>NW_028185417.1:1467670-1514572 GCF_003343005.1 Rhea americana | reverse complement strand
CTGCCCGGAGCTGGGCCGGGCCGGGCAGGCCGCTGCCTCGCCGGGCAGACGGGGTGGGGGCAAGGCGCGCGCGCTGCCGGTGCCTACATTCACCGCGCTAAATAAATAAATAGCGATAAATCGGTCAAACTTTGAAAGCCTGCAGTCCGCTGCCCTTGAGTCCGGGAAACGCTCAAACGCGTTTTCATTCTACGTGGATGACAGGAAAATGTGTGTTGTTTCATGGAGAAATAGGACCCCCCCCGCCCAAAGATTGATATTTTATGTGCGAGGGTTATAAAATTTAACCTAAAATTCTGTGTCAGTAGCATCTTTGCAGTTGTCCACGTTGTCCAGCTGTCTCCAGAATCTAATGGTCATTGGCACTGATGATGCTTTTATATATAGGGCTGTTTTCAATATGTTCTGTGTGCTTATTTGCAGATCAACAGGAGCTGATCAAGGGGAGTGAGGCATTTTCAGTCTCATAACTGTTTCCCCAAACAATGTAATTTCTAGTATGCACAAGGCACTCGTGAAAATGTAGTAATACAAAATACATAATGAAAGTAACTTTTGCTCCAAATGGCAAGCTGTTGCTGATGACCTACATTTTTGTACCATCTTTCAGAATGTTTTGGAAGGTTTTTATAACTAGCTTTATAAAAATAATAACTATTATAAAAGATAATAATACACTACATTCAACTAATAAAAGCAGTTGGAAGATCAAATATAAACATAGCAAATTGGAACATTAATGAACATTTTTAATATAGCAAGGGTCTAAAATATTTTAGATTAATAGCCCTATGCACTCTGCTCCAGATGACAATGCTTTCAAATTTCAAAATAGATAAATAGGAAACTCAATGATAGAAGAAAATACACCATATCAAGAAAGATGCTGTCATGAGTAGGTAGGTATTTTTTTTTTTACCTACTGTAGAAACATTAAAGAGCAGATACTTCATGTTCTAACGTTGAATTACATGCAAAGATTATTGATAAATGTACGAACAGTGTGATTCCAGTGTCTATTAAATGATTTTAGTTCTGTCCAAAAAAGTCAGCAATATTCTGGTTGCCATTACAGAGTTAGTTTTTTAGTTAGTCTCAGTGTTCATCAAGTACATCTTGATAATACTTCTATTACAGTTACATTTTTTCTCCTCCTTTTTCTCTTTTGGTACTCTGTGCAAGTGCGAAAATGTTATATGGCTAGGAGAAACAGAGTGGGAAAAAAAATGGTGAGTAATTCTAGTGGGGGGAATCAGGTGCATACCCAAAGGTCATTACAGTCTGTAACAACAACAAATTGCAATTCTATGCAAACTGCTAGAAAGGGGTATATCATCTTTGTAGGAGAGAGAATAACAGAATTGTAAGATGAATTCATGCCAAATCATTCATCAGCTTTTGCCAAGAGAATACTACATCTTTGTTAGTGAGCCTTTTTGACATTTTCTCCTGGATTTTCTTCTTTTCTATATTCAAATACACACTAATTATACACATTAAACCACATAAGCTGATTTCTTGAAGTCTTTCATATGCAAATATAAATACAGATGTCTACATGTATGTATTTATTTACACGTGTACTCTAGAATAAAATATAAAATCAATTACACACTTACACTTTAAGATATTTATATCCAAGCAAAAATAAATATATTTGAGATACAGTAAGTTGTATCAACAGTGCCTCAGTCGAGGACAACTCTTTCTGACCAGGAAATTAAGCCACCAAGTTTAACGCAGATTTACTTTAAGATATTTTTCCCGGGAAAGGAAAGAAAGATGAAGCTTAGAAACTGAAGAGTTTATACTACTAACTCCTTTTCCTTCCATTTGTTTCGGCAACTTGGCTACAAGATTGGATCTAAGAGGCTATAAAATTGAGGCCCTCAGCACAATGAAATCAGTCTGCTATAAAAGGCAGCACATGCCAGTTTTTCCTCCCCAATGGCAGATGCCACACCCTGAAGCAGACAGAAGGCACTGCAGTCTGTGCAAGGGAAGCACAACACAAAGCAGCGACGGTTCAATTTTTTAGATCACAAATAACGTTGAAATTCCCTTTGCCATCTTTGCTCAGATGATGAGTGGTAGTGTTTGTTAAATTCAAATTCTCCCTTCCAAAAGCTCTCATTGTATGCATGAATTATGAATTTGTTGTAATATAATGTAGAAAAAGCTCTAATTGTCATGCATATGATGTGCTGCGAAATGATTGCATTGGTATTTAATATCGCAAGTGCATAGTTTCAACTTTAGTTCAATTCTTAGTGTTTCCTCAATTTAATTGTTTCCTATAATCCAATATTGTCTAAGCCTGGTTTCTTTTTCTTGATTTTTTTTTTCTGATAAATTATCAACTCCCGTGTTCTGGGATAACTTTCCAGGATAAGCAATATAATTGTCCGAACTTACTGTAGTTTATGTATTACATTGACTATGACACCTGTATAGCCACCCAAGGCTGTCCATGCATAGCTTGTCAGTATGAAAGTTAGATGTGTTCCACAGCAGTAAGGCAACCATCTTTCTGTTTGGTGAGAACAGTGGCTTTTAGATCGCATAAAGAGTAACAGTAAAGAGATCTACTGAAAATAAAACAGTATTTTAACAGCATGGAGATACTTTAGGGATATTGGAAGAAACAGCAATATTGGGCTTTTTGTTTTGTTTTTTTCCTATAAGAATCCAGTTACAGCATCAAGAGCCTGTTGCATCTGACCCAATATCCACAAGAGCCGGAAAAATTTCCTTCTGTAAAAATTCCTTTTGTCTGGTTCTTGTTGTGCTGTATGCTTAAATTCACTGTGCAGTTAGATGAAACAGTTGTCAAATTCACCATGATTCTCAATTTCCTTCTATCAAATTGGCATTAGATTTAATGACAAAAAAACAGAGAACTATGTGGAGTTTTACTAAATTATCACATCTTTTACCAGCTAAAACATCCAAACCAAATCATTCTGAAATCAGTGCAAGTCTTTTAACTGATTTCAATAAGGCATAAATCAGATCACAGAAAAGTCAGGTCAGTGCTTTAGCTTTATGCTTTAGCTTGGTATTTGGTGCTATAGTAATGGGATTTCCCTTTTAAGAGGACCCTTATGTGGTCAATATAAATATAGCATAGGAGTATTTTCTTCATTGTATATTATTTATTTTATATTTTAGACATGAATATAGTATGTGAGCTATTAGAGTTGATACCCACCTGTTAAGTAAGAATCTGTTAGATGTAAAGGCTACATGTAAGTGCAATAATTTTATTTTAGCTGGTCATAATAAGCAATGAAAAAATACAGTATACGCCAATAGACTGYGGCCTAAAATGTGTAGAGAGTGACACATTCTACCATTTAATTAAAATCCATTCTTTAGCCATCACTAATCCCGGGCAATTTAATCAATTTCTTCTGGCAATGTGTAAACAAAAGGACTTCAAAACATCACCATCTCCATCTCAGGAATGTCATACATTATTTTATTATGGAAATGTAACATTAGCAATTTTTTTTTCCTTGCTGGATTTAGACCACTTGAATGCAATGTTTGAATACCTCAATTTTACAAATGTGAATCATCCACTGAAGTCAGTAAGATCACTCACTTGCTTAAAGTTAAGCCCCGATTAAGTGCTTCTGTGGACTGAGGCCTCCAGGAAAAATAGCTCTTGAGTTTCTACTTTGGTGAGATATCAGCTCAACCAATTTTGTAAATCAAAACAAAATATTCCACTTGGCAGTAATAGTAGGTGGTGTTGATTCCAGGTTTATGCACTGATGAAATCTGAACCTTTAAACTGAATTAGCCTAATAATTCAAGATCCTATGTCATTGTTTGGGAGCAGCATTATATTTCGGAGAAATTTCAAGGAAAGGCCAGCTTTCCTTTAAATTAATCATTTATAGTCATTATTTACAAATTAGAAAAATTAAATGAGATTCAGTACAACAGTAATCATGAAGTTCTCTGCTAGTATTTCTTTCTCATTTTCCTGTCTTTCACAAATGTTTTCTTTGCTGACGTGCATGAGACTGAACTAACCAATCGGGAAACCAAACAAAATATTTGCTGTTAGCTACACTTTGGCCAGAGATCATTTTATATATAGTCAGTTGTAGCATCCAGGCTTGACTGATACAATAGAAGAAATACTCAAACTGACAGTACACAACTTCCAAACTCAAAAAATAAATGACATCTGTACCTTAGTTTGAAACATGCTGGATCTTTCAAGAATAAAAAGAGCCCTAGTTTTCTTTGCTAAACTTTTTCAACAGTATAGTTATAAATTTTATATACCACAATGCAAATATGGTCTGCAATATTTATCAGCTACTGTTTCTAGGAACAGATCACTATGGCTTTGTTGTCTTCACCAAGAGAAATGGATATTTGCATAAACAGCCTGAAATACATGGATTTTAATAGGAGATAGCACAAATCTTTTCTTTTGCAAACTGGATTCTTTCTCCTATGGCTATATGCAGTTCTGAATATTTGAAAGGGTCACAGAAGTATAATTTTGCTGTATGTACTCTATTCTGTATTCTGACCATTTCTGTTGACTATTCACAATCTTTAATATAGCAGTTGTCTGTCTTTTAGGTGAAGTCCCACCTTTCTTTTTTGCTGTAATAGTTTGTAATTCCTGCTTTCCCCTGCTTTATCTTTATTCCCCACCCTTTCACGTGTATGTGTACATTCTCTCTCTGGGGAACTCCAAATTCCTGCAGCCCCACCTTCAGCTGCCTTCATCTCCAAAGTATCATCACTGGTACTATTGCTTTCCCTCCAAAAAAATCTAGCAAGTTCCAGCAAAGTTCATCCTAGTGGCAATTTTCTTTGATGCTTCTGCATAAGGGATACAAAGCAAAGGCTGTCACTGAGGAGAGGCAGAAATTGCAAAGGATGAAAGAGAATGAGAGAGGAGAGAAGTGAGGGAGACCGGATGAAATTTTCCTGAGACTTCTTTCTCCCAACCTCATATATGCCCGTTTTTCCCAAGAGGCAATCTCCTAGTTTCAGAGCTGTTGCTCTGACATATCTATCCTTTAAGCACTCCTGAAAATTCAGAATTCCAGTTACTCCCACTTTGCCACCATGGAAGTGAGGCAGAAGGGAGGAATGCTACAAGAACATTTCTTCCCGCTGCAGCACCAGCTCCAGCATCTCCAAGTGCCTGACATAACCCCCCTTGCAGGGACCTTTCAGTGGTGCTGGTGCAATTCTCTGTGTGGCTGTGTGGTGTACCGAATGAGCCAGAAACTCAAGTGAGGGAGAAAGAAAACTTATTTTTAATCCAGATCCTTGCACTGACTCACCCAACGGCTCAAACAGTAGCATTGGCACAACAGGAAGGGGGGAGAGAAGGGGCAGAAAGCAAGACGCTGTTTCCCACTTCTTACTGTTTGACCCAAAAGGAGGTTTGGAGGCAGGGAGAGATGAGTAAGACCTGTTTAGCCCATACAAATGCCAAAAGAAATGTATGTCCTAAAACTATAAAACAGATATTCTCTTCCAAAGCCAGTTGAGCTAGTGGAAAAAAGTTATCACCCTATTTTTTTTTTGTCAGCATCACCGTTGCCAGATATTAATGTTCCTCACATCTGCTGGTACAGTATGTGTGTTCCCCAACCCATTTCAGATTAAATGAGCCAGGTTACTAGATGTACTATTTAGACTACCTGCATTAGCTCAGACCCATTTACCTAAAGAAGATTAAGTGAGCCAACAAGGGGGGGGGACAAAGTGAGGGGACAGGTGACTCCAGCAGAGGGACAATAAAAAGCTGCTAGGTGGCAGTAACCTCTTCAATAAGCACAACTTTTATGAGGAAGCTCATCCATCGAGGCTCTAAATGTTGGCCATGGTGACACAGAGAAGGGTACACATAAGTGAAAAGGGATTATTAATTTTCTGAATTTTCTGGCCTAGGGCAGTAGAAGTCCTAGAGTGCAGGATTAATCATCGTTTATTGATTTATTTATATACTGCTACCTCAGTGCTTGGCCTGCATTGCAGGAAAGTTCACCTGTGAAGTATTCGCTGAGGTGTAAGTCCCCAGAGTCTTCAACTTGTATGATGATGGCTGGTCTACTCTGCTCATGCAATAGCTCAATGGAGCCTCTGAGCTGCAAAAGAGAGCCCGCTCCTCTTGCATATGTATGCAAGACGGGAACTGGTGCTTGCACTGGAAGCAGCTGAAATGCTCACATTCTCCAGACTCATTAGGGGAGGTTAATTTGGTTGAAGATGCTCCTCACACCAGCTGCAGAAAGCATGGCTGTGACTTTGTTCCTGACGAGCTGGCACAGGAGCGAGCTGTGCTCCTGAGGGGCTCGGGAGCCTTCAGTTATGCAAGCGCTCACCACGGACGCATTGAGCTTGCTCCAATCCTCAGCAAACAGGACGTCGCCACCAACTGCCGCTCAAGTGCTTCACTTTCACATCCTCTCTGCCACAACATGTCTGATTGTCAAAGCCACAATCAAATCTTGTTGTGAGCACAAACTATTTCTCAAGAAAAGCATCCTCTCTAACTGGTTCCTTGCTTCAACAATTCTAAGAGACTTTTTTAAATCACATACGTAAACTACTTCACAATACATTGCTCCAAAACCTCAAGATTTTACTAATTTAGGGCCTGATTCTGGAAACACTTACTAATTCACATAGTCCTTGTCCTTGTAGTTAAACCATTAAATTCAGAGAAAGAACTTGAGCAGCTATCAGGTGGCAGGATTGGTCTGTTAAAACCTCTATTTCTTCTTGTTCAATTTTAAAAAGAAACGTTATTAAAATTAGAATGACCATTTCATTAATCCTAAATATCATCTACATATTTAACAAAGACTTAATAATGTGAGTCATCTGCATTAACAAATCCAGATGCTATAGTCAGAAGCAGCAAAGACCCTGGGATTGACAGTAGGCTTGCTTTGTACGCTGATTAGTTTTTTGCTATTTTTTTCTCATTCCAAACAGGCCATCCCTAATGTTTTATCTGTCTAGGTCTGTCTTTTAGGGATATTAAGTGAATATAAAAATGCCAGGTACTCTCTCTTTTTAAAAAATAATATACAAAAACTACTAAGATTTTCCCAATCTTGATCTGTCTTTTCTGAGAACTTCACAAAATAATGAAATGTGTGCATACCTTTTTGCCATGTTACAGCTGTTTTCTTCTCATCCAGAGGACTGGACATATGTGATTTTCATTTAACCACATTTAAATTTAAATTGTCACACCATTCTATGCTGGGTGTAAACTTACTGCACATACGTCCAAGAAGAAAGGAGCCTAATTTGGGAATCGCTATCCATGGTGATTCTCACCAGCTAGAATCAGGGACTGCACTTGTTCTGGGAAAGGCCACATGGTGTAAAATCATCAAAATCCTCTCCTCTTTTATGCTCTGCACTGAAGGACTGGTCCCACTGAATGGGAATTTTCAAAGCACCTTGTGACAGTAGAATTAGACCTCAGCGAGAGCAAAGGAAGGCCGGTACTAAACACTTTTCCAATTTCATCTTAATACACATCATTTTTATATGGGGAACTTACCTGCACAGCTCAATGGAGCCCTGTATTTGAAGAGCACTGCTGATTAATTAGGTTGTAGTAGTATGAATGAATTAGGTCATCTCTATTTTATATCTGTTTTGAAGTTCCCCATTGTTAACCCCATTCAGTGCTTTATCCTGTTTAAAAGACTTATGACTAACTACTCGGGCAGGAAAGGGAATCGTTAAAAGTGCTAAGCAAGCCTCTTGAGTATGGTGGGTTCTGTTTCAGATGTATAAATCCAGCTAATTACTTAGCTAAGCAGAACTGACTTTCCAGGTAAGTTTTGAAAACCAAGAGATCATGAGCTGGTTGGCGTGAAAACTGTGTTTTTTATGGACCAGTCCTGAACCCCTGATCCCTAGTCTTAGGATGATGTCTGTATTCGGTTAAAAATAATCTGCCTCTTTTTATAAGTATTTTGTGCATTTTCTCCCATTTTCTTAAAAGACCACAAAACCAGAACAGATTCTGGTAACTTGGAATATTTATCTCAATTCTTCATTAAAAACAAATTCATGTTTCAAGTAAAATACAACAAAGGTGGAACATGCTAGGCTTCCCTTTTTTGCTTTTTTACTTGCAGTTCAGGACTTCCTTTATTCAGTCTGATGTTAAATCTACTTGTATTAGAGAATCCTTTTTATCTGAGCAAATCTTATTCCTTAGCAATGAATCTCAGAACATTGTGGGGTGATTGTATAAAGCCATTGCTTTTTCTTTATTGCCCACTAAAGAAACATTTATGATTAAATGGGAAAGGGAACTATCTCATTCTCTTGAGCTGGAGAGATTGGACTCAATAATGTCTTTCGTACGTGTATGTTCTATTTCAGCTAACCTGCTAGAATTGCAATATAAAATTGTAAATCAATGGCATCAAACACCTGTGAAGATGAGTAAGATTGCAAGCCGTTTCTTAGATAGATTTGAAGAAACAGCTCCCAGCCAAGAACTCTTTTACATGTTTTTCAGGGTCTGTCCTAAATTATACCAATAAAGGTCACTTGTTATATATCATATTGAGAAAACTACCAGCTGTCTAATATCAAGTACACAGGAACACTCAGGAATACATACGGACACTTGGACTTTGAGGTATGTGACAGACAACTGGATGTTAATAAAAATCCAGTTACAGCCTATTCAGCCAGTTATTTGCAGAGCTAAAAAATTCAGATCCATCTTTCATAAAGAAAGTGGACCCTTAGGAATTTGTTCAAATCTGTTCTGTTTAGCTATGTCTATAGAAGATATGTTCTTCTATATAAAAGGTGTTCCTTTATTGATTACTTTAGTGAAGGTTGGAATAGTTAAACTGAGCCACTCATAAACACCTTATGGCGTAGAAAGGATGAAAGTGAAGGAGGGTTTTTGTTTGTTTTTCTTGCCTTTTTATAGTCACAATGGTATCTCTTTTAAGCTTGTCATCTTCTGCTCAGCTGATTCTCTTGTAAGTGTTTTAATAATATGAATTTAATATGAAGTGTACCTTTGTACCTGCAAATATGCATCAGTCAAAACCCTCATTCTCTGTATTTTGGAATAAAGTTATCAAGATTTACATATATGAAAAGTCCTCAGTCCTAACTAATACAGAGTTATTATTGTTCAGGTATGCTTGATACCTTTCCAGAGTATGGGGATCAGCTCAATACACTCAACCACCAGAAAATATAAAATCAAAATTTACACCATCCAGCTGACAGTATTTCAGCCTTGCTCACAGAGCTGACAGTAGCCACTGAAATTAATTTTCTCATAAGGGTATTCTGCTTCCTGACAGGSACCCAAAAGCGGCAGTATGTCTTAGTGCTTCCACCCATTGGTTTATGCTGCTCTGGAAGGAGAACTGCAGGTCTCCTGTATGGAAAAGGGGTTGCAATGTCACCTAGAAGAGAGTACGTAGGTAAAAGGAATCTAAGAATGGCCAAGGAAAGGATCAGAGAAGGGGAACTCTAAGGAGAGGCACCTGTGCATTGTAGGGGTCAAAATATCTTACTATGGCTCTGGACTCAGTAACATGAGGCAAAAGTTAATAAGCTAGTAAGGAAAATGGTGACTTCTCTTGGTGTCTTTGATTCAAAGATGGTTTCTAGAAGATCCTTGCTCAACTATGAATGATTAGGGTTAACCACATAAAATTGTTTGACCTGTGTTATACCTCAGGCTGTATGAGCTAAATGTATCATCTGACTTTAAATTCTATGAATCTACACTAAGTAGCTGTAAGGAAGGAACAGCAGAATAGGATATTGTTTCAGAGATTTGAATTCCAACATATAACTGCATCCTTCTTTGCAGCTACCATCTTAACTGTACTGAATGCAGTTTGGGGTAGAATTATCACTGTGAACTTAAAAAGAGTTGAATGTATATTCTGAGAGACCAAGATAATGTTTATGGGTCAGATATCTACTAGCATAGTTGTAAAGAGATGCCAGCCCTGACAGACATAGCTGTGTCAACAGAATCCTCTCATACAGACACAGTTATGCTAGTAAAACTATATTTTTACCAATAATAATTTATATTGGTGGTGGAAGATAGTTTTATTCTACTAGCAGAAAATATTGTTTTGCTAGCATACGTGTATCCACACTAAACTGCTTAGGATTTTAGTATTTATAGCAAAGCACTCCTCTCAATGATTCCTAATCCAATCAATTTTGTTGGTGTTGCCAGAGAAAGAACATGCAACAGGCTCTGGGAACTGTCAGCTTTGTGGTGCCATACATGACCGCATTCAATGTCGGGGGAGTGCAGAGAGAGTTTCCGTAGAAGTCCAGGCTAAACCTGCTCACCAAATAGTTTTGCCAGGAAGGAGTGGGAAAAGATCAGCCACCTAATGAGGTCAGAAGAAACAATAAGTAGCGAAAGGGTTCTTTTTCTAAAATACTTTCTGTCCTTTGGAGTGATGGTTTAACAATACTGGCAAAGATGACACTGGAATAAATTGCACTGACCCCATGGTTTTAGGAATTACAGTTACACTGCAAAATCCTTTGTGGTGTAAACTTTCTCTCAGAAGAGACCCCAGGGGGTAGGGGAAAGGGTGATAACAGCAGCCCATGCAGAAGCAGGGAATGAAGAGGGAATATAACTACTTTGGTCTATAAAAGCTGGCCAGATGCACAGGTCCTGATCAGAGGGTGACCTGTTCTCCAGTCTTGCCTTTGCAAAGGATAGATGTTTTTCCTTACTCAGCAGTGCTCATGGGCTCCATTCACAGAAAGCTCCTAGGATGTGGGGTGGCATATTGGGTTTAGCATACAGGGACATCAGCCCAACACACACAGAGTCCACTGGGCTGGTGCTCAAATGTATAGTTTCTGCTTCTCATAGTTCATGTCTAGCCACTGCATATTTTGGAAGAGCATGGAAGAGCACTAATCAACCTTTACTCCAACGTAGTAAAGTTTTGCAACATTCCATTTCCTTTTTTTTTAAGCCTTCCAGTACTCTGTCACAGCATTTCTCCTTCATTGCTTCCACAGCTTTAGCAATGGTTAGCCCAGTCAAAATGGGGACTGGCTAYATATTCACTTTTCACTACATCTACATCACTCACAGCTCAAGAGGTTTGATTCTCCTTCCTTTGCCCTTCTCCCCACAGCRAAACAGGACTCAAAGGCTGAATTTCTGAATCCTCAGGGGATTCAGAAACAATTCGGAGGCTACCACAGAACCACTGGGAACATATGTCCAAGCTAGGGAGCGCACGTGGGAAGCCAGGTGTGAGAGTTTGGAGGGAATAAAGTCCCCTTGCTGCTCTGACTCCTTTCTGTTCATCTCATCTTCCACTACTGTACCATTAGTGCCTCACGGTTTCCTCTACAGTTCACTCTCCTCCCAGTGTTTTTGATCTTCCTATTTACAGCATCACAGCTCTGACTCTTCACTCACTCTTGCAACACTCTCTCCATCATTCCCATTGCTCTGACCCTTGTCTCAGCTACTCCTAGCTGGTCTTTCTCTCTCTCAATCTCTCTCTCTCACACAATCTGCAACATAGAACTGCTCTGTGTTGTTTCACATCATACCTGGTAAAACCTGGAGGACCTAAGAGAGGAAACTGTGACAGACACAGGCACAACTAGAAGCAGGTACAACCAGAGGCAAGCAGAAGCAGAAAAATGGGAAAGGAGAACCTCTGACTCAAATTTGGGCCTATCATTCAGGACAGGAAGGGACTGAGGTACATGAGAGGCTCAGGGAAGACTAAAATGGCCAGTTCTCTCAATGACACGTTCAAAACTGAGTATACATCCAAAGGAAATAAATACAGACAGAAACAGTAGCTTGGGGAATGGCGAAATGCTCTATTCCTCTTACTGCACATTCTTATCTCCCCTTTTTCAGGGTCTGAGGACTCCGGCTTGCACAGGCAAGGAAGATGCCAGTGGAGGCAGGACCTTCTCAGATCTTAATTCACTCATGAATGGGCTGGTGTGTAGCCAGCTCTGATGGTGGTGGGGACTGCAGGGTACTGCGCCCAGAGTACGTAGTGCTTGCCGCTGGCCTTCTTCAACCAGTACAGGGAGGTTACTGCTTGGCTCAGCGCTGCCAACACAAGCAAGAGCATGGTAACCTCTTGCAGCAAAGTAGAAATGATCAGCAGAGATGAAATGAAGGCAAAACCTGCTTCATAAGTAACAGAGGGAGCTGGTCAGGCTGTAACTTGCTTGCAGTTAGGGAGTGACTTCACGAACACCGTGGCCAGCATTGCTGGGAGAGGGACAGTGACTCCAGCAGGATGGCAAGAGTGAGCAGTAGATCATCAGCCAGTACTGTCACAGCAGGACAAGACAAGTATCAACAGCCTCCTGTGAGCTGGAGGCCTCCCAAAGGCTGAGTGCGAAGCAGAAGGTGGCTCAAACATGGCCAAAACTTTAGGGTAAGAGAAGGGAAAGCCTGGAAGGGCTGCACCTCGCCTCCTTGGGCAAATGGCCTCAGATTTCAGCTGCGAGCGCTACCCAGCTTCTCGCTGAGGCATCGAGGCTGGGAACAGACTTTGGAGCATTCAGAAGAGTCTTTTTTTTTTTTTTTTTGAGATGAAAGTGCTCCTGTGCTAGAGATGTGCTTGCTTTAGCCTTCCTGCACCAAACAAACCCAGGCACAATGGCTGAAGGAGTGAATTCAAGTATCACTTATACTCGTGCTGTAAATTTGCTCCACAAAAAAAYGTAATTTTAACACCAAGATTTTGGGAGTGTGAACAACACACAACCCAAACTGTCATAATACACCTAACATGTGAAGAAGTATTTATACGGAATCCAAAGTTTAGTGGGTAAATAAGCACGTATCTTTAAATTAATTCAATCCAGCGTTAACACAACTGCCCTGAATCCGGCGCTATTCATAATGAGCCCAGAACACTTTATAACAACAATAAATTAACTAAAACAACCGCGCGCCGGTTAGAGGAGCTGACAGCGCGCCGAGCTGCGGTGCCGCTRCGCTCCGTCGGGCGCCATCTTGTGGCCGCGATGCCTCAGGGGCCGCGTGGCGCCCCGCGCCGCGGTGAGGTAAGGGCCGCGCTGCCTGCCGGGAGCGGCCGCCATGTTATGCACCACAGGGTGTGGGGAGGGGGAAGAGGTGGCTGTTTACTGCCTCCTCCTGCTTGTTTTTGGCCATGATTCGTTCACCCCTTACACGTTCCTAGCCTGCTGTAATCAGACTAGATAAAAGATAGAACACCTTACTGGTATTACATGTTTACCTTCTTTTTACATTTTAAGTCTCTTGTGCTGGATTGCCTTCTGCTGCAAGGCAGCCTGGTGTCAYGAAAGCTAAATGGATGTGCAGTGACTTAAGCCACCTGCTGATTTGGTAACGCTTGTCTTCCATGTTGTTTTCTGGGAGGTTTTGTTAACATTTTCCCACCTTGTGAATGTATGCACCTCTTGTTCTATCACAAATAAATGCTTTCTCTAAAAGATAAAACATGGAAGTTCCACATCATGGGAGGTGGAAACCTGTTGTCTGTAGAGAAATGCTTGTAGAAGTAGGAGTTAAAATAAACTTGCAGTTACTCTCAAGGAGTTTACATGCAGAAAATAGCCAAAGACTAAAATTTTTATTTGGGATACAAAGAGCACGGAAGTGAAACTTTCAAAGGGTTAYGAATACCAGTGTAAAATCAATAGAAGAGTAAGAGTGATGTTTGTTTTATCAGACCTTGGATGCTAAATTTATACATACACAACAAGACGCTTATTAGCCTTACTAGTAAGAGCTTGCAGAGTATTGTTTCACCCTATGAAAATAGGGCTGCTTGCTCCATAGGTCACATGGGTGTCTTTGCTCCATTCTCCATTTCATGGGTATTGTTTTCTGATACTGGTCTCAGGARCAGGCAAGGAGAAGTGGCAGGAGTTTGCTGACCAGCTGTTGGCAGCATCTTCCCCGACAGGTGGTATCAGTCCCTCTGAGATCCAGGCTTCGGCTACAGCCAGGAGCTTCTGCTTGTCATGGAAACCTCTCAAATCACTGTGGCTCACACTTCCAACCTTACTTCGTGTCATTCATAATCTGCCCAGGTGCCGTTTTTCCTCTCTGTCAATTACTGACCCTGAAGAAACAATTTTTCAGAGGTGGTTCTTCTCTTCTACAATGGACCTGGCAGACACAGTCTAATTAACAGGACAAAGCAGATTATTTTTGCGTGCTCTCTTGTGTAGATGTRTAAGTGGGCCAAGACTTCTGACTATCTCACCCTCCAGTACAAAAGAAATGATTTATGATTTAGAAAGAAATTTTCTACATCTATGGAACAATGGTATACTACTCTGACTAGAGAACTGGGCTTTTTTTCTTAGATTTTATCAGATGTGTTCAAAATGAGGGCTTGAGAGACACTATATGCTGATTCACAAATAGATTAGGGATATAAATATTACAAAAATACAGATGTTTATGTATTGTATGGACTGCTTTCATCTTATCCATAAGCCTAARTCACATCAGAGACTCCTGAACATTCACAAATAGGAAATGTTACATAACTTAAAAATATTGGAAAGATTCTGAGGAATATAACCACCTTGTTACCTGTGTGTCAAACCCGTGATTGCAGAGAATTGGGAAAAAGGTTGTCCTTCTTAGTATTTAGAAGCAAAACGAGCAACCCGAATGATGGTATAAATTTTATAATTAAAGTGGCTCAAGTGCCGTTCTCCAGGAGCTGGAAGAAAGAACAGCTTACCCATACTGCTACCACTTATAAGTATTTAAAAATAGACAACACAAAGACTCTGTGTATTCCYGATGTGTCTTGAACAGTGAATACAACTTTGATGGTTTATACAGTGTTCAAAACAAAAAGAGTTCCTATACTTTCTGCTCTAACAAAAGGATTTGTCGGAACTGAGTGTACTTGAAAAGGAGAGGGGCAAAAGCACAATTGAAACCTTGAAACCGAGCCATATTGTTCCCCTTACTCTAATTCAGCTGGAAGAATATCCGTTCCCAGCTGAAATCTTGAGACAATCAAAAAGAGATCCTTCAATAAGACTGGATTTTTCACAGATAAAATATGTGAGGAAGAATATTTTCTCCATTTTCTTTGCTCARTATCTTTTCATGTGGCTATCATGTAGATAACAGCAGGGAATTCCACTTAAGTAGATCTTTAATGGATTTAACTAGTGGTTTCTTTGTGATGCTCTCAGACAGTTCTCCTGTAATGTGGATCCTCTAAATATTTAAATCTGCCACTGAAGCATTTAATAGGAAGAAAGTTTCCTACCACTAGAATGAAGAAAAGACTTCCAGCTGGAAACAATACCAAAACAGAATCTGATTTGTACAACTGCATTGAGATTGTAAGTCCATTTATTCTCTGAGGAAGTTGATGCAACAAGGACCTGGGGTACCAGGTAAACAGTAAGCAGTTATTTGTATATTAAGATAGTCTGTGCCCTTTCTCTATATCCTCTATATTTTTTAAGGCTATTTGCAGTGATTAATGGTCTTAAGTGAGCAATAAAGCCTGGAAATTACTACTGTTACCTACTTCTGGTACAGGGTAACTACCTAACCTAGGGGTCCATGGAATCTTGAAAATAATGGATAGGTTAATCTGGAAAGTTTCTCCTTGTTTCAAATCTTTGTCCTGACACTGTCTCAAAGTAATCTTTCTCGTTCTCCCTATTTCATCCATTATCCTCTTATTTTAGTCTTTTTACAAATGGGACTTGATATTTTCCAGTTCCATACAATATTTGAGCTGGAAGGAAAAACCTTTTAGAAATCTACTGTACGTATTGTCAAGGCTCAGATTTTTTTCTCTTTATCTACTGGTTGGGAGGAATGATCACTTCAGAAACTAACACTGCTCTGCTAAGCTATCTGCTTAACCCTGGATTTTGCCTTGTTTTCCCCTGCACAAAGAACAAAACTTTTTCACTCTATATTGTTTATGAAAATGAGAAATAATGGAAAAACAAAGGCTGCCTCTAGCTTGTGTCCAGTGGAACAGAAACACAGAATTATAATTGCCCCAGAGCTGCTTTTGTGGTAATGTAAGAAACATCCTTGACCATCTGAATATCTAGGACTCATGAAAGAGAATAAATGTCAGTCTCAGGTAAATACATTTGCTTACTCTCCTCTGCACAGTTTGAGCAGGGACTTCTATTTCTGCAGATGATATGATTTCCAGAAATTTTCTGCAGTCTCCTCACAACCCATACTGTCTGTTTTCCTTCTGTAACTTATTCCATGTCTGGCCCCTAACTATAGCCACTTTTTAATTTTAGTCTGTTTGTAACGTTTCTGTAATACATTCAATTTCTACATTGAAGTCACTTAATATTACTACATATACAAGCATGTAAAACCATTCTGAATTCCTTTGTGAATATCTGCAGTATAAATAACAAACAATGTAAGCAGTAAAGTTTCTCACTTGCTGTAGAAACTGGYGATCCAGAAAGGGTGCATGGACCAGCTTATGCAGAATGGCACCCTTATTTGGCTGTAATTGGAAGGTTCTCTAATAAAATGAATGTGCACTTAAATTTTCTTGTTGCATCTCAGTGCTTTTAGGGATAATACATAACTATCAGCATGTTCCTCTCATGCTTGTACTTTATGTTGCATGGATACACTCAAAGGCTCAAATTAAAGGCTTTCTTGCTATCCTGCCTGCTGCTGGAAATGGAGTGCCTGTTTTTAAACCTAGTGCCTGATTTTTTGTTACTCTGTATCTCCTGTAGTTAGGTAAACCTGAACAGAGCAGTGGAAAATGGCTGTCAGATACTAATATCTAGGTAAATCAGTGCAGGTAGTAAACTGATAATGTTTTGTATCACATTGTACAGCAAAATATGACTATCCCAAGTTAAAAATGGGTGAAATGTGTTTCAGGTGATGAAAAGCAGAAATGAGTGAATAAATAGGAACTGCTGTTCTAAAACTCAAACTTTTTATCCAGATGCGTATGTGTATTATTTCTGTAGTGGTTAAAAAGCATGGAATGAAGTACTAGATTTCCATTGAAGGCCATGTAGGCACCTAACTTCCATTTGTGCCTTTAAAACCCTCCCTTCTTACCTAAATTCTTGTGTATTTATTTTTGAAGATGTTGCTTATTTTATCCATGAGAAAAATGAAAGGTTACAGTACTAGTCTGAATGGGTACAGGAGCAAATGCCTCAAAAASAATGTGGTTCTTTTACTAAAGCCTATGAGTTGCTGCTCTGCACTGACGGACAATTTATGCATTTTTTTTCCTCCAAATGTATCAGACGGAGCTCTTTAAATAGCTTAAAATCATTTGTAAGTGTTACAAGCATTCAGACAAATCAGTCACTTAGTAAAATAATCCTTTCTACTAGTGCTTTCAGCAAATGGTTAAAACAATGTTTGGGGAAGGACCAGGTGTATAATCTAAGGCCTGAAAGCAGCTCATGGTCAATGACATAATCCCAAGAATAAATGTATTRTAAGTATATGGGCAAACACAAGAGAATATCTGTCATCAGGTAGCTGGAAGTGCCACATGGTTTTTGTATCACTGTGCTTCAGCTGGAGCCACTGAGACTTGCACAGCGCTTTCAACTCYTGACAAAAATACCATCTACTGCTTCAGGATTTTCTGGATCTGGGGTAGACACTTTTAAGAAATCCTTAACCTGCAGAAGTACGATTTTACTGGGCATCTTTCTTCCTAGATAGAAGAACCTCRGAATTCACAGAATTGTAAATACTCAGCCTGTGGTGGTATATTTTCAATGGGTTATSAGATAGTCCATCTCTCAGTGTTGTGGGAGGGTAGCTAAAAGGACAGAGCAGGACACTGGGAGTCCTGTGTATAGGGATCAAAGCCTGAGTCTGTCACCGCTTTATATGGTAGCAGGTTAATCATTTGASCCATTTATGCACTGTTTCTGCTATTATATAATTACTGTTGTAGTTGCTGTCCTTTTAGAATGGTAATCTGTCATATATCATTTAAAGATTATYCCAGATTTCTTCAAGAATACTTCTTGGACTAGCCCTCATTATTCATCCCTACTTCTGGCCTCATGGTGAAAGGGTTCAGTTTCTGCCATTATTGTTTTAACTAGTCTCATTCCCCCCCTTCTTCC
The DNA here is from genome assembly GCF_003343005.1 of Rhea americana. Lineage (NCBI taxonomy): Eukaryota > Metazoa > Chordata > Aves > Rheiformes > Rheidae > Rhea > Rhea americana. Next base: position 1,496,407 of record NW_028185417.1, on the reverse strand, counting down.
TGCCTGTTCTTACTAGTCAGAGCGTTGTGCTGGAGCTCTTTGCTTGTTGGTATTTTTCTTTTCCTGGAGAATGATGCATCTCCATTTACAGTTTAAAAACTTAAATGGAGTGTCAAATCACTTCTGGAAACYGGGCCTAAAATAAATAGCTTTTCTTTATGAAAAGCTGCATCAACCTTTTGACCCTGCTCTTGCCTCTTCTCAGAGACATGTTAGTAACAGCTGTGTATACAAATGAATGTGCTCTCTATCTTCAAACCCTGTACTAGGGCCCATCTTAGTCTCTGAGAGCTTATTGCAACCCTGTGACTGTTCAAACCCATCCTCTTCTGCTAACCCTGCAACTAACTTGTCAGCTTTCCTCCCTCAGTTTCCTGCTTCTCCCTTATCCATTTCCATTACAGCTTGCAGGTGCTCCCTCCTCCCTCTTCTGCACAGCACTCCCCAAGCACTCGGCATTACTCCGTTCACTGGTGATCCCTCTGACTTTCTATAACTTTCCCTGTTCAGTTAAATTGCTGTTAGCCAGCTAATTTTCCCAAGTGGCTTAAAAAATTCAAGGGAATTACAATATTGTATCAAAATCAGGAAATGAAACATTGAAGAATGATGCACCAGAGCTCAGGTCAGCATGGATTCTGCCTTTCTTTTTTAGGGGTGGGTGATCTGTGTGTTTCATTTCTCAAAATTACTAGACAATGACACTTTTTAAAAGAGTAAACATCCTTAATTTTCCATTATGGGAAAAAGGGGAAGGAAATTAACTGTGTTGAACTGAAAGTAAGAATGCAGAATGGAACTTGTTCTGTGGTCATAGTACCAGTGGTGAATATGGCTCATTCAACAATCACCTCTTCTGGCAGCAGATGAGGACTGGGATTTTTCTTGCTCCTGGATAATTAATGCTTGTGGAGTGAGAGAGGGCTAGTAGGCCTCCCCTTGCACCAGTCACTCATTATCATCCAGTTCCAGTGTAAAAGGGAGAAGCAAAAGAAGAGAGAATGAATTTTTCTGCAGTCCTGCCAGGAAGGGAAGAGAAGTGCTAACAGGTGAATCCTCACAACAGCCAGGACAGCCTGGTCTTTCSTCTTCTGCCTTGTAACAGTAGTAGGATCTATGCCTGGGAAGTTCAGCAGAGAACCCTTCTCACAACTTTCTGGACTGGGGGACGGCAGACGGTCTCAAAGCCTGTTTTGTCATTCAGGAGCGAAGATGCTGTTTCAGCAAAGTTCTCCACAGCTGAGACAGGGAGGCAGGGCTAAGAAGAGAGATCTGCAACCTGAGTCTTTCAAAGCAGTTTCATTTCCCCTGATGTGGAGTTTGTATCCTGGTGCATTTCTGCGCATATTCCCCTCGATATCAGGGGAATTGCTGCCATGGGGGGAGCAGCAGCAGGTCCCGCAGGTATGGTCACAGAGCAGAGAACTGATCTCCTGTGAGGCTCCTGAATCTATGTAGCTATAGATAGTGAAACACTTGCTCTGAGTAGGAATACTAAATGTGAAATGAGGGGGCAGGTTTCAGCTCATTAGTGATTGTTAAAAATAACCATCGCTCTGCAAGTGTACACAATATTAAGTAGGCTGTGCTTAAATGAGACAGGGCAAGACACTTCACAACCCAGTTATTATACATGGTCGTCTACAGTCATTGTGTTTTAGACTGTGGTTTTCAACATGTGTGAAAAACACATTATCTGTGGGTCCGAGATGATTTCATATGGTCCTACTCAGCCTCCATGTATAATCATTTAGTGATTATTTTACCTTTCTAATATAAGGCTATGAAAAATGGCAGATACTTCTTTGATTGCTCCTTTTGTAAAGTATTAGCATTTAGTCAGTAATCAATTTATCACCAAATGTTGCTTGGAATGAGCAGCTTTCTTCCTGACAGTAATCTCATTGGTTGTGAAAAGATCTGATTGGGTGACAATGAGTCCTTCTCAATAACACTACAGTGAATCACACTCAATAAGAATAAAGTGTCCTGAGTAAAAATTATTCCGTTTTTTATTAATGAAGTCCTTGGCGATTGGCAAGCAGAGAAACGATAGCAATACTAAAGCACTGCCAGGGAAGTGAGAGATTGTTGCCTGAAAACGAAAGGGAAAAGCTAGTAGGAAGCTCAGTTTAACTGAGCTTTCTATACACTTACCATTTCTTAATGCTAGCTCTGATGGTATTTTTGGGGGTGTATGTATGCATGTCCCATTTTAAAGCCTCTTGCTCTTCCTTGCTCTAAAGCTGTCAGGAAAAACTTAATCCATGGTACCTGTTAAAGCAGCTATATGCTACTTATCCCCATGATATCTAATATACTTTAACAATTATGCATAGAAGGATATCTGTTTTCTATCCTTATATCTTGCAGTTAGCAGGGCATTTGTTTATTTACAGTATTGTATTGCTGTTATAGCCATTGGACAAAAAGTAGTCCTTTAGTTAGACATCTCATTCTTGCTGCAGACAGTTGTTTAAAAGAGAACTAACTTGAAAAGTCATGTTAGTCTAGGCTGAAGAGGTGTTCAGCTRTCTCTGGCCTGTCCCGCAAAGGGTGTTGAAAATAGATGAGAATCTTAAAAATCACCAAACACAGTGTATTAGGAAGATAACACTATCTGTTGTCTGTATTACAAGAACTCCTGAATTTTGCATGACAGAAGCTTATAAAAARTCAGGAGACTTTTTGCATGCAATCCTCAGCCTTGATTCATGCAGTCATCAGCCTTGGAAGCCACAAATACATGACTGTATTGTATCTAAGACATGACATTGTTATGTCCATGACTGAATGCTTCTGGGCTGGATTTAGTCAAGTCAGGTTTTATTGCAGTACTTTGTTCAGTTGGGCTCCAATCTTTACATGTTGATCTGAAATAAATTAATTTGCTACAAATGCTGGTAGACAATAAGATAGCCTTCATCATGCTGGTGTGTTGGTGTCTTCCTGAGTGTGCAGATGACATGAAATAATAATGCAGAATGTTGAGAACTTCCATATTTATCTTGGTTATGATAATCCTGGCCATTTGATCATTAATTCTGATATTTTAAGTCTTTTAGTCACTACGTATTACTTCTTCTGGTAAAACCACTGAAGAATAAAGATGGAATTATGAAGACCTGCACTGTCTACTGTGAGTGGCCTATTTTGTGTCCTGGATAGGCATGAATGGCTATGTAGGATACTGAAGAACGCTGAGACACAGCCATGCTATATTTTCCCCCACCTGCTCTCAGCTGACAATACGGAAAAATATCCTTGATGCATGAGTTCTTTAACACACTCAGAACAGGTCTTTTTCAAAACTCGGCTCCTGATGAGTTATCTTTATGAAATAAGATGTGCAATATTGTTTTAAAACAAAGAAAAACTATTCTCCTATGTATTTCTGTGGATTTAAAGTGGCTAAAAGAATTTTTCTGAGATTTAAAAGAAGATGTTACCTTTGGCAAGAAAACATGAATAGTCACCCCAAGGTGATAATTTCAGCAAGATTTTATTGAATGGAGCTGTCAGTGAAGTTTTCTTTGCATTCTAACTGTTACCAATGAATGCTAGGCTTTTCTTTCATCTTCTGTATGATACCTCTTACAATTGCATCTGAGTCCACCATTAAAATCCAATAATACAAGTTATTATTTATTATTATTATTAGAAAAGGGCAGGGCTGCCTTCATCTGTCTGGAGGGTCTGCCATTATTTCTGCTCTGCATGTTTCTACAGTGGATTGAATATGCCTCAGCTTCATGCAGATGCAGTATGTCAGAAAACATCTGCTAGCTGCTGATTTTATGCATATTACAGAGACTTTATGTACTGTTAAATGGACCACTTTTTCATTCCAAACCATAATTTTCCATGTGGCATCATTAGATCTGTCCTGACTCCAGCGTTTGGTTTGATCAAGTCATTTCTTCCTACCCAGTGTGTGCATTGTAACTTCCTCTATAGCTCTCTATCTGTGTGTGCCCTGTCTGTGAATGGAAATTACTACAGTGCTCCTGTCATGATAATATGGCAGTAGGGCAAAACATGTCAGTTTAATCAATATATTTTATTTCCATTAGCTTCTTTCAGCACTGAGCTTTAGTGTAGACTACTTAGATCTGATAATGCCAACTGCTACCCAGCTAAGTGGTAGTGTACCAGGATCAAATGCACTATCTCAGAAGTACCACACAAAGCCTTACTAGGATACTAGAAGCTCAGAGCTTAAAAGCAGCTGGTGGGGAAAAGCATGTGCCCCACAAAAAACTCCTGTGTGCTTTGTACACTGCGCTTCCAAATTTAAGAGGCAGAGGTGCAGCTTGCTTGGAGCCTTGGTCTTTGGGGCAAACCTGTTTGAGCCCTGCTGTTACCACCCTGGGAGTCAAGCTACAGGGCCACAGCAGCAGAAGTTGCAGGAGGCAGAAACTGGAAAGGGCCCCAGAAGGGGGCAGTTCCCTCTGGGGATGGAGAATGCTTTGCAGTAAATTGTTTTGCTTTGATTTTTTTGTACAGTTTAATTTTACGTTACCCACCCTTCACTGATGGGTGATGCTTATTACAATGCAGTCATTCCCTATGGTTACACTTGCAGTTACTACTGAAAGGGTTTACTTGTAGAGTCTGACTATTCCTGACACCTCTGCATGAGCAGAAATTATAGAAGAACAATTCTTTGTCTGTCTATTGCTAGAAATTATTTAAACAACAAATCTTTTTTGTACCTGTCGAATCACAACTCAGGGTTAGCACAGCTCTAATTACACCAGAGAAGACAGTACTTCGGTAACCTTTGGTCCAGGTGATTATCATTCTCTGTTGCCTGTGTTCTTCATGGTGACATTTCCAGAGACAACAAAGAGAAAGACATAAAGTTGGAATAACATCTACCTGATCATTTTTCTATACCTAAGTAGAAAAAGAAGAGTCACATACAGCAGGAGAGGCACTTTTGCCAGATAAAACATCACACAATCCTTCTTGGCCTGTGGACAACTCAGATCATTAAAAAAAATTCAATGATTTTGCATAGATTAGTGGTGCTGACATGTCTGAATAAATATGCTTTATTACTACTATTATTAATAAAAATAATGCATATTTATATAGCTCTTTTTGTCTTCAAAGCACTTTATAAATATTGGTTTGTTAACTAATCCTTGCAACTTCCTTGTGAGGTAGAGGGTGGAGAATTGTAGTAGAGTATTAGCTGTATATAATTGTGCACAGTGCACTAGTTTCCACTAACTTCTTAACAATGCACTAAGGTCTGATGTGTGACCCATATCTATATATCTCTGGCGTATCATACACTGAAATAAATGCATAAAGAATTAGTCATCTCCTGTATGAAACCAGAGTAAATATATCACTTTTGTGTGCATAATTCTCTTCCAATTCATTTTCTCAAAGCATTATTACTTAGTTATGTTTGAGATAACATTCAGAGAACCCAGCAGTGAGGGGGATGGCAATGCTGGGGTGCAAGACACTGTTCTCATCTGTGGTGTGTGGTGTGTGTGTATGTGTGYGCACGCCAGTTCCTATCCCAGAGATTTTCTAGTCCAGCTATGTGATAAGAGACAACAGATGGATAAACAAAAGAAACAGGGACATCATGAGTTTACAGTGAGAGGATTATGATTACTATAAGAAGTGGTGGTCATAGCACACCGGCTATTTAACCATTCTCAAATAATTTTGTAGTCACCACAATAATGAGAGTAGTAAGAGAATGATTTGAAGGAGGCTTATGAAGTGACCAGTCAGACTTTGCTAAGGTTGTCTTCCCTTGAGTATGTAGAGGCATGGGGAAAACACCTTTTTGAGAAAATGGGAAGAAAAACATCTCGCCTCCAGTAAAAGTGAGGTGAGAGCTGTGGATTCTAATTTAGAGTGAAATCATGGTGGATGAGACCAAGATAGACCCTTAAGAGAGAAACTGAAGAGAATTTGTGTTTGAAGTGAAATACTGAATTGCCAAGACAGATGACAGTAGGTATGTTTTGTAGAGTCATTTGCTAGCAACTATTAAAATTTTTTGACTGCAGGCGCATCTGTTTTTCATCCTCTTTGACCAAAGTCCTGTCTTTCTTGGCTAATATTCTACAGGACATTGGGAGGACAATCTCCTAACRCTGACTTTCTGCAGCCTCCATGAAGTGAACCACAATTCAGTGCTTTGCAGCTCTTTTAGTCTTGTGCGTGAGTGGCTTGTACTCTTGCTTAGTGTTCAGATAAAACATTCACTGTGTTTGCACACGTGCCTTAAGACCCAGCTGAAAGACAGAAACACACAATTTATATAGCCCATTCATCTCTGCCTTTGGGGTCTATATTCTTCAGTTTTCCTGGGAGAACCCTCTCCAACACCCCACTGTCATCCTCCCTAGGCTATAGATACTTTGCCATACTGCAGTTCTAACCCTTTTGGAGAGCCTGGGCACATATGCACACTGTGTACTAAGATGTAATGTAAACATATATGAGGCCATTTTAAAATGGAAAGCAGTCTAGTTGTGGTAGCACTGAGGTCTGTGCAGATTAAATCTGTCCTTTGAAAAAGGCAGTAACCCTAATTTATGTGATATTTCCAGTATAAGCATTTGGACTCTGATCAAGCAATTCATGTAGTTGATGGGAGTATTTCCATTGCCTGCAGTAGGCTTTGAATTGGAACCATAGTTTGGATCTCACATGCACATACATCCTTAATTAAAATTTTCTAAATTGCTGTTACATAATGAGGATCCCAAACCTCCTGTGAAGTGTTTTCAGTTAAGCCAGTGGAAAAAAAAAATATGCTCAGTATCTTACCATCACAGTTAACATGAAGTACAGCAATTCTAGGTACTGCCTATTAACAAGATAAGTGAATTATTGGTACTTTGAGAACTCTAAGTGAATGTCCTGACTTTTCATGCTTGCAATTTATAAACAAAGCTGCTTTACTGTAATGTTGCCATATTACACACATACCTATATATACTTAGAAAGTTTTGATCAGTTTTAAAAATATTCTTAGAATGAAAATAATAAATCAATCTTAAATACATTGAGTGCTTCAGCTGTAATTATATTATTCAGTTTATGAGGCATATTTTTAAATTTTATTACAGTTTACTACACCTTTTACCAAGAAGAGGTACATCCTATGGCAGCTGTCCATCATTATCCACAGAATCTTTTTTGCACTGACCTACAAAAAAAGCTGAAGAAAACCTCAATCAAAACCCTTCTGTTGTGCAGTAAAACCAGTCATTCAAGATTTTAACTCATTTTATTTTTTTCAGCAGGAAATACCAGTCTGGTCTCATAGAAAGAGCTCTGACTTGGATTTATATGACCTGCTTTCTATTCCTGGCTCTGTCTCTGAGTGACCTTATGAAAGTCATTTTTATCTACTATTGTTTTTAAATGGGCAGAAAGATGATTCCTAGCAGTATGGCTGAAATGCAGGCAACTTTTTTTTCCCATTATCCCACTTCAAAAACCTATCTATGAGAAAGTTACACACCTGTACACATAAAAATGCCAGTCAAGTGTTTGCCTCAAATAAGTTGCTCTGCCTCACTCTCTCATGCTCTTCTATCTTTCATTCTTTATAGCATGAGGGAGTCACAGTGGAGTACCTAAATAATATGTTTTATATATAGATAACCTGAAAAGCCTAGTTTCTTATACACATTATTGCTCTGGTAGGCTGAGGTGATTTCTGAAAGCAAATACTGTGTGGACCAAAGTGAGCTTCCCAAAATATTTAAGGGATTACTGTGTTGCTACAYGCGATACATAATAAATATTTTCTGGAATACTACCTTCCACTTTAGTGGTATAATTGTCAGACAACAGTTCATACACAGAAACACAAAGTCATGATTTAGGAGGATAATCTTTTATGTGCTCCTAACAATATGCTCTGAAATTCTACATTTAAAAGGGTTTAAAAACACACAATACCCCAAACCATCAAGTAAGCAGTAAAAGTAACATGCAGAGCCAGACACAAAACCGGAATGAAAAAAATTTTTTATTATTCTTCTCTGTATTACCATAAATGACATGCTATATTTAATTTTACAGTGCCCCTGGACAAATCATCAAATACTTTAATAACTACACAAACATTAATATTTAAATACAAGAGATCCCCTCAGTTACTGAATAATCATAACTCTGGATTGATAGGGTACTAAATGGAAAAATCTTGTTTAGACAGTTGTAAGAGGGGGGGAGGGTGTTTAATGAAACAAGTTTGATGGTCTTGTCATCATAAAACTGATAGATATTTGGCACAATTTATATCTTTGCTGAAAAGAAGTTTGAGAAATGGAACAATTGTGGTGAAGATTAATTTTCCCTTCTTCTGCTGTGAGTGAATAGTCCTTTAGGTCATTAGCAGGAATGTGTGACACAGATTGCACTTTACCCACGCAAACTCTGTGCTGACTCTCGGAAAATGTACATGTTAAATAGCTGAGACTTCTATACTTGTGGGATGGGCTACACAACTATCATTACAGCTAGCTAGACTCATTTTATGAGTGATGAATAAAGACAGTAGACAAGACAGCACACTGAATTCTGACATTCAGTATTTCTTAGACCTGCCCACCCATTCTTCCCACTATCCTTAGTGGGATTTTTTTAAATCCAGATTTTGTATTACCACTTCTGCCACTCTACTAATTTTATGTTCTACCTAATAATAGAAATTTAAGTACTGAAACACTGTAAGAATATCAAATTGCAAAATATTTCTGATCCCTCCACTACCAAAAAGATCACTAGGAAGCCAATCCTGAAAGGCTTCTAAACCAAAGTAACTCACAGAAACTTGTCTGAGCCAAAAGACTAAAGCTTAATTAGACTTTCAGGTCTTCCAGTGTGGGACTATGTTTATGCCTACTAGTGTACTATATGTGTCACTAAGCACACATCAGACACTAAACTAATGATAATATTTGTTCATCACTTGAGAACGGCTAGCCTTTTATTTGTAGCATATTCTGCTCGAGTCCCACAGTACTTCTAGCTAAATGAAAAACTTAGAGATTGGGTGATAGGCTGCACTCAYGTACCAGTTCCTTATACTGCCTGACCTCATGCCTAATTCCAGGATAGCGTATCACTGTGGCTCACCTTAACATTTTTCCATTTTGGAGCAGCTACACAGACTCTGCACTTTTCCAGACTGAATTCCCTTTATTTTCTGCTATGCATTTGACCTTCAAGTAGATAACCAATAAGCAGCCTAATGCTGAAAAGGCAAAAGAGCTGGAAGCAAGAGAAGAATACTATTCCTCAAAATTTTCCATAAACAGATAAGAAAAATCCGTGGTTATATTGTGTTTCTTGAGCCCTTCTGAACTGGGAAATACCCCTTTGAGGGAAGTTCTGGGGCAAACATGGATGCCTTCACATTCTACTTTAATGGAATAGTGCTAACATAGAGAGGGGAACCAGAACAGAGACCAAAGGCCTCTAAATAATAGGTCACGTCCAGTGGGCTGGTAGACACTAAACCAGTACCATTGGAATGATGTGGAAAGATGTGGACAGCTGACAGACTTAGCGATGAAGGCTGCACTAAGGCCACTTCTTATGATGAACTAATTAAATATCTTGCTCTATATAGTGAAGGAAGCGTGGAAGAATTGAAAGCTCTCTCTAAATCACCTACATAGTGCCGTGCTTCTCCCCTGTGCCTAACTTCTATAGTGGTAGGAAAGGTGAACGGAAGAAAAAGACAATACRTCAAAACCAAAGTACTAAGACTGAAGGAAGTCTCTGCTATGAAAAAATGGCTGTCGTCTCCACTTAATGAGAAATAAAATAGTAAAGAGATTCTAAAGCTACAGAGCTGGAATCAGTACTAAAGCAGAGCAGTGAAGGTTAAAGCAGCATAAGAAGTCAGCATGAACACTGCTGCACAGAGCTAAGCAAACCTTTAAATAAGTAATTAATCCTTTCTYTCTCAGCTTTATATGCTTAATCATAATTTATCATTCAGTTTTTGTAACTTCATTTATTTTTTCCCTTTTCCTTCTTTTAACATAGCAATAAAACAAGAACAGGTCGAAACTCAGTTTTTCTTCCTATTAAGAAAAGTACCTGTGATTACTGGCTGAGACTTACTTGGGTGCTGGGCTGCCTCTACCTCTGCTGCTGCAGTAGTAGTAATGCATGCTCCCTTGGGAGGACAGATTTAGCCACTGAGTGCAACCTCTTTTTCAGGAGAAGAAAATGTAAAGAGACAGCAGTTTCCAGCAATAAAATAAAACCCAGAACAACAGAAAACATTTCTAATCTCATCCATTTCTCTCCCCTTCTTTTCAGCTTTTCTTGAAATGGACAATCCATGCCCATTTAGAAGATTTCAAACTGTTCATGATTGTCTCTAGTGCTCAAGAGAAAAGCTGATTTTGCACTTATATGTGAACCAGGGAAAAATACGTTTTCCCCTTTCTCACTTCACTTACCAAAAATCTACCTGAAACATATCCAGAAGCAAGAAGGAAATTCTTGTAGATGAATCACATTTGGAGTACTGTGTCGAGTTCTGGGCTCCCCACTACAAGAGAGACATGGAGCTACTGGAGAAAGTCCAGTGTAGGGCTGCGAAGTTGATCAGAGGACTGGAACATCTCTCTTAGGAGGAAAGGCTGCAGGAGCTGGACCTGTTTAGCCTGGAGAAGAGAAGACTGAGAGGGGATCTTACCAATGTCTACAAGTACCTTAAGGGAGAGTGTCAAGAGGACGGGGCCAGACTCTTTTCAGTGGTGCCAAGCAGCAGAACAAGAGGCAATGGGCAAAAACTGAACCACAGGAAGTTCCACCTGAACATGAGGAAAAATTCTTTACTGTGAGAGTGACAGAGCACTGGACCAGGTTGTCCAGAGAGGTTGTGGATTCTCCTCCTCTGGAGATACTCAAAACCCACCTGGACATGATCCYGTCTAACATGCTCTAGGTGACTCTGCTGAGCAGGGGGTTGGACTAGATGATCTCCAGAGGTCCCTTCCAACCTCAACCATTCTGTGATTCTATGAATCTCATTCAAAGACATTGAAACATTGGTGAGGAATGAAATTCTGCAAAACTCTATTACTTTATGATAAATTCTGTATGCAATGTGCTGGAATGAATAATTGAACTCCTCAAATTGCAATGTGATTTTGCCCTTCCTGTATATATGCATGTGTGAATATATTTTTGTACAGGTAGCAACAGAAAGCTCAAAGGAGGTTTCAGTGAAGTCTTCCAATTTGTTGTTATATTTTTTTGAGACTGGATCTATAAACATTTCTCTTGTTGTAAAGTGATCTTCTGTCCAAGAAATCTTCAAAATTCTTCAAATTGAAGATTACAGTGGCTTCTCCATATCACTGACCTGTGTTAATTGCTTCCTATTCCTTGACAGAAACAGAGATAAACAACTGTTTTGTAAAACTGTATTTTGATCAGCTGGAGACCTTTCTGGGGTTAGACATAGTCCCTAGGTTTAATGGAAGCAGGAATCAATCCTGTGTGAAATAGACATCATAAATGCAAATGCTGATGAGAAGTCTTCCGTTCACCAGTAAAACATTCATACGTGAAGTGCTACCTTTTTTGAGCCCTCTGTGAAATAAAAAGGTACAGATTGTTGTCTACACACATAGCATCAGCAGTGCCCAGAACAAATACATTACAGATATTTACAGAGGTATTGCTTCCAAATATGTATTCAGGAGACTACAGAGAAGGACAAAGTAACCTTAGCATTATGGAGGATGGTCATTGCACTCTATTGACCACTCTATTATCTGTTTGTTGCTATAACTTCTGAGAAAGTTATAGATTACTATACTATACTAATCTAGATTATACTCTAGATTATTCTTCTGGAGTAGGTTTACCTTACTTTGTAGATCAGACCAGATTTTTACTTAGGATATCACTTTATACCAATGCAGTTATATTTAACTTTGCAAATAAAAAAAAATGGCAGTAATCACCTTACACAAACTGCATGTGCGGTCAAAGAGTCTGGAAAAATAAGTCATTGTGGAGRTGAAAAACAGATGGCATATGCAGTGGTTGAACTGTTGTCTTTATACTGATGCTATCCATAAATATCTGGCACCATGTCTTTAGTTTTTCTCTGGTGGGATTGAGGGACATGCTGAAACTACAACAGCTTGTATGCTCATTGTGCTTAGGCAGGATAGCCTTCTCAACTTAGTTTGAAAACTGTGGCTCTTCCCTTTGAAAGTCTGTAGTATTGTTGAAGACAGTAACTGAAGTGTTATTTTCACTTCACAGAAGGAGCAAACTTCATGAAGATAACTGGTTGCTGAAGTATAGAGAAGTCAGTGCATACATTGTTTTCACTGTAAGACCAATGCCTGACACAATTCAGACTGAACTAATGTCTTTAGAAGTGCTTGTGGATGTCTGCAGTCAGTTGAAGAGCTCCAACAATTCCTGTTCTTGTGAGAATCTCTCTTTAAACTGCTGCAGTCCTTCCAATCTTGTGTTCCTATTTATTTGCATATCTAGCATTGTCTTTCTACAACCCCCAAGTGTTATACTGAGATGTGGCTCATCTTGCGTTGTTTTCCTGCATGTTTTTTTCAACACTATCCTCTATTAAGCTAGTTTCGTATGTTAGTACAGTAAATATCCCAATAACTGGCCAACATAGAATATCATTATCTTTTTGAGAACAGTCCTGTGTTCATAGAATCATAGAATCAGTAAGGTTGGAAGGGACCACTGGAAATCATCTACTCCAACCCTCCTGCTCAGCAGGGTCACCTAGAGCATGTTAGACAGAGTTGCATCCAGGCRGGCCTTGAGTATCTCCAGAGAAGGAGACTCCACAACCTCTCTGGGCAACCTGTGCCAGTGCTTCATCACTCTCACAGGGAAGAAATTCCCCCTCACGGTTGGGTGAAACTTCCTGCGGTTCARTTTCTGCCCATTGCCTCTTGTCTTGTCACACGGGACAACTGAAAGAGTTTGTCCCCATCCCCTTGACACCCTCCCTTCAGGTACTTATACACATTGGTAAGATTCCCCATCAGTCTTCTCTTCCCCAGGCTGAAGAGGCCCAGCTCTCACAGCCGTTCCTCATAGGGCAGATGCTCCAGCCCTCTGATCATCTTTGTAGCCCTATGCTGGACTCTCCAGTAGCTCCATGTCTCTCTTGTCCTGGGGAGCCCAGAACTGGACACAGTACTCCAGATGAGGCCTCCCCAGGGCTGAGTAGAGGGGCAAGATCACCTCCCTCCACCTGCTGGCAGCACTCTTACTAATGCACCCCAGGAGACCATTGGCCTTCCTGGCCACAAGGGCACATTGCTGGCTCATGGTCAACCTGYCATCCACCATCACTCCTAGGTCCTTCTCTGCAGAGCTGCTCCTCAGAAGGTCAGCCCCCAGCTTGTACTGGTGCCTAAGGTTATTTTTCACTAGGTGCAGGACTCTGCACTTGCCCTTGTGGAACCTCAGGAGGTTCCTCTCCACCCAAGTCTCCAGCCTGTCCAGGTCTCTCTGAATGGCAGCACAGCCCTCAGGTGTGTCAGCCACTCCTCCCAGCTTGGTATCATCAGCAACCTTGCTGAGGAGGCACTCTGTCCCCTCATCCAGGTCGTTGATGAAGAAGTTGAACAGGATGGGACCCAGTACTGAGCCTTGGCGGACTCCACTAGCCACAGGCCTCCAACTGGACTCCACGCCACTGATGACAACCCTCTGAGCTCTGCCTTTCAGCCAGTTCTCAATCCACCTCACTGTCTACTYGTCTAACCCACACTTCCTGAGCTTCTCTAGGAGGATGTTATGGGAGACAGTGTCAAAAGCCTTGCTGAAGTCAAGGTACACAACGTCCACTGCTCTCCCTTCATCTACCCAGCCAGTCATTCCATCACAGAAGGCTATGAAGTTGGTTAAGCAGGATTTCCCTTTGGTGAATCCATGCTGGCTACTCCTGATCACCTTCTTTTCCTCCATATGTCTGGAGATGACAYCCAGAATGAGCTGTTCCATCASCTTTCCAGGGATGGAGGTGAGGCTGACAGGCCTATRGTTGCCTGGGTCCTCATCACACTGAGTCCTACTGAATCACTTACTATTACATACTGAAAACATCAAAGATGAAGAAACCTGGCACACTGTGGATCAGATGCTCGTGGTTGATCTACTGCTTATTTCAGGCAATATAGTTACAGAAAGTCCCTTATTGCAGTGAACAACATTGTTAATTGTGTAACAAAGTAGCTTGTACACATCCATCCTTACACAGGCTGGTAATACAAAAAGTAACTGCAGATAGATAGATAGATAGATACCTTTTGAGTAGCTGCTTAAGCCAGGACATGAAATGGCACTTACAGAAGCCAGAGAATGGAACATTTTCAAGCAAATACTAGCCAGTTAAAAACTCACATTCACCTTACTCTAGGAATTAACTGCAAGATCAGTAAAAGTGTACTTGCAATAGCATTTATTTGGGGCAACACTGAGTTTACCCATATGTAAAATAATGCTATTAAGTCATTGTACATCCATGCTTTTAAGCCACTTAAGGAATTTAGACCCCTTAAAATCAGGATTTTAGCTCTGATTAAAATGAAAGAGAATTGGAGGTCTAAATCGTTTAAAATGGTACACCTGTAGATTATGATTCTTTGTGCAAAAGTTAAAAAAAATCTGGTGATACTTGGGGAAAGAAAGCTAATATATGGGAATATGTAACAGAGCTCCCCCTAATGGTGGCTGTCTTCCCTCCTATTTTTCCCCATGAAGCATGTTCTTGATAATTTTTAAAATCCTATGTCAGCTGGAAGTGTTTCCTACAATGTTCTAACTGATTTCCAGGACAAATCAGAATATACAACCCAAATATTGTAAATCTTTCCAGAAATTTCAACRGGATGCAGTATTCTCTATCCCTCTCCTACATTTTAATATAACATCCTTGTAAAGCTGTTAAGGAGATGATGCTACATTCAGCAGGAGAACTAAATATATTTCACTGGTAGGTGAAGAGATTCCTGCAAATATCTTGTTAAGTTATAAGAGATGCTTTGGGATGGAAAACATTATAAAAATGGTAAATTATTATTACTAAAAAAAAACTAGGGAGAGGGAGGGAAAGATGTGTTTGTCTTCTGTTAATGAAAAACCTGTTTGGTTTCCCTCATACTGGAGAAATTGCTGAAGAACAGTGAGGTGTGTGAAAATACACCCTCCCCCCTCCTGTAATACTGCCAAGGTCAGCAAGACCTCTAGTGACCTACTGTGGAAGTGTTGATTACTCAGGTTAATAGACGCTTGGGGGCTGTTTTAAGCTTTATTTTTTTTACATAAACTTTATTTTCCTAAAATGTTGGATAAGGAGAACATCTATAATTTGCTCCTTTGAGGCCCAATGTCATCTCACTCTTTTTTTAATTTCCTCCTCCCCTTCTGTGAACAAATTTTTCCAAAGCCTTCACCACATTCAGAAGGGGGAAACACCTTTAGATTTAAATGAAGTGGCAGTGTTACAACATTCTATAAAAGTACATAAGGTGAAAAGTCTGAGAGGTATATAGTTGTAAGTGAAACTAGAAAGCAATTCTATTGGCCATGCCCTTAGGATAAGCTGTAGCATGCTGATCTGCAGCTTGCTGCTGCCAAGAGAGAAAGTCCTGCTCCTTTCCTCCCTCCCCTGCCGGCCCAGCGCCCAGCTCTGTCCTATCACTGGTGCCCTTGCTGCTCTCACTAGTCCGGTCAGTAAGTCATTCAGGTCACAAGTGGCACAGAACTAACTCAGAAGAAAATACCCCAAAACTGTAGTGACCTGAATCAGTTAAATAAATAGTCAAATGACTGGCAGTGTTAGTGCAACAGAGAGGCTGAAACTACATGCCAGAATGGGGCAAAATACATGGGAACAGGACTATGTCTTTTAGCATCAGAAAAACTGTCAGACTGGCTCACATCAATAGCTATATCAAAAGGGGTAGAGTTGTCCCAGGGCCAGGTGCAAGCCACAACTGTATCCTGACTCTGTATCAGGATAAGAACCAGGCACTCCCTCTTCCYGTCTCTTTGATGCCTGTGCTATCAAGGAAAAGACACTTGAATGCACAGACTAGAAGAAAGATGTACTGTGTTTCAGCTAGGTTTCTGGTCTGGACACTTGGGGAAACAGGACTTCGAGGACTGTCATGTGAAGCACTGGCTTCTCAGTAGAGTGAAAGCCTAAATGTTGCAGCTTTCACCAGGGCTACAGGCACTACACAGAATACCACATTTTAAGAGTTCTATTCCTAAATGAATTTGTTTAAAAAAATCATTAAATATTCAAATACAATTTTCTTCAAACTTTTATTTTTTTGCCAACAGAGAAAGTTGTCACAGTGAGATATTACTTTGAGTGACTCCAAACTGATACCTGTAAGCAATGAGATCATCATAGTTTCACATCTCCATGCTCCAGGTGATGCAATTGTACGGTTCTTGTTAATTGCCTTCTTTTATTTCTGCTGGAAAGGGCTAAAATTCACTGGTAGACTCAAGACTAATTTCTGTTAATTGGGAGCTTGCATTTTCGGTATTTATATTCAGAAAATACATTTATTTAGGAACATACAAGTAATCTCTGGATTTACTTGTTGCCAGTTGAACTGGCACTGGTGCTGTCACTTTCATCATGTAGCCCTCATTCAAATGTGACAAGAAGTCAGTCTCTGTCATTACCTGCATGACAAAGAATGCCACCAAGCTCTAAGAGTCTCTAAGAGTCCTTCATCTCTATGATCTAGGTGATGCAATTGTATCCAGTAACTGGATAACTATTTTCTTCTTGTGTCTCTTGCTGGAAGAGGCTGAAAATTGATGTGTTCCACTCCCTGGAGAACATGATTATTCCAATCTTTCTGAAGCACATTATGACTTTCATCCATTTTAATAGATGCTGTAAACATGCAACCAAAGCAATGGCGTACTATGAATATGGAAAAGGATCAAATCATCTGGTTTTGATGAAGATATGTAAAGCTCTAAAGCACACTTTAAAAACATAAGCCAAAAGTTTACTGAAAATATAAAGCAGGTTGTCCTCAGCAAATTTATGATTTACATTATATTTAAATACACCATAATATACTTGGGTCAACTTGATATCGGTGGCTTTGAATGTCTGAAATAATATGTRAGATGCAGAAAAATGTACATTTCCAGCAAATTTGCTCTGATGAAACAGCAGCAATAACAATGCCTTGGATCTTTGAGCTCCTGATGACACGAGATGGATCTCAGAGGCTTAAAGATCAGCAGATGGACCATTTTCCAAGGCAGGTAATAAGGGTGCCTCTGAAAATTTGGCTTAGAATGCTTATACTTGTTTCATGGGCAGCATTTATTTGTTCCATGCAACATGTTCCCCAATTGGATGTCTCCTGTGGCTGCAGTGAAACCTCACTTATGGTTATGTTCATTTACAGGGGGCAGTTGCTCTTACAGGAAGCCTGAGCTGTAAATRTCCCTGGGCTGAGACATTGTTCTGCACCCCAGGCCAAATACAAATGAAATTTTCAATGGACATGGAAATACAACAATCACCACATTGAGTCAGATCTCCCTATTGCAATGACCTGTCTTGGACAGTGGCTGTTACCAGATAGCTCAAAAAAAGGCGGTCAAAACTGTGGAGGTATTCACCTTCATAGTTAAGATTTGATTAAAACCAGAATTAAAGTTTAATTTGCTTTGCAAAGCTGTTATTATCTCTAACTATGATAATTCTAGATAGTTTAGTCTCAATTCTAAACCTGATAAATTCCAGGCATCAGGGATTTCCAGTAGTGAAAGGCTTCCACCAGCTAATTACCAATTGTGCAACACCATTTCCTCACTAGCTATGAATTTCTCACCTCTGAAATTTATTGCATGTCATTTRCTCGTGTCATGAAATAGAAATTCCTGACCTACTTCTTCTGTTCTTCATTTTGTATCATGTAATGCTGTCCCCTCTTATTTGTCTAATTAYTTAATTAAGAACTCCTCCATCTACTCAGTTACTCATCAGCTATTTTATTAAAAAATATAGCACTTATTTTTCTGGTGACTGAACTGTTGTGTGTTACAGACAAGAACAGGAGAAACTGAGGTGCCACTATTTTCTGCAGCCCTTCGCAGGGGCAGGGAACTGATTCTATGACTTATTTTTTTGTCTTGTGTGCTCTTCTAATAATAAAATGTTGAGCAAAAGTCCTTGCTGATCTCAGGTCTACAAGATGCCAGGTCCCTCTTTGAGCTGGTACTGCTTATGAAAGCATAAAGATTGCAACTGTATCCTTACATAGGATAGATCAAGAAGGGAGGAATTCTGTGCCTTCCTGCATGAATTCATACAGAAGCAGCAGATGCAACTTTGCCCTGCCAAAATAATGAAGAAACATTGACCATTTAATACAAAGTAAGATCTCTCAGAATGCTTTCTTCATGTTTTTTGCTAAAACAGAGAAAAGAGCACATTTGGAAGAAAAGTTTTTACTATAAGCCAAAATGTCTTTCCTGTCTCCAAAACACTTATCTAATAGGAATGAAGTAATAACACTAAATTCTTGTCTGTTCAAGATAAAAATCACAAATTGCATGGGTAAAACACCACTTCTTTGATGGTCCATTCAATAGAGCTTGGATATTTAGAGCCTTACTGTATTCAGTTACGCGATGCTGAAGCAGAAGCACTGTACACAGACGATTCAGGGCAGTGTAAGAAAGAACAGAATTAGGCCCTCATAAAATCTGAAGCTTTCCAGCTTGCATAAAAACCCCAGTGAGACTGAGAAAAGCACAATCCAAAAAATGTCTAGCAATGAGAGAATATAGTTCAGTTCTTCTGTGAACTAATGAAAGATGAACCAACCTTCTTAGAAGTGTCATGTGATTTTTTTCGATTGTTATAGACTGGTACATAGATGGTATACCTAAGCTGAACAAAAAAAGGAAGAAAGAGAAACACCTAAGGTCTTCTCTCATAAAACATGCCTGACTAAAGTCTCTGCAAACAAAGAAAAAAAAAAGCCTGTCTACAAAACAACTGAAAATAAAATTATACAGAAAGTGTTGTAAAGATGGCGCTTACAAATGACAGAATTTCCATAAGCTTTTGGCTCATCTGGCTGACAGCATTTTCTRAATGGCAAATACTTGAAGGCTCAGCTTTAGGACAGGTTGTTAGTTGCCCAAATTGACTGAGTGTTCCCAGAGGTTGTCTGACTGTGGTTAAGGGCTTGCTGCTCAGACAGGCTATATAGAAACACTCAAAGGAATATGTGGGCTCTGCCAGATCCTTCTGATTTATTTATATGAATAAGCCACCAGGCCTAGACTATGCTGTTCAGAAACTACTCATTTTTAGGTCATTCTGCACATTACTCTTTCCTTGCAACCACCAAACAAATTAATATTAGCATAAATATGCAAGACTTTCCTTTTGCTTTTGTTGAAAGCTGAGCACTTAAGATTGAGAGGACTTCGGCATGTAACCTTAGAAAAATGAGGGTCCAGACAACTGTAAGTCTGGATGGTTACTGACTGAGTAAGTGTGTGAACACAGTAAAAGTCAGACTCATGTTTAAGTTGGTGGACATGATAAGGACGGATTACACCATTGTTGCTCTGTGCAGTTATCACATTGTAAAGGGTGGAACACAGATGAGTGAGGCTTAGGCCAATGGCTGCTCCAGCAGCTGCCCACTGATGTGCAGAAAGGATGGAGTATGTTCAACAATCAGTGCTTTGAAGTTAACCGTTATTTGTAGTCACACTACATGTTTCTGTCAGCAGTGTACAGGTAATGAAATACAAGTGTGTCAGGTTTCTTTCTCTCCCATATGCAATATCCTCCCTTTGGAACTAGTGGGAATGAACRAAAAGTAGTCATGAGATGAACTAATTTCCTCTACAGGCTTGAATTCAACTTCCTAAGTTAATCTAATATCCAAGTTGCTTTGCCTTCACTATTATTTTAACTTAATTTAGCTAACTCTGGCCAGCTCACCAACATAGGAACACAACTTCTTGTTTATTGATTGTGACATGCATCCATACTAGACTTTTTTTTTTTTTTTTTAAACATCAGTTTAGTTGCTTACCATCTGTGAATAGGCCCCTGCATATTTGATCTTGGCTACTATTATTTATCCAGTAATGAAAAGAAATTGACCAAATCTGACTTCCAAAGTATAAACATCAAGATTTGGCAGTCAACTGACTGGACTACAAAAGCTCTTATGCAGACAAATTCTGAGCTAGCTTGCAATTTTTTTGTTGGCAATAGTAGATATTGATTGCTAGCCACACTGCCTCCTGCTTGGCTTTGAGAAGACCTGGCYTCCACAGCCTCCTATTAAAGGATGGGCATATTCCTACCTCAGTGGAACTGCTCATTCCCTTTTGGAACTGGATAAGGATGGTGCTTGGTCAGGCAGCTTTTGGAGAGCTCTGAGTCAGCTAACTGACCTGTAGCAGTAACTGGAAGTCAAAGTCAAGAGTCAAATCTGGAAAGAAAGAAAGAAGAGAGATCTCAGGAGATAAGCAGTTACTACTWCTCTAAAACTGGCATAGTATCTGCCAAGGAGGGTAACCTAAGGGGGTTTTTGATTATTTTGCCACCAAATGTTCAAAGCAAGGCACAGGCATGAGATACACTTGATGAAGTGCTGAGCAGCATATCATGGTGAAGAATGTCTGCACTGCATGAGTTTGCCAATGACGAGAAGGTCTTCACAGAGAAATGGTTAGACTGGAGACTGTTCTTGAACGAGGAATAACACACTGCCATGCRTTCAGCTCTCCATTCTCTGTGATGGTGCCTGCAGGAATAGCTGTAAAAGGCCTCTTTATTCCAGCCAGTGAATGTTAGATCATGTGCCTGCTGTTCCAGAATAGCCAGACATCAGCTATCTTCTGGTGAACTCCACGCCACAGGTCACTTCCCAATTGTTAATGTTCTCCAGCTGCTCCATTTCACATGTACCTCTATGAAATTGCTCCAGGACAGAGGCACTGGAAGTGCCGACACCTTTGTCATTTGGAAGAGGTATCTGCAACATTTGATTTTCTTTTGCTTCCTTCTGCTCCCTTCTGCTTCCCTGCCATTCTTACTGTTGTCTCTGGATCCTGCTTCTACCTCTTTTTTGTTCCTGCCCCTGTACCAGCAGCTTTGGCCAAAATGCTSTGGTTGACACTGAAAACCCTCTCCTTATATGCTGAACATCTCTGCATGAGCAGACCTCATTATCATATGGCAAGAGGTCATTTGCATATGCAAATCAGGTTAATGAGTGCAGAAGTGTAAAAGGCTTCATTCCAGAAGCATTTGCATATCTAGCTTCAGAAATATTTGAGTGCTCTGCCCCTAGCTGTGCAACTAGGACACAGAAGCCCTGGCAGTATGTCTTCAGTGGTGATTATATTTGCAGACAGCTGYCATCCTGGTTTGCAACAGCTACTATCTGAAGTATGGGTTCATCTGAACACAGAGGTAGTTGTGTAATATGCGCTTCTACATCAGACTACTAAGAGGCAGTTATGCCTTGGCCCTTACTGGGACAACATGTCGGCTTCTGACAGGAGCTATCTGCAATTTWGCACAAAGAATACAATTTCTTATGGTGCTGTCACTAATATATGCCTGGTGTATGATGAAGGAGCAAAACAATGTAGGTACCAGGCATAGCTTTCTAGGGAGAATGTATTATGTGTGACATGGCACCACACAAAATACTGTTTGTGCCCTGGCTAACAGGGCTTCTAGCTCCCAGAGTATAAGGAGTGCTCTGTTTTGAATAATTTGCAGATCACCCAAGAGAAAACCCCAGTTCCCTTCTCTGACTTCCTATAGGCAGCCTGCTGTCCCTGTCTTCACAACATTCTGGACAACTGTGTTAGGTACTTTCTGAGCATCTCAGCAGACTTGAACAAAAGGTTCCTTAAAAGAAGCATCTTTTACTGATCCTTTTTTTCCTGCTATTTTGTTTTCATGAAGAAATATGAGTACTCTTTCACTGCAAAACTCTTTCTAAGGTACTGCTRTCTGCCAGGGACTTCTATGTCTGGGTACAGAGCAGTGTTCCAAAGAGAAAAGACAATTACCTCAGAATTTCTGAGAAAAGTTACTGATTTTCCCTTTGCTGTTTACACAGTCTTCCGGACTAAGCTAAGCACATTTCTGGCACATACCAATGGCTACTTTTAGAAAATAAACTCATTGARGGAGGTCATTTTCTGCCATGGCAAACACTATACCAAACCTCTACAGCTGCTGAGTAAATGCGAGGTGGGTAGCTTCTAAGTATCTGATGCAACCTTTATGACTTGTGAACAGAGGGATACTCTTACAAGTTCCTCAGAGCCAGTTATTGCTGTCTTTGTGCCCTCAACTAGTGTGCAGAGCTATGCACATCTCATAGAATGACAAATACACAGTGATTCTAGGTGCTTGGTCCACAATTCTGATGATGATCCAGTATATATTAGACTGGAATGAACTGGGATTTTTGTGATCCTTCAAAGCACAGAATTTAAAGCAAACTGCCCCATTCATCCTCTTATTTTCTCTCTACCTCCATTACGTTCTTGGGAGCCCTGTCCCAATCTTATGTTCACATGCAGATTGTGGTGACTAACTTACCRTAATGTAAGTAACCATGTCCTCCATTTCCAATGTATGTCCACCAATATAAGATGCTACTATCCATGGACTCTCTCTCATTTGATCTTGTATCAGCTTTGAGTCAAACTCCACTGCAGTAAGYCCTTGGAGTCATTCCTGTCTTGCAACATTTTGCCTGTAGCTATTCTCAGTCAGTCTAATATGACTGACAAGATGAATTATCTGTGCGCATACAAACAAGAATTGCACTTACACTTTTTTTCTATATTTCCTGGGACTGAGCTGGTTCTTCCTCCCTACAGATGACTATCACAGAAGAGTGCTTTTGTCCATATTCAACAGACAAACACTTTGGTATTTGCCTAATTTTTGGCATATCAGTGGCTGTAAAACAGCTGCCTTTTGAATGGATTTGGTCTGCAGACTGGACATGAGATTCTTACATGGAACTAAGCACTGATTTACCAGTTGGCCTGGAAGACTGGATACCATATAAGGCCTATGGAATACACCCTACATGCTTACATTTCAGAGTTATAGTCATGCAGCTGAGCAACCTACCTTATTGATAGCACAGCTGGATCTGGCCATGACTTCATCACTGCACACTCACAGTTATGAGAATTCCCTCTGCTTAAGAGCACTCAGAACTGAGCAGTCAGATTCCCTGCTGTGCCCCCAAATTGTCACCTTTAGAAGCTGATCTCTCAGGAAAGCATTCCATCATTTCTGAGCAGAATTGTTCTTTTCCATTCAGCAACTCCATCACAYAGGTTTATCTAGAGAAAAGCAAAATACAAATTGCTAAAATATATACCTGTGAGTCTAATTAAAGTTGATTTCTGCCCCCCCATGTTTGAATGCTACTTTTCAGTTATGAAAATTTAAATTTAACTCAGCTCAGACTTACTGTCTTTGTTGTTTTTGCAGGTGTGTCTTTGTCTCAATGTATATCCCCCTTCCATTATTTTCATATTTAAAGCTCTTTATATAAAACACAATTTGCCCCCTTGTACAGTGTAACATTAGAAGCCAAAGATTCTATTTCTAATTGACAGTTTAGGTGGTGTTCTGTTTTACATTAGCAATATCCCAAAAGCAGCCAAACCAGAATGGCAAAGAAAACTTAATAATTTCTAGGAAAATGTAGCAGCCCTCTCATTATCATCCACACATTGGAAATATAATATGGATTTTTTAAAGTATTAATAATAAATAGTTTTTTACTCATGCTCATTTCAGGTTGATAACATATCTTCGGTACTTTACTTAAAATCCAGCCCTTTCCATTTTAACAGCACCAGACTGATTTTATTGCCAATTCTGAAAAGTGTTAACAGGAGTAAATCACCCCTCACATTACTGCTGTTGTTTCCTTGCCCTGAGCCAAATTCACTGCTAAGCACCTCTGACCACACAGCTCATATAAATGTTCATAATAGAGAAAGGTTCTCACATCTGCTTATTCTCACATAATTATAAAAACACCTTGCAAAAAATATGTCACTGTAATTTTTGATACATATTCGTAAATATTTGGTTACAGCATTCTTCTTCCTGCCATATGCTCAATATATAACAGAAAAATTAAAGTGAGGTATGCAGATGCCAAAAAATGAATTACATATTAAAAAAAAAAAAAAGGAAGAAGAAGAAGAAAGGAAACTAAAGCCATTTTGTGGTGTCAATTTTCATTGTGTACTACATTGTGGGAGTGCTTTTGAACTCAAGTATGGAGGAGCTTTATTAGAAACCAATTCTCCTCAGTGACCTCTGGAGGCCTTGTTCTATTCAAGAGCAAGCTAGGTGCCAAAATGAAAGGGGGAAACTCATTATATAAAGGTGTATTTCTGAGGAATGAGCCAAACCCAGTGAACTGCAGCAAGTATGATTGCTAAAGATCAGCCTAAAATATTATTGCAAGAAATTAAAGATATTTCTTGTTTATTTTTTCTATCTTTGGTATTAATTTCCTCTATTTTATTTTATACTTAGGTTGTATCTCCCTTGTTTAGTTCTTCCCTCTCCTATGATCTACTATTCCCTTTCTTCTTCCTCTGATCCTGTTAATCTTTCGCTCTTGTGATGTGCTTATTTCTGCTAATTCTCATCTCATTATAGTATTTCCCTGTATCCTGTKTTCTTTCTCTTTTCCTTAGTTTACTTCCCTCTTTTCCTTTGTATCTCCATAGATTATTTGCTCCCTCTGACTCAGAGAAGCATAAGTTCAAATAAAAACTTARCTGTAATCATGAACTTCAGAGAAAAACTGAAACAGCAAATGACTTTGTATTATGTTAGCTGGAATTAGTGAGTGGTGTTACAGAATTCTGGCTGAACAGAAAGTACCATCACTTATGCATCTCCTGGAGAGCTGTGAGATTTATTTCATTTTCTGTGCTGCACTTCTCTCAGTCTTTGCTGATAGATTGACAAAGCCAAAGCAACCTGGTTGAAAATCAAATGATTTCAACAACTGTGAAATACTGCATGACATAACAGCCAACATAAAGCCATCATTCTCTGTGTTTACATTGGTGCTGATTCTTAACAGCATGCTGTTAACTCAGCATAAAGCTATGCTTTTCTAAAACAATTCAGGTGCAAGGACAACTCTTTTATAGCCAGTCACGCTCCATCCCTATAAAGAATTATTATATCAATCTAAACTGGCATGTAAGTTAAAGCTCACCCCTCAGCAGCTTAAATTTACATTGTGACCCCCAGACTTACTCATCTCCTACCATGAGAATCATAACCCTATGATCACTACATGCACATCCATGCTGTCCCAAGAATCAATGGATGCTACAGTGCTMTATATATTATCAAATTCAATTGCTTGTCAATTAACCCAGTATGACATCTGCATGGAAAATTTAAATAAGGAGCATCATATTATGCTATGTGGTCAATGATAAAGTGAACATGCAGGCATAAGGCTTACAATTGGCCTGTTACTACAGCATCCCATTTCTCTGAATGAAAATTATTTATGCTTCCACTGAATTATGGCTTGTATTCAAATATTGGCAAACCTGCAATGTACAAAAGGCGTAACATCTAAGTAAACTGTGGTTGGATATAGCTCTTGGGGATATCTTAAAAGGGTAATCTCTCCTTCAGGAGCATGTCTGTCATCTAGGACTTATGGTTGGGTCCTTTTCATTTTAGACAAAAAGACGTTACTGAAATGTAGTGGAACACCAGGTATGTTCCTCAGCACATAAATGTGCAGTGTAAAGGACACCATCACAGTGTTGGCTAAACAGAAGATCTACTAATTAGAATGAATTCTGACTTTTACAAAATAAAATTAGGTTCAGCTTTTTTTCCCCTCAGGAAAAGCAAATGAGCTGATGAGGATAATAAAATGCATCACACTGACAAATGAGCTGAATCTGGACACAGTAAGAAAACTAAGCTCCTTTATGATTTAACATAACAAAATAGCCTTAGTATAATTAGATAGCCCACATACAATCATTGTGAGCATACAGAACAACTGTCTTCCCAGTTAATTTGATAGCAACTGTATTGTCTTCTCCAGCAGGAATGACATCTCCTGCTCCTGAATAAACTGGTGATTTAGAAATTCTGAGTGAGAGGGAAAAAAAAAAACAAAAAAACAAAAAAACAAACAAAAAAAAAAACTCTTTCATGTTGAAGGACTGGAACCAAGTGAGATAAAGTAAGTTTAAAGGGTTCCTGCTAAGATTAGCTCAAAATTTAGACTCTATGTCAAATAACTTGTTGCAGACTTAACCATGATATAAGTTTTTCCATTAAGAAGTATTTCAATGGAAACGACTTTGTTAAAAGATAGATAAACCTCAGTAGTATCTGCAGAACAAACACTGTAGGCATGGTACTACTGCATGGGCCAGGCATGATGTGTATTAAAGAGAAATTGTCTAGTATCTTCCTGTTGCTCAACCCCAAAATACACTCAGAATAGAAATATGGGTCAAGATCTCAATTTTGGGAACTGAGTTTATTTTACACAAGTGTTGTAAAATACATGCTGCTGCTGAATCCAGTATCATTTGAGGCTACAGATTGACTTCAGATATCAGTGATCAAATCCAGCCCATTGCAGGCAATAGGARCTATGCTATTGACTTCAGTGCTGTAGGCTATTAGGCTCTATAAAAAGTTTGCTTGCCTTCTCCATCTCTCTCTCTTYTATAAAGTCATTTTTGGCTCATGATGTTTTAGTCCCACTTTTCTGTATGCATTATTTCAAACACTCCACATTTCTCATACAAATACATGGCATAAAAAGCCCTATTAAAYCGTACAGAGACAACTTTCAAGTCTCATCTGAAAATACTAAAAATTCAGGGGCACCCTGAATTGGAGGATTTGGTTCATACAGCAGGCCAGCAAATAAAACTGTTCGTCTCTAAAGTCCCTAGGTCCACAGATGTCCAACTGTGGGGCCTCAGAGGACTCATATGTCCTCAAGGAACAGGTAACATAAAGACTGAAGAATATTTTTACGGGCTACTTTAACAACCAGAAATGTAAGTGAGAGAACAACCGAGCCTTTTGCTTTCTAAATATCTGGCTGTTTTTAGTAGGACATGGTCTTCCTTAAACAGAAGCCAGATGAACCCCTTTCACCTCTTTCTTTTGTTCAGCTCTTAAATATATGTCACAGTATTTACATGCAGCTTTTACATAATGTCACAGTATTTTTATGTAGTCCTCCCCTCTTTCCTAAAGTGCAGCCAGTTTTGTACACAAAAAGGATGTATTTTAGAAGAGCTACTTACGTATTTTGCAATACTCTTTTTTCTTGTCTGGACATAGCCTCTGAGAAACAAGGCTGCTATAAAAAACTGGAAGACTCAACAGGGCTGTAGACTGCATCTTTGGAAATTGTTGCTATGGTAGCAATGGAGAGAACCTACCCCTTCCTCTGGTTCTGCCATAAAACTTGGAATCTCTGATGAGGTGGATGTCACAACCAGCCAAACAAGGGAGTTCAAGGGAGTGGAAAACAGGAATATAAGGGTGGACAGATTCAGGTGGTCAAAGGATGCCCTAAATGGTGATGTTAGCAATGCAGACCTTTAATAAATGATAACCAATCCTCTTAGACCGCATGGCAGTATTTTCTRAAAGGTGGACAGTGCATGCGTGAGTGTGCGCATGTAGGTAGAGACTATTAGCCTAGTTGTGAAAAGATTAGAAGTCAACACTGAAGACAGTAATATGCTCTCATTGCAGAAAATATAAAAGCAAAATTTGCTTAACATGGCTGGAAAGATATAACAGGCTATCTGTTGGTGATGAAAAATGAAAATAAAGACAAAGTTAACCTGTGTAAACAATTCCCTTTTCCTCTTACAGGTTCTGCATGGAAATGTCTGAGAAAAAGAGAGACTGAAAAGCTCCTGAAGATCTCTCCCACAGCAAACTCTGAAGAGCTATTACATGCTACAAGCAGTTAGAAAAAACGGCATTTCTCTTAGTACAACACATCCTTCTATTGAGATACTAACTTGTAAAAAACATAAATGACTTTTTTTGCAGAAATGTAATCACTTGGACAGAATCATATACTCAACTACCAAAATTACACTCTCTCAAAGCAAGCAATTTTGCAGAGATAAGCGCCATGACTGTGTGTGTCATGGATGCAAGTGTAATAGGGTAAGTAATAAGTAACAATACTTACTGTCTGACCTTAAAACATATTTGAACCATCCATGAAGAGAAACAAGCACATTTGTAAGCTGCACAAGCATATATATATATAAAAATATATATGTATGTATGTATATATATATATATTTTCCTGTCTCATATTAAATATTGCCAGGCTATAAGGAATCAGACACAAAAATATCGTGAGAGTTAAACCATACCAATGGTGATGATAATAATAAATTTATGTTTTTATTTTTTTCCTTTTGGTTCCCTTTGGTAGCTCATACTCACATCACAGGTTTTTGCTGCAGCTAAGAGGACGAGGAACAGACTTTTTTCCTTTCAGATGAAAGCCAAAATTTTTACCAGACTTCTGGGGCTAGAGCTTTGCAGAATTTCTACCAGATAACATCAGCATCATTAAAAAA
>NW_028185417.1:1400735-1466335 GCF_003343005.1 Rhea americana | reverse complement strand
CCCTGCGGGAGCTGCGGCGCGGGGACTATTTCCTCTGCCTGTGCCCGCTCCCGGGCTGCTGTAACGAGCAGCATTCCTAGCTTGAAGCCTGCTCGCCTCTCCGTGCCTATTAGCTGTTCCAGCGCCCTCCCTCCGCCGCTCGTTTCCGCCCTAATAAAGATGAAGGGGGAAACAGGCATTTAAGACCCTTTGCAAAGTGACCAGGAGTTGATCAAGTTCTGTGTTTGAGCCCCCAACGTTTGCAAAGAGACATGTTTTACACTATTAACAGTGTTGTTTCCCTGAGAAGTGCCGTGCCAGGAGGTAGGGGGTGGGGGAATCTGCCTGCAATTGCTCCACATGCATCAATAGTTGTCAGTAAAATCAAACTGACGTCATCCTTGGGTAAAAAGATCTGTCTCTTTTGTTCTCATTCCCTCCCACCACTTCTTCCCCCCCCCCGAAAATCAAAAGCAAGAACATTTGCAAAAAATAATAAGAATTCCTCACCCCCACATTAATTGCAATGCAAAGGGATCTCTTGCATTAAAGATCCTGCTTGGGCTGTGCTGTATTTTAATGAATGCATCAAGCTTTTTGATCTCTGTGAGTCAGTTGGGTTCAGTTGTGCCGGAAGGTTAGTTGCATATCCTGGCTGATCTGAAATTCGATCAGCAGAGGGGGCAAAGAAAAAGAAAAGCATTTTAATGGGAATCAATAGAGGATCATAGGGTCCTGGAAGGAAATAGGTGTTGATTAAAAATGCTATGTTTTTTCTTTCTTTTTTTTTTTTTCATTTACACGACTTGCTTAAAAATAAATACCAAAAGCAGCCCAGCAAAAGTGAGGGAGGGCAAGCTGCAAAACAGCTTTCTCAATCGCTCAGTGTGTTTGTGCTCCAGAGAGAGGCAGTCAGCAGACCAAGAGTTTGTGCAATGCTTCAAGCTGCAGCGCGCAATTTTAAAGCAGTAGGCTCCAAAGGACAACACAGATACTTACTGCGCTGTGCTTCTGGGTCTCAGCTGTTTACTAAGACCTTATTAAAAAAACTCCAAATGCTAATCCCCCACCCCCCAAACCAACTTGCTTTTTCTCCCCCCTCTTCTCCTTCCCTCCCTGCTGTTAAACCAAGGGGATTCATGATACCTGACATGAGGGGACAAACTCTCTTTTTTTATTTATTGTGGTCACAGGTTTTTACAGATAAACTTTCAAGCACCGATGAGCACGTTTTCACTATTTAGGAAGTACTGTGGAGGCTTCTATATACACTGACTCTGTGTGAAAAAAAGGGATTACAACTGTGTTTGAAGAGCATTTTTTTTTATGTTGAGAAGGAGGTGAGTCAACTTCCTACCCAAAGACTTGAGTCACCCACCCTGCTTATTACAATAAAAACTGGCCTCTTTTCCATTTGTGCTCCTGTCCACAAGCACGTGCACAAATCCTGATTGTGGTCGAGCACTAGGGAGAAAACCTGATGCCCCCATGGGGCAAGGCGACTGGCAGAAGGATGCTGGGCAGTGCTGGCACTGTCTGGGGTCATAGCAATACCATGGTGGTTACATGTTTACCTACATGGGAAATCTTCCTTTTRGTTAGAGATTCTCCTTAGGTTATAATTTCTTCAGCTGACACTTCTTGCATGGCTCTCTCTAGCTGCTGCTAAGGACATTTCCAGTGTAATTCAGAATTGTTGCTGTTAGTTGTGTTACAGGAGTGCCTGCAGGCCCCATATTGGAGCAGGAAAGTTGGGGCCAGTTTCATGCAGATCCTCATCAGCACACGGCCTTTTAAAAGGGAAAACAGGGTTGGAAGAAAACCAGAAAAATTTTTAAGGCCACAGAAGTCTCCTAACTCCTAGACGAGTGTGGGCCATGTTGTCTCACCAGGTGTTGTTTGAAAATCTCTATCAGTAGGTGACTTGCAGTGGCAGCGATGATTACCATCTTGAATAAGAATGGGGAAACAGTTTTTCTGTCTTTATAGTTTTGGGCCAGTATTTATTTACCAAAAAAAAAAAATTTAATGTAAATGTATTCTATTTTTTATTTGAACAAAAAATTTAAACCAAGTATTTTGGATACATCTTTTGGCTTTTCCATGTGACAAAAACTCGTCTTAATTTCCCTCCATTTTAATTAACTATTTATTTACCTCACTGTGAGATCTGGTCACTGTAAGACTACTTTTTCTCCAGAGGAATGATGGTGAACTATTGGTACTGGAGCCAAGTTTGCATTGACAAATGCTTGGGCTGGTACCAATGAGGTTGTATAATGTGCTTTTATATCTGGCAGCAGACACTGAAAAGGTTCACAAGCACTGCTTGAGTGGCTATTTTTTTTTTAATTTGGATTTTTATCTCTCAAAGTGTTCATCCATATATTAGTGAATATTTCCATTGGTGGTCAGGATAAAACTGGTGGAAAGACAGTGTTAGACAACATGACAAGTTGAGGTTGGCTCTTTCATAATAGGAAGAGACTTCTTTTAGATACAATTATTTTAAAATGATGATGACAACAATAACAAAATCTCTTGTCTCTGCAAGACAAACTGCAGTAGAATATGGGATACAGTGAGCTGCTGTTGTTGCTTACTACCTTACAAACCCATGAAGGCAATAGAAGGTCAAGTATCTAAAGYGTTTAAACTCTTCTAGGTTTGTGCTCATGAAAGATACCAGATTAATAGCCTAGGAGATTGAAGGACTTCTTTTATSCTCAGAAAAGTTACAATCACAGGATCTTTCCCACACCTTACCTTACTCTTCATTGCCTCAAACCACTTTTGGGATAGACCACAATTACAACTGGAACTTGTGTAGACTTGYGTGCTTGCATTTGTTTGCACAGTTAAGTTGTTAGTACTAAGAGGCTGTGGACTCCTTAGAGGCTACAGAGGCTGAGCTATCTGCTCAGAATGCTTAGAAAGTTGTGAATTATTCAATTTTTATGTGGATATTTATGAAATACCACTGACATATTTCATATATGCCAACAGTCATCAGATTACCTGCTTCTATTCTGGCCTAGATTTGATCTATAAATGAATGGCTCTTAAGCCCTTAAAAATGCCCTGGGCAGTCCTGTCCTATTATCTCCACCATTGTTTTCCATCCAGATACCACTGGGATGAGTACAATCAGTGGAGAAAATGAAAATCAAATTGCCTACCAAGAGCCGACCATATGGGGCAGCTGGTTGCTGCTTCCCAGCCCCCCTGTCTGGCATCTCTTACATTACTCTGATACTGAGTGGTAGTTAGTCCATGTCGCTCCTTCCAAATCTGTTTTCATACTGCAGCTGGGCAAATTTCCTCAGTTCTTAAATTCTCTGAGAATGTCTTCTCTTTTCCTTTTGGTTTCCTTGTGCCTCTGCAGGCTACATCCCTATTTCTTTGGGTTTCTTTGTTGTTGTTTTTTGCTTTTTTTTTCTTTTTTCTGCTCTTTTGAATATGAACAGTGGGCCTAGAAACAAGGAAAGGAGGCCAATAGGAAAATGTGTCTCGCTGAGACTTGCCAGATATCCAAGTTGCGTGTGGAGAGACTGAGTTGCAGCTCATGTGTCTGGCTTGGACAACAGTGTACACCATTAAACATCCTGTTGCCTGTCTCACACCAGGCAGACAGCACAGCTCTTCATGCTGACACCTGGAGGGGCTGCAAGGGCTGGAGGGGCTGGAGTTATTGCCAAATTGAGCTGAGATAGGTAGGTTATTTTTTCTGTCTGTACACAGGGATGCGTGTTACCTGAAGTGTTAAAAATGAGGACATTAGGAGTAGAGAAGAGGTGGCTGCAATCAAAGACTATCACCAGTCAGACAGAGGTGTGAACTGCAGGTTTTCTCCTGGCAGCTTATCCCATTGGAGTTTCTGGCCCTTGTGTTTCCATGGAGTTCTGCAACAATGATGTGTGKTAAGTTATTATTTTTATTTATTAGTTGCATGGCAGTTCACAGGGCCCAGTAAAAATTGGATCCCACCATGCTTGGCACTGTGTAAACTATGGTACTATGTCCTGCCACCCAAGGAATTTACAGTCCAGATAGACAAGACGGGAAGGACAAGAAACAGAGACATACGAAAAACATAGACCGTGCAGTGAGCTACAGAGTGTATTCTTCGACAGTTCCAGCAAAAAGTACAGTGTAAAATGCCAGTGCAATTAGATAGAAACACCCTCCTCCCCCAGGCAGATTAACAAAAAATAATAATAAAAAAAATCTGAGGTGTGTCTGCCACAGTACCTTAAAACATTTAGCTTTGCTTCATTGTTCTCGGTTATTGTTCTTAGATCATGTAGCACACAAATTGTGTAATACCTCTGACTATTCTGGGACACCTAGGTTAATGCATTATGCGCGTTGGGGTGAAGCAAGAACTCAGTAGCAGCTTTATCTGAGAATGCTTTACTTCTATCGGTTTGTATCCTGGCTTTTATTAATCTTTGAGAGCCTGAGGACATATATACATTCATTTGTCTGACAGTTTTGAAAATGCCAGTGTTCTAAAGGTTAATTATATTTTTTTTACATATTAGTTTGGTCAGTAATTTATTTTTTACAGYAGGAATATTTTTACAGCTCTTCCCATACAAACAGCACCTCATTCTACTGACTTCACTGGTATGAGATAGCTAGCAGAATGTGCTTCCATGCAAAAAACCGAAGTAAAAACACTATTATGATAATAGTGCTCTCTGTGACATAATAGTGGTACAGTTACAGAGAGCTTGTGCAGTGGTTAAGCACCTTTCTGCCCAAAATACCAAAGCTTTTAGCTGTTGCGAGGCAGAAGAGCAATTCCAGATTCTGTGCTGCAAGTGCTTTCCTTTCCCAGAGGCTGGCTACATCCATGCGTGTAGAGCTTTTGATTAGATCTGCTGTTTTGCCTATGGCAATCTTCACCGCAAACATCCTTTGTCTATACATCATTTGAGCATCTATACATGGTAAGATTGCCACCTTTTATTACAGTAAAAACAAGAGCTTTCTTCTCAATAAGCTTTCCTCCATCCTCAGCTCTCCAACCACCCCCAGGGGAAGTGAGAAGGACAGAAAAACTTTGAAAAACCTTTCCCTTCTTTGTTCTCCTTGGAAGAATATGGGAACGGGARCAGTTTTTGTTTGTACAGACCAAGGTAGACATTCATAAAAGAAGACTTATTTGGGTGACYTAAAAATAGGAAACTTGGTAAAGTTCATACATGTAAATACACACACACACACACACTTAGCATTGTATTGATAAGGTAACATTTTTCTACAAAGGGGAAATTCTATCTATGTTTTTAACTTACATGCTAGTTTCAGTCCTTTTTTCCCCTGTTACTTCTAACAGTAAAGTCTTGGTACATTACAATGCATTTCAACATTAAAAGCTTCCTTTTTCACTATGAATAGACTTGGGTTGTAACCAAGCAAGTTCTGTGTATTACATGTAAACAAATAAAGATTTTAAAGTATGGAAAATGTGAAATAGAAAAGGTGACAGGCATGAATAAGAAACACATAACTTAATCACATTTTTCTTAAGATAGACAAAATAACTTTACACTAAAGAATCATGTCATTAAAGAACTGTGTCTKCTAAAAGAAGTATTTTTTGTGTGAAAGCAGGCCACGCATCTGTTTGTCACTGAATACTTTACATAGTCAAGATGCTTTCAGTCAGTTAGCTTTTACTATACAATTATACTTTGGACAAGGACTGAAGCATATGTGATATGTATTTGCTTGAAAAATACTGCTGTATTTATGAACATAGTAATAGCGTTATGATGTGTGTAATAGCATTATGTATCATGACAACCACAGAATCAGAGAATTTAAAAATGGAAGTGACCTCTTAGGTCATGTAGTTCACTTTCCTGCAAGTGCACAATTGTTCATTACAGTTTTGCTTTACCCTCTCAAGTTTTAAATGCCTTGCTTGATGGGACTTCTTGTGTTTCCATTTGAAAATTATCTGCTAGGCAGAATCACATGGCTGCTCGGAAACTA
Source organism: Rhea americana (assembly GCF_003343005.1). NCBI lineage: Eukaryota > Metazoa > Chordata > Aves > Rheiformes > Rheidae > Rhea > Rhea americana. Next base: position 1,460,350 of record NW_028185417.1, on the reverse strand, counting down.
TCCCATACTTTTTCCAAATTTTGTTCTTCCTTAGTTTTATTCTATTACATTTAGCTGTACCACTGTACAAACTACCATCTAAGAAATTCCTCTCCATTCTCTCTGTTCATCTTTCATATACTTGTGGACATTTATCATTTTGCCCTTGTCACCTAGATTAACAAGTCAATCCCCTTCCTTGTCTAATCAATTTTATTACTCTTCTCTGAAGCCCTTTCCACTATGCTGGCATCAATTCTGTTAYGGAGTTGTCTAGAAGTGGGTGCAATGTTCAACAGAAGTCCTTCCAGATTCATAGACAACCATTTTCRTGTTCTGACACTATTCTTTTGTGTACACAGCCCAAAATTGCATTGGTCTTTTAAACTGATACATCCCCTCACAAACTCATATTCAATTTGCTGTTCTCTGTCAATGTAGGTATCTTTCTGCGCAGATGCTTTCCAGGTTTTCCTTTCTCACAGACTATCCATGTTTCTGATTATTTTTCCTCGATGTAATAGTCTACATTTTTMCAAGTTGAATCTCATTTTATTGCTTGCCTACATATCTAATCTTGTTAGTTTCCATTTGTATTATTGCTATTCTCTCTGACGTTTGCAAGCCTCCTGGTTTGTCATTTGTGAATTTCATTAATGTGCTGTTTACCTCCTTTTCCAGATCATTAATTGAGATATTAAATAAGAACAGACCAAAAACATACCCCTGCAGCAACCTAGCTCAATACATAACCTCCCGTCATTACCTGCTACTTACAGTCTTACAACCACCTTTCCCATCCAGGTCACAGGACTCATCTTAAGTCAATTTCAATTAGATTTTTGTAAGAGACTCATTTCAGTTTTTAAGATGTTTTATAGGATTTAGCTCCAAGACTTTTTCTCCTTGTCCTGCAATGCGCAAATGGGACTGATGCTCTTTCCCTGTATTTCCACAGATGACAGTAATGAATTAGGCAATGATATGGGGAGGCAAATGACTGCTTTTGGCTGGTTAACCTGGAATGCAAAATGGTCTCCAGTCTTAATTTTTGTTTTTTTATGTATGCACTTTAAAGTTGTCATGATATTCCTTCCCTTGTATCCTGATGGATGAGACTTTGTTGCTTATTCTAAGCCCATRTATGTAAACATCCCTCTTATTTCCCTTATTTACTTTGGTTATTTTTTAAGCTCTTTCTCATCATCTTTTTAAGCTCATCGTAGAGATGATGCTCTCATCTTTTCTCTGCAGAACTCAAATAGCTTTGAAGCATTAGAGATTGGTTTTGCCTGCTTTCCTTATTTCTAGCTGAAGATTGTGTATATGTACCCTGAGAATCCTTTCATTTTTGTTTTCTGAATTTTATTCTCCTGATAAAAAATACCATATGATAACATGTTCTACAGACTATCTCTAACATCACTTTATCTTCCTCTTCCCTTGGAGTAACATGACTGAAAACCCACTGGAAGGGGAAGAGACTCATTGGTTTCAATGGACTTGGATCAGGTCCTTAAGCCTCCTGTCTGCCTGTGCAGTATAAACCCCAGGGAGAATGAAGCCCTTCAAGACTAATTTTGAGGGGCTTCTTGTGTCTGCTCTGTCATGCAGGGTTTTCTATGGCAGCTATGTTCCCAGGTACTGCTCTATATTTCACCAGAGCAGCTGGCCAAAATAAATGTGTGTTGTCAACGGCATTTTGAAGAAGCAGCCTTTTACTATTATTTAAGGATACCAGTATCAAAACTGTGCAGTACTGAGAATGTTTGCAGAGGCATCTGGCATTGGAATACCATTGTGATTTCAGCACATATTGATAGCCTACAAAAAACATTTTCTCAGCTCCAGTTCTTTTTGTCAGATCTTTTTGTCAGATAAATGATGGAGAAAGGAATGCTGCAGAGAAAAATGCTACCTGTAGGGACAAGCTACCCTAAAAACCTCAGCGTCTCCTGACGCTACTCCTGATTCCTTCCACTATCAACCCAGATCTCTCACTGCTTCTAATTTTCCTTCCTTTTGTGTCTTACTTTGCTTTTATTGCTATGCAGTATCCAGATACCTGAAGAAACTGGCTTCTGGTAAACGTAGGCTGTGATTCCAGGAGTGCATTTTGAATTAATAGGGCAGTAAATGTGAGTCAACATCTAAGATCATGATTTGTCAGAAAGAGGAATTGTATTTGGAAAAGATATTCTGGGGTATCAATGGAGTTAAGCATATCAAAATATCTTTGAGAAGCTTTTGAAGTAGTTAATTTTTTGACCTAGAAGAGGCAAGATTCAGGTACTCCTGTCTGCTTGAGAAATGATGAATTTTCTGAATATACCAATCTCTRTCTCTTTCATTAAAAGGAGAGGAGACTCTGTCATTGACCTTTTATCTACTGATATTAAAAGATCAKTAATGACACTGCACAGTTACAGTTTTGAGTGAAGGAAGCTATGAAGTCTGGTAACATATTTATGGTGCTGACTGCAGATTTCTGTTCTTGTCTATGTGCAAGATCCTGGTGTGAGCTTAAAGAATGTATTTGCCACGTTTTCCCCACCTGGAAACTAAAAATAATCATACTTTCTCCCTGTCTCTTTAGGACTCTAGGAGACTTGGAGCTAGTCAGATTTTCTGACATGATGCTATGGAAATAAATAATATTGCCATGATTCTTACTGAAGGAACACTGTTTACCTTTCATAATTCTGTCTGTAGCATCTGATTAAATAGCTGCTGAGTCCACTGCTTGTATTGCGTTCAGCTGGAGCTAATTGGTTCAGCACTGGTCTAAATCAGGCCAAACCAGGGAAAATGCATCCAAAATTGTTTTTCTGCCATGCTGTCCCATGGGCATATACTATGCAACCCAGCCTTTTTTCATCTTTTTTGAAGATAATAACAGTAATAACTGTAAACCATAAATGTGAACTATGGTCCTATTAAATATTTTTTTATAAAATGTTTTGGTTTCTTTCATTAGGCTAAAAATCTATGTTTTAGATGAGATATGGAGTAGTGTTAGAGGCCAGTGTGGGAGCAGAGTGAGGCAGAAAGGGGTGAATGTGAATGTGTTAGCTTGTTCAGTTTGGACTAAATCTCTACTAATCTTCAAAGCAAGATGTAACTCAGGATTTTTCTTCTGTTTCTCTCCAAACTAAGGCCATTGTGTTTCCATCCTTGGCTGTGTCAGCAGTGATAGCCCTTTTTTCCAGCATTGATTGTTGACTTCCCTTGACACCATATCACAACCCATTAGTGCTGAAAACTGACAAGCCCAGCTGCAACAGCAAAATGGCAAGTTTAAAGGAAAATATACAAGGGACAGGCACAGAACACTATTAGTATAAAAAAATTGTTATTTTTTGTCTTACTTCTGTAAAGGTCAAGAATGCAAACATTTTTTTCTCCTGCTAACAACAACTTGTGTATTTTTTAAACTACCAAAGCCATTCTGTTTTCCTCCCCTTCCCCTTCCCTTTCCCTTTTCCCTTCACTTTCCCTTTTCCCTTCCTCCTCCCTTTCCCTTTTCCCTTCYCCTTCTYCTTCCCCTTCCCTTTCCCCTTCCCTTCCCTTCCCTTTCATGATGTGGGTTTTACAAAGACAATTGTGTTGAGATATGTTAAAATATCATCTCCTTTAGGATGTTTGCAGGGAATATTTTAATATTTTGCTTATAAATGTGTGTGTGTATGTATATATATGTATGTATATATATATACTCAAGTCAAAGACATTTCAGATGAATTAGTGGTTCAGCAGTTCTCAGATTCTGTAGCCCCAACTTCAAATCTTGGTAGTGTTTGTTGAGTGAGATTTCTTTTCTTTTTTTTTTTTTCCTTTTTTGTATGGAGTTATATGGTGGGGGTTGGAAGGTACAATAATAGTAATGGCAATCATTCCTTCTGATTGTACAGATGATTGCCCAGGGGAAGAAAGTGACAGCCTCCATAGTTCCAGTGCCTGGTACTTACTGAGGTATAGGGCAAGCAACTTTTCAAAATCTTAGTGCCGAGGTCCCTGTTTGATGTTACTCTGAGGGCTGCCTGCACATTTTACTCTGACAAAACCCAAGGGACATTGCAACCCAACAAATAGAGCCCAAGATCTGTCTAGGCACCGCAGTTTGTTACAAATGCCAGTGTAGCAACACAGCAGTGGGAAACTGGTGAAGAGCATTATGGGGGAAAAAAGGCTGAGTATCAAAATAAGTAAAAAAGAATCCAAAATATATTTGGAATGCTGTAGAGGGCAATAAGGATACAAAATCCCCAGGTTAACGGAAGTAATGAGTTTGCTTTTGAACGAGAAGGATCATTTATACTTGGTTTTGCAGACTGATAGCTATGCAAACAAAGGGCATTCATGTCAAGTTGTCTATTCAGACAACTCTCTCATCACAAACATAAATGAGCTCTTTCAAATCCTTATCTATGTATTATTTGCATGGCAGTAGCTGCTAGAGCTACCGTTGTGCTAGGATGTTGCAAAGGAATGGATGGTGTCCCAAAGTGCTTATAGCTGAAACTGACTCGTCAGATGAAGGAAATGATATTCTTATCCCAATTTTATGTTTAGGAAGCTGAGACTCATGAACAAAATGACTTATCCAAGGTTGGACTGTGCAGCTTTCTTGGAGACTGATTGCCATATTCTAAGACAAGAATTTGCAGAGCCCAGCCTACTCTTTGCAAACTTTCTGGGCTGATGCTCTGAGGAAGATGCTTTTGTGTGAGGTAGCTCTAAAGTAGTGTGAACAGAGAGTGCCCACATTGRTAAATACAGTTAGGGCAGAGCTACTACAGCTGTCAGCTGACATCCTATTTTCTCAAGTGATATCTTTCTCATTTATTGAAGCCCTAAGACTGAGGATGAGCTGAGCTGTGTCCTCTTTTATTCATTACTGGAGAACTTGTCTGCCTCCTTGGCTTCCTTATTTTTCTTTCTCTTCTGCTTACCCAAGAACTTTATGAAGTACTCAGGCACATTTTTGAAATTTCATTTTAGTTCTTTGGGATTCAGGCCTAGTTTAGCTTTACATAGTAGCCACAGTCTAATTGTGGCTCAGATACCAGAAGGATTCTTCACAGAGTTTGTTTTTATGGGTTGCATCAAGTATGAAATGTAATACTGTATGGGCTTATACTGCATATGAAGCTATAACCATGAAAAATTATAGCTTTATTGTGGCAATCTTCCTCCAATCTTCTCCAAAAAGTCAAATTTTCAGAAACACTGAAGTATTCAAAAACCTAATTATTACTTTTTTACTTCAGCTTCACACTTGCATGATCCTGCTGAAGCCAGAAAAGCAGTGATGAATCAGGCKTCAAGCCTCTTCAGAGTAGCTCCTCTAGTCCTCCTCACAACAGAGAAAGAGCATACTGAGACCTTCAGATAGTTAACAAAGAAGAAAATAGATTAAGGCATAATTATTCTAAGACTGAAGACATAATTACACTAAGACTAGCTTAGCACTTATTTGCTTAATGCTTCTGGCTAGTCCAGCTGTCTAAGATCTAAGCACAGAGCTTGCTGGTAGTTTTTCCCTTTTGATGAGCTAAGTTTACATCAAGACGTTGGACACACATGGGCTGATTTTTGAGATTTTGTGTTTGTACTCAGTCATCATTTGTCAACTTTACAAAGTAAGTGTGATATTAGTGGTAGRAAAGCATGGAAAGAAATTCCCCACAATCAAAGTTAGGTGGTAAGGTATTTCTCTGTTTTCTTCAGGGCTCAGTACTTTCAGTGAAGTTGATTGTGTCTCAGTAAGCCAGTCCAAAAACAACCCTCCATGAGATTTTATCTGTCTGATTAACCATCAGCTTAAACTGTGGTAAAGCTAACAAGGAAAGCCAGAGAAAGCCGGACAGAATGCMGAATGTTTGCTTGGGAACCAATGCCTATAGAATATATGTCTGCATTGTAGATGACAGTTGATTATGGATTGGATCTTGACTATACTCAAGAATGACACTTAGGAGTGGGTCAGTGGTAATGGCAAGACATACGCAATTAGAAACAGGTAGATGCAGGTGGAACTTGACTTGTGTGGTGTCAGTCCCCTCTTCTTCTTCTATGAGGCACCCATACTAAAAGCCTCTACCTGACATACTGTTTGCCAGCTGTTCATACTCCTGAATATGGCCGTACTTCACTCCAACAAGTATTTAAAATCTCAGTTATCTGAGCTATTCTGTGCTTTACCTTCTGAGATAACATAGGAGAGAGTAACAGTACAGCGTAAGTGCTCCATAATATTTCAGATATTGAAAGAAAACTGGGTATGAGGAAGGTTCCTAGAAGTATAATGTTTCTCATTTTAATCAGCCCTCTCAGTGCTAAAATAGACACTAAATGAGGAAACAAAATATGTATGTCTGTGAAAAGCATCTGGAACTTTGCTGTATTTAGTTTTCTTCAAGGCTGTTGAGGCAGGTTTCCACTTTAAAGAGCACTTTAAAAGTGACTCTGTGTGCTTAAGCAAGAATTTACAAATTTATTCCCAGGCAGCAGACATTATAGACTTAAAGTGAAGCAATATGAGGTGATCATTTGTTTTATTCAGACTCAGTCCCTTCCCCCCCACACCCTAAATGAATAGTGTCCCTCACCCACTAAATGTGTCCTGGATTTTTTTCAGTACTATACGATAGCAGGTCCATGTGTGACAGAACTTGGTATATCTTCTGCCTTTATGGGTGGAACTACATTTAGTGTAAAAAAAGAAAAAAAAAAAAACTTCTATTCTTTTGGGGAATTTCCTTCCTCCAGAAATGACCTATCCGTCATTAAAGTCAGAAGTAATGCTAGCACAAGGAAGAGAAAGTAGAGTCCTGCAAGATTCTTTTGAAGCAATTAACTTACTGAATTCTTTGGTCAATAGGTAGAGCCTTTCAAAAACAGTTTGACTGTGATTTAGGCACTGAATTAAATGAGAAGGTCTTTTAAAGGAGTTCAGCATACTGAGTCTTATTGAAAAATCTGTCTCATATTTTGGTTTCTGAACCTTGAGCTCTTTTGAGAATTTGTCTCAGAATAACCTGAAGGCCATTAAGAGTTGAATTTTTAAGTCCTTTCATGGCTTTCAAGAATGTTGCTATGAAAATCCTTATTCAGAAATGTCTTCTTTCCTGCCTAGGGGCCAAATTCCTTCTCCTAAAATCAGTGACATACAAATGTGTATTTGAGGTTATATATGAAGGCATCTTGTCTGTGAAGGAGAAAGTCAGCTTATAGGTGTGATGGGGTGAGCAAACTGAGAATATCCCTTACRGTCTTAGAAAAGTTAAAAGTCATGTACTCCCTGCTCAGCATCAATTGGTGTAGGAGTGAGTAGAGTTAACTCTCRTTTCTGTTCCTTTTGAGGTTAGCAACCCTTAGTAGTGAGAGAGTAGTGCTCTCTTACTGAGTGTGCTGAAATGGCAGACGGCAACGTAATGGAGAGTGACCTGAGATGGCTTTAAAGGAGTTAGTTAAGGTGCAAGGAATATTCTGGCTGTGGCAACATAGAGCTCAGTAATAGTTAATTTATTCTGCTGATCCATGTCCCATGTCTTGATAAGACCCTGAAATATACTCATTCATTGCCCCCAGAGATCTTGCTTTCTTGCTTCCCTTCTCCTGTGAAGAGCCAGAATTTGGCCACTTTTATGCAAGACAGTTACTTTTGCAGTAGTTAACTGTGAGTTAGTCTTATATCATGTTTAGGCAACAAAATAATTAGCCTGCTTCAGAAAATGCTGAGTCTACGATGGCTCCCAGTGAAGTGAAGAGAATTACAGACTATTCAGCAATCTGGAAGATTAGACTTTTTGCTTATTAAATATGCGAATGGGAACCAAATTCATCTTTTAAATTTGGGGCTGCATAAATTACAGCTTATATTAGAGTTCTGTGTGTAGAAAGTTACTAAAGGGCTAATAAATGACTAGTAAGTATTTCAATAAAYGACTGAGTGGTTGCTAGTGTCCAAAAAGTTTTTTAATTTTTGGTACTGCTTAAAACTATCTACAATACACCCATTCATATACTTTTAATGTGCCTTTGACCTCTATAACATAAAAGTATTTTTCCTTTGTCAATTTTGTATCTCTACAATGTCATGTGTGACCATGATATATTTGTAGAAGCGATTCTTTGGTTTAAATGGCTGCTGACTGAAGTCAGCTGGAGCTGACTTCAGTACAGCACAAGACTTTCAGTTTGGGGGCCCAAATAATGGGACACTGTAATCCTGTGGACAGCTTAACCAGCCAGAGAACGGAAGCAGGTTCTTTGAATAGCCTTTCTTTGTCCACCATCATGAAATCAAAAAACAAATCCTTTGAAAAATGCTAGGCAATAATTCCTGTGGGGCTTTCCTAGAGTCATCCATCATGGAGAAAATCCAATTTTCCTTCTTTCTCTATTGTATGCCAAGAAGCCTTGTGACCAGTTAGGTCATTTTAGCTTTAAATGTTAACTTGGCTAAGACATTTTATATTAGAGGGTGCTTTTCCAAATCTAGACCTTAGTCCTCCACTCATACCATAAGAATAATGATCCATACTTTTTGTTAAACTTTTAATGATTTTGGAGTGAAAAGTGTTTTGTTTATGATGTTACTGTGGAATAATAATAATGCTGTTGTAACAATTTTCTTTTTAAAGATCTAGGAGGCCCATGGCTTCCCAGCAGCAGGTGGATTTGAGACTATTTTACTCTATTGAAGTCCACCTCTGTGGATGTTTTTATGCCAGTAAAACATCAGACATAGTGTTTTTGTTAGGTTATATCCCAGTTACACTGACCTATTAAAATGTTCATTAATTCATTCATTTCCTGACTCCTTCCAAAATGTCCTACAAAGATATTTTGCCAGCCTTGTTTACATAAATTCTCCATTGTGCTTTGCGTTTTTATTAAATAAAGGTGGTATTTGAAATAGCTCGTAAATTGACAGGATACAGATTAATGGGAAAACGAACTTTAAAGAGTTAGTGATGGCTCTTGGTAAGCTTTGAAAAACGTTCTATTTAGAACCCATTGTGCAGATATATCATTCAKTTTTCTGATTTCTCTCTTTCTTCAGTTGTTTTAACTAGGGAAATTTGCATGAAAATTGGTTGTGAATTTCTTCTCACTTTAACTATTTATTCTATATCTGCAATTTAAATTCTTGTTTTCCAGTGTCACTGTGGAGATGACAACGAAGTCACAGAAGTTACAGTTTGGAAGACTGGGAATGACTATGAAACCTTTTTTTCTTTCAGGTCACCAGTTATTGTTAATTGATGGCTATCATTCTTGTGTGGAAAGAGAATGAGAGCCTGAAGCCAGTGTTTACGGTCAGTGCATGCATGTGGGACAAAATGGCCATTCTGCTGAAAACTTGACTGCAGATAACCAGGAGTTTCTGTTCATGGGGGGTCATACCTCATCATCATCTGTACTCAGGATACAGATTTCTTCAGGAGTGAGGACTCTACTAATGTTTGCCTTCTGTTTTCTGTGTCATATCTGTTCTTTGTTTAAATAGTCACCTCTGTCTATATCAAATTGCGTCCAAAACCTTTCAGTCCAGCTTGGGGAGGGAGAGAAGCTATGACTCCAGGTAAAGAAATAACCAGTAATGAGTTATGAACAAGCAAACATCTTGCTTTGATATGTAGGTTTATACAAACAACAAGTGATAGAAACAGGACAACACAAGAAAAAAAGTTGTATCTAAATACAGCATATTTTTAAAAAATGTTTTAAGAGTTGTCAACTACTCTTTCAAAGCACCCCTGCTCTTTTCCAGCAGAAGATGGACAAGACAGAGAGCATTTGGAAAACTAACTTCCCTTAACATATTTAGAAAGTAGATCTGATACATCCAGACATTTCTGGGTAGAAACTGGATAGATAGTGACTGCTTCATTCACCTTTTTCCCTTTATGCTCAAAATAATTTCCCACGCCTTGAACATCTTTTACTGAAACAGACCTATTGGTCAAGAGGAAGTAGCTCACCTCCAGCAAAGAAAGAAGCAGATGGATTGCTCCTTTATGCTGGTAACATACCATAGCTAACCCCGCAAGGGGAGCATGTAAAGAGACACGGACTGCTCTGTCCTCTCCCTAGGACTCAGCTGTCATTTCTGTCAGTCTGTGACACACATGCAGCAGCTGCCAGTGGCCTGGGGGCCCTTGGATCCTCAGTTTTTGTCTGAGCTCACTTCTGCACACTTGCTATGTTGCTATCTTTTACCTATGGTAGGCTCTAACCTCTTTCAGTTCATCTTAAAAGACTGCTGCTGAGCTTCAATGGCACTCAGGCAGAAGGCTCATTCCCGTTCATCCTGTTTGTGGACACCTGTTTTCCTCCCCTCAGATCAAATGTTTCTCTTCAAAACACATTTCATACCGGTGGCTTGTTTTTTTTTTTTCTTTTTCAGAAGATGCTGATTGTCTTTGATAGAAGGATTTTTTTTTTCTTTACTACTTGTGCGTATCRGGTACATTTGAATAATTGCTACATAAATAAATATTTATATAAAATAAATAATAAAAAGAATCAGGACTCTGCCCTGCAAAGTAGTTTTCTATCCCCTAAAGAGTAACATGGCTCTTTCTGTCTCCACACAGGCAGACAGCCCTAATTCAGCTGTCTGTTGCATGGTAAGTTTAACTGGTTTTGTAAAACAGTGTTCCCTAAATGTTGACAGTTTAATGGATTTCATTAGTGCCTGCCTACTGGCTGAGGGCTCACACCTGCCCCCACCAGGGTTAGCTCAAATGACTTCAGAAAGAGCTGTGTGGAGGACCACCCTCATCTCTGAAAGAACTGCTCCAAGAGCTGCATCTGGAACGCTAAGACAAGAGTRGGCGTCTTCCATACTCCTGCCTCCACAGCCCATTTTGAGTAAAAACTGGTGGATGCATTTAGTCATAGGTCCACTCACYTTTCCATTGTTCTTTTAGGCAGAAATGCCCCCAGGGCTTCATCAAACACTTTCTGAGCATATTCTTTGATACTATAATGCAGCTGAGCTGCCTCAGTTTGCTATCTTGGGGGGGAGGTCTCTGCTATGTCAAAATGTGCATATGCTTCATCCTCTTGCCTCAGAAACATATAGTTGCATAGAATGTCTTGATCCTAATGACACWCCAAATCTAATTTTCATTAGGAAATAATCACTGTGGTTTAGTTCCAGTCATTGTCCAGTAAGCAGAATAACATAAAAAAGATATCCTCATCAAGGTAAATAATAGCTGAATCAAGTCTTTTTCTACACTCTGTGAGGCCAGAAAAAGCTTGTCTTCTTTGTTTAGAGTATGTGCGAAGGTAACATTTTGGAGGGGGAAGCATTAAAAGTAAGGGTAAAAATTCTTGGAATAAAAAATAACTTCATTCCTTTCTTGAACATAAAAATAAAGGAAAGAATAAAAAAGAAGGTCCTAGAAAGCAGTGAGTTTAGCTGAGAGCCTGATTCACTCACCTCATTGCATTTTAGACTGTTCCAAAGCCAGAGTCAAGATGATACTCTGAAACTTGCAGAAAAAATATTTTACCAGCAGATTGAAAAGCTAGAGAATTAAAAATAGTTACAACAATAACTGAAGGTAAATGCTGTAGTTAAAGCTGGATTCCAACATCCATTCTGTGATGTCTAGTAATTTTCTCAAAGTTTTTTTGACTGAAAATCCSTGTGTTTAGTCTCAGTCCAAACATGAGAAGCACTGTGTGAGATACCTGTATTTGGATTAGGCACTAGTATGGTGAAGCAGTGACATAAGAGAGGATAGTGCAGATTATCCCACTTTTAGGTTTTATAAGCATAAGGATTACAGTGTAGCTATGCCTCAAACCATTAGCAACAAGCCTTTCTTAGCTTTCTATACCTGTCCCATGTCCAATCCAGTTTGATGGTCCTCACATTCCTCAGAAAAGGAATTTTTAGGCCAAATTCATTCTTGCATCTATCTGCTCCCATCTGACTGCTGTGCTCTGGTGTAGAGGAGGGAACGCACAGAAGGAGGTATCAGGCTCTCGTCATGGAGCAGACTCTTTCGCTGCCCGCTTAATCTCTCCTACAGCCTTCCAGGGTCCCTTGCTGGTGAAGATGAGTAAGTCAGAATGGTGGTTGTTTGTTTCCTAGTCAAGTTGACTAAAGAGCAGTTTAGGACCTGTTTTACTACTACCATCACACCTAGTGTGTTTTTTTGCTCTTTGAATCTCTAATGGCAAATCTTGAAGGCATAAATTTCTATTGAAGCCGGGCAAGAGGAGTGAGATATATAAGCAGGTCTTCCATACTCCAGTAGAGGTCAGATACCTACCTACCATAAAGGAGCTAATTCATTACAGCATGATAGATTATAAYAGCTTATTTGGAGCTCCATTGTATAAATCACTTAAATGTGTATTTACATAACATTCCTATTAATTACCACAAAGACTGTAATGACGCTGAGCTGTCCCAGTTTATCTTGTAAATATGTATTTAAGCAATTCTGTAACAGGTAATATTTAATCAATAGACCATAACAGATCATTAATCATTCCAAACCTTTATGTAAAAAGTGGATTTGTACTAGCGGTATGTAATGGATCCTTTGGAGTACTATTTAACTTATGGAAACACTACCRTATGGAAACTTTACAATGTTGCTAATGATACACCATGAAAAGCCTTAGTGTGACCTGCTTGGGTGGTAGGACTATGTATTGACGCGTGTGAGCATATTTTTCTTGAAGTAAAGAAGCCAAGAATTTATTCTGCAGTCATTCTTTTGCACACTTGAAAGAAGCTGAAAAGGCTAGCTCCAAGGGGTTGCACCTGCCTTATTCTTTCTTGGCTGAAAAGGTACTGGGAAAAAATATCTATGTAAAGTGATCATATAGTTACACAGTATCAACAGTTGTATCTGAGCATAATACAGTAGAGTTTTTGTAGCATCTGTCACTRCAACAGCTCTAGAAGGTAGAGGAGTATTACCATTTTCTTTATTTTTTAAGTGGGGAAAAAGGAGACAGCCCACACAGAACAGGATGTATACATGCAATAGAAGGGTAAAGATCTCCCTTAGACTGCACTGTTTCTGTTTAGCAGAAGACCATCCTTAGTTTACTTGAGTGTAGGCAGGTCTTACTGCTGTTTTTACAGGAAGTTTAGATGTTGTCTCAGGGGAAGCATGTGTACCTTCAGGAGCTAGTGTTTGAGTGTTAGTGTTTTGGTGGTCTTCAGTAAACACTTCAGAACACAACGCAGAAATGGGAATCATCAGCAGAACTTATTTTTCTACATACTTAATGCACAAGACAAATAGAAAAGACAAAGTAGAAACCCAAAGAGCTTTAAAGAGCTCCGACAAAATTCATGAGTTTTGCTCCCCTCACACAATGCAGAAGACTAGCCATGTCATCAGAAAACAGGGAACTGAGAAGGAAATCCTACTTACTTCACCTGTACCAGCAGCCCAACTGATGGTGAACAGACTGCTTCTGAGAGGGAGGTGAGCAGGATGTTTCTGCAGAACTGAATTATCAAGTGTTATAGCTGGGCCACCGAAAATCCACTTGATGTACTGCATGCATGCTTGCCAAACTGTCCTGAGAAGCTGTGACCTGAAGTAACAGGTAAAAAAATAAAAGCAAAATCTTGTTCATGTGGATAGGTCTGCTGGCATCAGGAAGAACTAAGGCATGATTAAGGTAAGCAGGGTTGGTTCCTAGACTAGGAATGTAATTCTAGGATCTGTTTGTCCCACATCAGGAGTATGAGTGTCATACAATTTGTAATAATAGCAGTGCCTGCTCAGAAAAGATTTATGACTGAAATAGTAAGAAAAGTCTCAGGCCAGGACCGTAATGTAATGGCAAAGATTTATAGGAAGTCTGTACATCACTGGCCCTGGCCAACTCCATAGTGCTTTCTTAAGCACTAAATTAACTTTTTTTTTTTTTTTTTTTTTTAAAAGTATTTTATTAATGGTTCCTTTGGAGCTTTTGCAGTCTGTTGTCTAAGGCAGGCTTTGATTAAGTTTTAGAAAACATTGTCTTGCAATAACAGTTCTCCTGTATAATAAGTAATCAATATATGCTAATCATTTGCCAAATATATTTGTTTCAGAGAAATACTTCTGAAGTCAGGTAACTGCCAAAAAAAGAATGAGAAAAAGAAAAATAGAAAAGCTTCTTTAATTCCTTAGTGAGTAGATATTGATATCTGTAAAAGATTAACTAGTTTTGTATTTTTGCCAATTAGTACAGAAATTTTATGAGCTGGCATGAATATTCAACTCAAATGATCTTTTTACAGCTAAGTTATAAACCTCTGGAAGACATGGGAGCTAACACAACCTTGAATATAGCAGTGAAGCTGAGTGCTGCTGTAATAAAGTAATCTATTAAAAGGTTATCTTTCATATAAGATTGCTTTCCCTAAGCACCTAAGCATATTAACAACATCTGAATTGCACTTGTAATTATACAAACCTCAAAATGATATAAAAATTGCCTCCTTTGTCCAGCCTGATAAAAACATTTCAGTCACTTTGTGATCTTATTTTACCTATGCACCTTAAAACTTGTAAAAGCGAAAAGGAAGAAGCAATCACCCATCAGAGAATTGCTCATAAGTGAACTTTGGCTGTCTCTAGCAGCATTAATTTTGCTCTTTGTGAACCACACTTGACACTCTTGTAAGGTCTGGAGAATTTTCCTCATCTCTGACTGGTCTACATGGCTATTTGCTACTGATTCGCACTTTGAAGATGATGCACTGTGAAGAAAAGAAATAGTTTAGTCTCCAAAGAACAGCTTTACAGTTAAATCCTACAACTTTTCAGAAGAGACTACTGTTTGTCTGTTTAATTAGTGATTAGTGCTAGTGAAATTAGTAGTATGCTTGCATGACTGCGAATTGCAGGACTGGGTACAGCACTAAAGCTGGACACGTTTTAACCCAGCATCTTCATATTTAAACTCCAGCCTCCTTTTATCTGCTTGCCTACCTAATCAACCAAAATGCCATGCAACCCTGCTGCTGTCATCTTTCTATACACTGCATAAATACTCTGTAATACAGTCAGAAATGTCTATGACATATTTTTGACATGATCCACAGTTTTTGGACCAGGCACCAACACCAACAAATAATTTCTGAAGATACAGTCCAATCCAGTTGAAACAGAATGGCATGAATAATACAGATATTTTGCAGACACTGTTAATAATACTTTTAAAGCTACTTTTAAAGCTCTTCATCTTGTTAGAATGCAGATTTTTCTATCCTTTTTAGAAAAAAAGGTACCTTTAATTTTAAGCCCTAATAGATATTAGGTTTGAAAATTTTCAGCCAGCTCCATCTGGCAATTAGATATAGGAAGGGACATTTTTATCATTCTCCATTCTTCTGGGGCTACTGGTTATTTGCTGGAGAGCATTTGAGCTAAAGGAGCTCACTTGAATTCCCCTTAGGAATTAGATTCTTTCCTAAGTAAGGACCATAGGATCAGTTATCAGCTATTCTGCTGAGTAAACTGAATACTCATGGAGCTTTTCAGCTTTTCCTCTGTGAAACTTGTGGCTCTTAGAAAGGTCTCTGATGATGCTGGTCGTTTTTTTTTGTGATTATACTCCTAAATGACCAGGTAAAGCTGAGGGTGGTACTAATACACACCATATGATAGTTACATAATCCCTACAGCAGAAGCATGGGGATCCTGCTCTGAGTTCTTTATGATGTATGAGATACAAAGTTTTTAAGATGATTCTTTACAGGGCTATATTTGTTAGATACAGATTCTAAAATGATATTTATTTTCTAATGTTAATTTTCCCAATGAAACATCAATTATAAATATATATGCTTTTAGGGCATTTTATCATATTAAAAAGAACTTCCCAAGATCTTCATGGGAGATTTTACTAAAAAAAAAATATTGATTTTCTATTTAGGAAGGGGAAAAGCTGTGCAGTTTCATTCTAGCTGTAGCAAGGTTATGAAAAACTTGTATAGAACTTAATGGAAAAAGTCCTGCAGATTTTAAAGCAAACAGAGCTCTGCGGGATGATTCAAAGCCAGATGAGAAGAGACCAGTGTAATTCTACATCTCCGTACTTTAGGAGCAACTTCTTAAAAGGTTTATATTTTCCTAACTGTGAAACTTTTATCAGCGTTCAAGCAAAGAAACCCATTATAATATTTTTGGATTTAATCCTTCGTAGATCAAGATTGGAGGTAAGTGTGATGGGGAGGTGGAAGCTAATAGCGATTCTGCAGTAATCTTGTAGTCCTCTGTTAAGTCACACACAAGGACAACCTTTTACAAAGCTTCTCTGCAGTGGAGAATGTAGCCCCTGAACTTTTTCCACTCCTGCAGGTTAGATGCAAGAAACATCTTTCTAACATTAATGGAGAGCAGTGGATGTGATGGATTCTCTGTCATTAGAAGTGTTTAAGTCAAAACTTGCTGTCCTCAAACCATAGGTAATTAAGCAGGAATGGATGCAGGCTGAAATTCTGTGGTCTCTACTATATGGTAGGTCAAACTGGTCCTTTTTGTTCCTTATGACACAGGAGAATCTTGCAAATTCAGTAGGATACTGTCAGCATGTATGCTTTGATTTCTTAGGAGGCTGTATGAATTATGTAGAATTATATGCTTACTTACAAACAGCAAAAGTGTTAGGCCCATATTCCACTGTGCTGATACAATGGAGGAATTAGGTTAAAAATAAGCCTGGTAAGGAAGCTGAAAGAGACTAGGGAGTACCAACCCTTTCAGACAGGGTAGGGAAGTCGCTAATTGCTCTAAACTAACTTCACTGAAGTGCTGAGCAAGAGAACAGATATCACAAAAATGTATTAGTTGCTTTTGTTGCAATATAAAAGACTGTGGCAAGGGATTAGATTTTTCTGTTCAGCAAAGGAATGGACTTACTTTCTCTCCCCCTCTACACCTCCCTTTTGCTATAGTTCAAGAATCTCAAGATACTCAAAACAATTTGGCAGGATCAGCGGCACAGTTTGACAACACACCGAGTGGCACAGCACTGCCCCGTGGAATAGTTTCCTGATGCCCTTTAAAGATTACAATTTAAGAGCACACTGTATGCTGAGAACATTTTTATGGGAACATTCAGGAAAACAAATACAGATGGCTGCAACTGCTTCCCCCCACACCTCTAGTGGGTAATTGGCACTTGTATTAAGTCACATAATTATTGGGGATAATACTCTATTATCAGGTCAGGCAAGTTTTCTTTATGAAGGTTCACCTGGTGAGTACCACGTGGTGATAGACGGGCTAATTGTTACTCCACGTTACCTGGGACTAGTGCCAATCAAATGGCACTGTCTGGTTTGTGTACCAGCTAATCGGTCACACCCAGGCTATCTAGAAGTGGTGCTTGCCTGGGCCAGTCTTTTGTGAAGACAGCTGGGAAGCATGTCATATTGAATGTGTTCCTTTGAAACAGCAGATAGAAGTGGCTAGAGAAGTTCAGCTGCATTTTGAGTGCATGACGGTACTTCTGGTACTTACAGAAAAAAAATTGAACGCCTCAAGGAAGCTTGGAGACAAAACTGGTAAGCATGAGAAGCAGCGGTCACAACGCAGCAGTTGGCTTTCAGCTGAGGCAGGAAGGAATGCAGGCCAGTTCCCACAACATCTCACAGCTTTGGGAATCTCTTCCGTTCCAAGTCCTCTGCTCTGCACTGCCTCTGAGGGCACAGGCGGATGTTTGCTAGAGACACAGCTGTGGTGGTTTAACAAGTTACTGCTTGATCAGCTATTTGTTACTGCTCCTCTCTGCCGAGCTGTAGTAACTGAATACTGGGTTCTTCCAGCCTGTTACATGCAAAGGAGAACAGGCTTGCTTAAGCTATGTTCAGATATGGAGACTTACCACATCTGAGCTGTGGGGGCAGTGAAAAATGGTTAAGGGGCAGTGACTTTTTAAGCAGACAGCTGTCTCCCAAACGAATGTTTGCTTGTGCCATAAAAGATACTCACCGCCATTAAACATTGGGCTGTCAGCAATAATTACAAAATATGTTCACACTGTTTAGAAAAGCAAAACTACAAGGAGAAAGAGAAGTGACAGGAAAATTCAAATGTGATGGAACTAAATAACTACACTTGGAAAAATAAAGTGTTGTTTATGTGACTCAAGAGTGTTGTTCTAGAAAAATACAATTTAGGAGCAAATTTTGCCAGTGGGCCTTTCATCTAGAAAGTGGGAATGATGAAGAGAAAAACTTACTCATTCCTTTTTCTGTGTACTCCTTTCTTTCTCTTTCTAGGAGTTGAGAGGCGATCTACACTGCTGTTTTGTAATTCTGATTAATATAAATGAAGTATCATATTTGGTGCATATAGACTTACCAGTTCAGTATATGTATGCGATATTACAAAGTACATCTACAGCTGCATGGCTAAACAGCCTGAATTCCATCATTGTAAGTATCTTCTAGTCACTAAGGATACACTTCTGTAGAAGACTCAAACTCTAGACAATGTGTGGATTTTTAACTACAGTTGTTATAAATAATGTCTCCAAATGCTCCCAGTCAAAGAAGCAAAAGAAAAAATGTGGGTTCTCAATTGGTTTATGCTACCTGTTTGCTTTCAAGGCAAAATCGGCTTCAAGTTTCCTCATCCTGGTCATTCTTTCCTCTCTGTGTGGCTGTTTACATAGATGGACAGGTATGATCATAAAACCATAGGCAGTTGTAATGGACACAGGAGGAGGGGTAGTGCTACAAATTTATTTTTTTAAGTTATTAGATTTGAAACTGACTTTGGTCATTCAAGGAAGGCTTCTTCTTGATGCTCTACAGTATTCTAGTTCGGATAATTGTAAAAAAAAAAAGTATTTTATAGGTAGAGGTAAAATAAAATGTTATGGAAGGGTTACTTGTATCCCTCACTTAACTGGCTTAAGTAGAAACATTTGTGGAGCCTTGAATTCTTGTACTTTTCTCAGGCCTCTGGGGAGCCATTGGAGCTCTTGCCCTGAATAGGACTGCCYGTGATCTTGCTTTTTGCCCAGCGCCTTTGTGTTTGGTACCTCTGTCAAGGGTCAACATGTTCCAGCTAGTTTCTTATACATKCGGATGAGCTTCAAGAAGGCAGCAGGTCTTCATTCCTGGCCAAACTGTGCCGAGTGCAGGCACCCAGATACCCCTTGATTCACTGTTTGTACTGACCAAACAGTTCAGTACAACTTACCTGGCAAACTTACCCACGCATTGGCAGGGGTGACAGTGTAAGCAGGCCTGTTACATATGCTCCTTCCATCAAACCCTATGTGAGTACCCACCTATATCTACCAGCACCCTGCAACCTCCTAGTACTCCCTTGCAAATGCTTTTAGACTGTCTCAGAAAGACCCTCAGCTTCCCCTATGCACAGCAGCAGGAATTTATTCCCTACTCCTTCCTAATGCTTGAGCAGGATGTCTTGACTGGAAACTTCAAATGAAGGTTTCATGAAAATTATCTGGAAACTGGTAAATTAGTTTATTAACTCATTTACAAAATTGATATGTCACACAGGGAGCTGAGCAAAACTTGGCAGTCCTGTCTATACCCCCTTTGCACCTGGGGGATTACTGACTGGAAAAATAAGAGCCCCTTCGTTCTGCCTCTGGCACCATGTGCCCTCACCTAGATTCACAGTGCAAGCCATATTTGCTAACTCTAAATTTGCTAATTTTTGTGCATAGAATCTCCAGCTGCAGGAAGATTTTTTTTTTTTTTTTTTTTTAATGGCACTGGAGATTCACATAAACTGTGTTGATCATCTCTAGTCTTCAGTGGCACAGATCTCAGAAGAGGTCAGCTACGGGAAAACTGAGGACTACTTCTTGTCAGTCCTCTTGGTCATTTCAGCTATGATGTAGAGTTAAATCCATTATTAATTCTTAAGCATTTCAGCTACTTTCATTTGTATTAACCATAGGATTAAAAAAAATACACCACAGGAAAATGTTTGCTTCACAAATGCTGTCATTTTCTTGTGCAGAATGTGTGGTTGAAATCTGGAGTTGGAAAAGCACAGACTCCCATTTARTGCTTGGTAGGCTCCTCTTGATGTTATGCACTGACATTAAAGGATATGGCTTTCCTGCTGACTTTAGCTAGAGTTAGGGCTATTTAAGCAGTTTTCTCTGGTGTTGCTTTAGTCATATRTGTTTCCACATGCAGCAGGGTTAAAATATGCAGCGTCCTTCCTGATTCAGAGGTTCACCCCTGTGTTTGAAAGCAGTGATGAGGGGCAGTGAGTGGAAAAGGAAGACATGAGTACACAACAAGAAGCTAAAACCAAAAGACTAGTCTGTGCTGCRTGTTCCCACATCTCGACAACTGTGAGTCACATGTGTAAAACACATTTGCGCTCCGGTTGTGTGACTTGTCCCTAGAATGCTTGAAACTTTTTATAGCTGCTCCCACTTGCTGCAGTGTCACCTGCTGGCGAGATCAAAGCACTCAATAGCACGCTACTCCGCTCTAAGCTAAACAAAGTCACCGAAGCCCTTGAAAACTCCTACAGATGTTTCCTCTCTGAAGACAAAAGGATATTTTTCTCCCCTCCCTTCCTCCTTCACACCAAAGAACAAATCCTATGCCTCACTGAGTTTGTACCACCTCAGATTAATTGGCACTAATGCAAATGTTCATGGCTGTGTGGGGGATGTTGCTGAGAGCATAATGGTTGTCGTATTTGCTTGCATGTGGTTACTCCACTTCAGCTGTGTAATTCATTGCTTTATAAAGTACTTTGCAATGCACTACAGCACAGGAAGCTAGTCATAGACTGTGGCAGACAATACAGCAGAGATTCAGAAAGTTACTGCAGGTCTCCTAAGACCCTTGACCTGAAGTCCCTAGTCCTTTTTTTTTTTTTTTTTTTTTTCCCCAGAAAAAATCTCCCTTAATTAAGTGTCTATTTTCCTACTTGGAACAAAATGTTAGAAACATCACAATGTCTGGAGCTTTTCTGCAGGGTCTCTGTGGGATTCCCTTTCATTCCTGTTCAGTCTAATTCCTGTTCTCTTCACTCCTACCCTGATTTTCTCTCCCTCTTGTTAGGCATCTTATTGGCAAAGTACTTTAGGCATAGAAGTGTGAAGGATGCACAAGAGTTTCCATTCTAAGGGGGTTATTTTGAGTTGTTTATGTCTCTGGATTCAATTTTGAGTATTTGATATCAAGCCCAGAAGGAATTTTTTAATAGGAAAGTGTAAGCCAAGATAGGTACAACAACAAAGATTTCTTAAAAAATGACACAGCTATATAATTTTAACAGTTCTCATACACAACTGGTGGATTTGGAGGTGGATTGGTGTTTGATTCTGAGGTATCTCTTTGCTACTGTGATGAAATCWATTGTCTTTGGATGAATTTACAGGGTGTTTTCTATACAGGCAAACTATATTTTCTATATGCAAAACTATGCTGTAGCATGCGTGCTCTCATTTGTAGTTTAGGAAAACTGTCTCTTTCTTTGACTAGTAAGRTGATGGAGAAAGAAAGGTGAGCTCCTGCATTAGATAGTTAAAATAGAAATGGTGGCATGGAAGGAAGCTGTGAATTTGCTTTATTGATTGTGCATGTTTTTGCAGTGTTATATAGATCTAGTGTGCTGGCCTAGCAAAAGTTGATCAGCGTAGAAGTTCATCATTCAATTTATTTTCTAAAAATGTAAGAAATTCTATTAAAGAAACCTATACGACAAGACTATCAAATTGCAAACACTTAACAGCTAAGGAAATGATAAAATTGAGCTTGCCTACCCAGCCTTATTTCAGTTTCCTCACTTGCACAGTTACAATAAAGTTTAATTAGTTTGTAACATAATATTTTGGGGAGGTGTTGGAACTGGGATCTTGCCTTATTTGTTTTGTCTGCTAACACAGCACAAGGCATTTTTATGGGACACTGTCTGAAGGCCAGCACACCTCCCTTACTGCAGGGGTTGTATGATGCATCATAAATAAGATTGGTGTTCATAGCAGGAATTGTATGGCACATTGTTAATGCAGAATGATAATGAAGATCCAGATAGGGATGGGCTAACCTCTTATTCCTGCACCCTGCAAGCTAATAACTGCTATTCCGGTCCTTCCAGTCCACAACTGAGGAATACCAAGCTGATACTCCCATATTTACTACCTTCCTAGCACACRTATATCTGTGTGCTGCTGATTCCTTGGGAACCATTCAGCAGAAAATGTCAGAATATTGTGTGTCCTAATTCAGAGACCAATCCTGAGGGACACAGCTGACCCTCCTCAAAGCCCTGTGGTAAATTATTGCTGCGGGAATGACAAGTATTCCACATCTCATGGAGTCCTTCAGTTCTTTAATAATTATAATCTTGCTGTGTAGTTCCTCATAGTGAAGTTTCTTCATAGATAAACACGTTAATAACACCTTCTCTTTTCATCTCAGGCTATGGTAAACATGAAATTCAGTTTTATGTAGTAGAATTAATTCATACTCAGGCRGTCATTACTGTTCTGGTGATGAAGGTTTTATGGCCGTTCATTTGAGGGGTGACCTATCAGTTTTCTTCATTGGCTGTTAAGCCTGACAATTGCTCCACAGATAAAGATTGCGCATTTTCCCTCCAATGTTTTTCTGTTTACTTCTGATTGGTTTCAAACGATGGAGAGAGTTTTCCGTTTTGCTACAAATGTTGCTCTTTGAAATTGGAGTGAATGACAGTAGAACTTAAGCACAATAACAGAAGGCATTTCTACCCTTGTAATTTTATTTGCCTCTTTCCCATGTTCTTCTGGAAATGTGGCATAATGCTGAATAGCTTCAGTATTTCATCTTTGGAAAGCTAGAAAATATAGCCAAGGACTTGGAGCCACACTGAAATGAGACAGGGCTCCCAGAGCACTGAGAAATGCTCCAGTTCTTTTARGTTCAGCTAGCCTTTTTCTGTTTGTTACTTCAACATATGTAAATTAATAGAGTTCAAGTAGATTTAATATTTATCGTCCAAGACAGGTCAACTTTCCTTTTTTTTTTTACATTCTCTCTGCTGGAAAAGTTTAGTTTCAGTAAAATGTCAGCATGTGATTTAAATACATTTCAACAAGAAGATTTACAAATTGTTGTTTTTGCTTTCCCTCCCCTGTAGTGTCTCTTATTTTTTCTTTCTCAGATATTGAGATCTAAGGAGTAAAGCAAGACGATTCCAGTTGCTAAACAAAAAGGCTTAAACTCTGCTTCCTTCTTTAAAGTTTTAAGGTTCTCAAGAGTCTTTGAATGAGTTGCTGAATAAGAACATCACATAGTAATGGTGATCTGGGAGTGTCTGGTGGGATCCCTCCATGGGATCACCTTCCCAAGAAGAGATCAATATATGAAGTAGCAAAATTTTTCACTTACTCATATTTATTATTTGGTGCCAACACAGTCTGCACTGAAAGAATGCAACCTAACACCCCATTGTGGCATGTGCTGAGCACTGTTATTTCATCTTATTTCAACAACAAATAAGAACCGAATACAGACTTTCATTAGAGAATTATGCCATCTGGCTACAAAGAGTACATTCATCAGAAAATAGGTTCAGCAGCACTCCACAGGCCTAATTGGCATTTTTTAAAGCAACACTTYTCTGGCTTACTCTCTTCAGGATTACCAGGTACTTTCCTTTCTTTTGCTCCAGGATTTTTTAATGCATAAGGGGTGCTGGACATCCATCCGCCCCTCTGTCCATCCAGTTCTTTTTAATGGCCTCCTTCAACCACTCTCACATAATTTTGGTTTGTAGGCTTTATCTGCTGTTCATTCCTCCCAGTCATGGCTTCACACAGTGTAGGAACCAGTTTCCTGAGCACCTTCCATGGCTCTTGCTTTCTGGCAGGCTGGTCCCTGACTGACAAGCCCTCCAGGCCTGCTCGCTTATGCTCACCTTGGAACAGAGCAGTAGTTAAGGAATGCACTTCTCACCTCGAATTAGCCTCTGTTTCCTTCTGCCATGGTAAATGCTCATGTAATCAAGACTTCATTTTCTATTGCAAAATGATAGATGTATTTACCCTAGGGCTTACTATTTTGCTAGTATTGGTACATTTTCACTGTACTAGAAACTTTCTCTGGAGAAGGCCGAGCTATTATAATTTTAAATATCACCGTCTATCTCATCCATCATGTATGATACATTCCACAGACTTTTGTACTGTTCCCTATGTCTCACTCCTGTGCGATGTGGGGCATAACTTCCTACCTGCCTCCTAATGCTGGGCCTTGCAGGCAGCTACTGATGGATGAAAGGGTCCAGCCAGAACATCTGGTGTGGAAATGGAGATATTACRAAATGAGAGCCTCCACCAAAAAATAGTGAGTGACTGGGCCTGATCTTGTCAGCTAAAAGCCGTGCCAGATTTTTTAGCAGGTATGGTCTAGCACTGTGGTCTTCTCACTTGTTCAGTGACCTGATACACTTGAAGACTTGAGGAGTCTTATGGACTGTGAGAGAATAAAGCTGAGAGGTCTGCACAAGCCAAATTCCCTGTGTATCATTGTAACTCTTCCAGAAAGTTGGAGGCTGAAAGGAAAATCTCACATTTCCTCCTCCCATTCACCTCCATAAAACAACATATTAGAGCATTATAACAAAAAAAAGGATTCAAAATCCATCAGCTACCCACTTATACTGGGTTTTGTTTTCTTAAACTTTATGTATTTTATACATTTTGCTTGAACACTTGAGCTGTTCTCATCTCTTTCACTTTCTGTTTGGAGTCCCTATCTGGTTTTCGCGCAGTAGGCCAAATGCTGTGCTGTTTGCATTTCCAATGCTGCAGAGGAAATGATTACCTTAAAAAAACAAACAAAGCAGATGTTTTCTTCTGATAGGCGTCATACTGTAAGAAAGTTCCAGAGCATGCAAAGAAATGAATACAAATATATGTGTGCATTTGTCCCTTTCTGATCAGTCACAGCTTGTTGAGGGAATGCTGTGCGTGAGGGAGAACTGATTTAGCACAGTGCCACAGCTGGGCTGGCAAACTAGTGCCTGCAGGGGCAGCATGAGGGAAAGAATTAAAATCAATTGCAGACAAAATCTTATACTTCCTTTAAACAGGTTGCAGCTGTGGAAGCCGGGAAGGGAGGCAATAAGTCAAGTTAGGAGATTCACACACACAACTACAGAGTGCAGGAGGGAATGGTGTTTGAGATGGGGAAGTTTTTGAAGTTAGGGGCTGAGGGAAAATAGCAAAAGATTATTGGAGCATTCTTTAAGTCAGATCGAGGACATGTCTCTTGTGATGAATGTAGTTGAGCAGAGTCGTCGTCCTTTTCTGAAGAGCCATTTTGAGAAGGTGGAGGGCATGCAGAGGGTCAGAATGTGATGGCTAGTATGGGAAGGAGGCATTGCTATAGGGAAGAGACTGGGTAGGGCATAATCCCCTGGGGCAGCTGAAGAAGGGAATTTTGCAGTTTAGCTTCTGTAGTACAGTGAGACAGAGGAAAGTGTGGCAACCAATTGCTATACATAACTAATTCAAGACCTAGGACATGCTCTCCCCTTTGTTATCAGTATAAGCAGTTTGAAACCCTACTTTCTGAAGACTGTACTCTTTCGAGCTGTAAGAAGAGAAAGAATGAAACCAGTTATGTAATGGCTTTGAATGGCAGTGGATCTGCCCAATGGCTAAGAAAGGTACTGCCAATAAAAGCAACTCATTCGTAYAAGATTATGCAATACTTGCTTGCAAAATGGCTGCAGTCTCCTTTTCTATCCCTTCCTCCACAATTTCCCCTTAAAATCTTGTATGTGACCCTTATGAAGGTCTGTTAAATAGAGGTAATCATTTACCAGTTACTGGCCAGGGGATGCAGTCATTACATGTTAGCAGCCATTAGATGTGTGCTGCTTTTGTGGAAGCAAATGCAAATTGTGACAGGCAATTGGGATCATCACTTATTAAGTTGCCATTTTGGACTTCAGTATCCTCCAGGGCTGGGTGGTTTTGCTTTTAATTGTGTGTGTTGGGTAGGGGAGACAGTGGAAGTTTGCACAGCTTATGTTGTGGTTAAAGCAAAAGCAAAACCAAAAATACTTCTGTTCATGCTCTGAGTTTAATTTACTCATTAGATGGTGCGTGTGAGCCCAGATACTAGAAGTCCTTCAGGTTAGATTGTTACCCTTATCTGACCTAAGAAGTTAGCCAAAGTTGGGGGTATTGCATCGTGTGAGCCCAGATACTAGAAGTCCTTCAGGTTAGATTGTTACCCTTATCTGACCTAAGAAGTTAGCCAAAGTTGGGGGTATTGCATCTGTTTTGTGTTAGGAGAAGAAATTGATGAGACAGTCAGGTGATCTTGATGAAATCTTGTGTTATGACAAATAATGCTCAAGGACCTGCTSTACTGAGCCCACCGGGTGTCAAATCAGAAATAATCCCTTTACACACAGGGCCAGGTCCTTCTGCACCAGTCAGTACGCACCCAGATGCTTATTCCTTCCTGCTTTGTCAGAACTGTGATGGGTTCTTTTTGTTTTCCCTCTCAACTTTTCTGGTCTTACTCTTTCTGTCATGCACAGTTCCTCATGAAATAATTGCCTGTGAAACCTCTGTGTCCACATGTGTCTTTGTTTTGGGTGATGGCATGTAGTTATGTTTGGGGTGGAGATCATTATTGTTTCAAATGTCTGGCTTCATAAAGAACCTTAGTGGCTTCTCTGAATTTATTCTGAATGAAAAGATGGAGTGTTACACCCACTTTCTTCCACTAGCTTTTACCCAACTCATAACAATAAAATGACTGGAAATCACATAACCTGTAACACTGCTTATTAAAGAAGGTGTTAGTTAGTAAAGGCCTATAAAACCTCCCTACTCAGAGGGGGATGTGTGATGACTGACCTATACAGCAACTTATTTTGCTATGTTGGAAGGACAAAATTCATGAAACTCTTTGACTTACAGACAGAAGACTTTGTAGTTGGAGAAGCAGAGAGATATTTCCCTTAAGGCAATAGCAAGGGGGCATTTTGCCTTGAAAGGGGTGTGTTGCTATGACCTTGGCTGCCTGTGCCCCTTTCAGGAGGCTGTGGACACAGAGCTTGGAGGGAAGTGGCCAGCACCATTTCTCCAGAGCTGTGGAGATTTCAGACTGGATATTAGCTTGTGGCAGTTTGACCCTCTTTGTGCACTGTGGGATGGTGTGTAAATCAGATCCTCTTGCCCTGAAAGGAGGTAATTTTTGGTGGTGTGAATCAATACAGGTTGTGCAAGAGCTGCTTTGAAATACATATCTCTTTAATGTGTGTGCAGATGGGGAATTATATCATGTAACTGCTAATTTACACACATTGGAGATACAAGCGAGTAGTTAGTTCATCCTGCAGATGCTAGAGGAGAATCCTGAATAGGAAGTACGTGAGATATTAAACAGATACGACACTTAACCTTAGTCAGTGATGCATGTGAGAGAGACACCATTAGTGTTCTTGGTGATGGTGGGGAAACAAGACATTCAGTGGTGCTCCTACAGGTTTATGATATAGAGTTAGCAGAACATGTGTGTCAAGGACCGCGTGCCTCAGCCGTGTCAGGAATTCTTCTTGTTGAAAGGAAATTAAAGAGCAGGAAACTAGAAAAGCTGGTGTGAGAATAGCTGAATAAGCGGAGATGAAAGAAGATACATTCATGAGAGGCCACAACATGACTTCTTATTTTCTTACTGTAAGGCAGTTGTGCGTACCCCTGTGGAGCCTTAATTTCTGGTTGTTTGTATGGAGGGTCTTAGCATGTTGTTCTTCCCAAAGTAAAACTGAGCTAGTGGAAGAAAACTGCTCAGCAGCATGCTATTGAGATGCATTATACATGACATTGTACAGCAGGGTTCCTGACAGGAAG
Source organism: Rhea americana (assembly GCF_003343005.1). Classification (NCBI taxonomy): domain Eukaryota; kingdom Metazoa; phylum Chordata; class Aves; order Rheiformes; family Rheidae; genus Rhea; species Rhea americana. Next base: position 1,432,507 of record NW_028185417.1, on the reverse strand, counting down.
CAAACAGAAGAAGTGGTGCTCCATTAATAGGAAAAATGGATAACAATACACTTTTATAGGCCTTGTCATCCTTGAGTATTACAGGATATTGCAGATAGCAGCATTAAGTAAAATTCAAAAATATGATGTACAGATTATGGGCATTCTACAAACAAAAAATGAGGCACTGAAGAGTTAGGACAATGTTTGCAAAAAGCCATGTCTGCTCAGTTTAGTATAGTTTTTAATTTTAATATTTTATTACTTGGAGATGACTGGGAAGTGAGTGTATGTGTGTGTGTGAAGGCAAAACATTGTCCAGAATGTCTACCAAACACATCAGTAACATGGGACAGTGTAGGATTTGCCACTGGCATTACATGTCCAACCCTCATGTTCTGTAAAAGTCAAACTTTGCTTCTATAGAGCTATTGCTGAAGGCATGGGAAACTTGAATCAACCAACTTTGAAAAATTGGGCTGAAGTGACTATAAATTTAGTGCTCAAATGTAGCAAACATTTTTTTGGGGGGAAAAAAAGTGTAAGTGATTTTTTCAAGGTGAAAAATAAATAAACCATGATCAAAGTGAATCTGTGAGTTTCAGGCTCTCCACTCTGTTGCATTAAATGTAGATTGTAGCACCTCTCAGACAGACATACTACTTCCAGTTTTACCAAATTATTTGATATAATCCTTGATCTATCCATGGCTGAACATCTAATACTTTCCCTAGAAAATTTTCCTGTAGTGTGGGGTTATTTGCTGTATTATAATTCTGAGTTGTGCTATTCTTTTGCAAATGTATGAATGTTCATGCTTGTTCCTATGTTAAACCTTCCATGCGTCAGGTTTATGAGTCTAATTGTTTTCTCAAAAGAATCACTTCATCAGTTGATGCACCCTTAGTTTTGTAATATTTTGTTAATTCTATGAACACTAGTTTCTCTTACTTTAAAAATTTATTTTCTACGGTGTTTTATTTTGTCTTTAGTACAACAGAGACAAATTCTGCAATTAAACCAGAATAGTTCATTACAGACTATGCTAATAATTTAACAGAGACATTGGAAAATATTGTTTCTCCTTTACAGCAAGTGTGCGTAATTGTCAGGATATAAAAAGTCAACAAAGAATAAAGAACTGACATATTGCATTAAAACAAGCTCATGAATCCTAAATCTAGATGACGGGAGAACAGTGCTGGTAGGAGTGAAAGCTTTTGAGGGCACCTTTGAGTCCTGAAGTCTACTGGTTGGTGAAAAGGAGAAGAAACTAGAAGAGAAGCCTGCTCTTACTATAAACCTATGATAGTACCATAGGTTTTGTTGAGATATTAGGCCAAGAGCTATAGGGACATTTAATYTTACGTCTGGGGCCAGAAAGGTTGAACAATATTTATTGTTAGCACTATTATATCCAGACTTCATCTCACTATTTCTTACAGATCCCACTCCTAGCAATTAATGTGCAAGAGAGGGATGATATTAGTTTGCAATACAGAAATAAATGGTACCTTTGCTCTAATATGCATAACTTTAGTGCAGCTGGAAAGATATGAGAGAGAAGGAGACTCCCTGTGGAAGAAGGACAAGCTTTTTTCTGGAGGCAAGCTTTAAAATAACTGTCAATAAGGCTAAAATTACAAGTTTGGCCACATTCACATTAAAAAATAAGACACAGTTTTTCTTCTACAATTGAATGTTTCTCTCTCTCTCTCTCTCTCTCTCTCTTTCTGACCAATGACAAACTCTCTGAAATTACTCTCTGGCAGATCCCAGTAAGTAGAGCAGAAAAGGAAGGGGAAATTAACCTGTACATATTAAATGAAGTTTGGAGTCAGAATGAGGTGTCTGCATAAAAAAAAATGGCACGCACAGATTACATCAGCACAAGTATTATTGTGGGGAACATTTTCAGGAGTGCCCAGCCAAGATATTGGAAACCCAATACACAGCTGCTCAGCTTTTGAAGGTGTGATGTTTTGCATCAGTCTGTCCTTGAGGTGTGTGTATGGCTTCCACTGACATTAACCGCGGCAGCATAGTGTAAGTGAAGGCCTATGTAATTTATTTCTTATCTAGCATTAACAGCTGCAATCCCAAATTTACCCACAATGATTTTTTTTTAAGACATAGAGCTTTTTTACATATAACTGCACAAATACTTTCCTTGGAAATTCAGGGATTTAGAATCCATTTCTGCCTTGGCCACCATTTTGGGAGATATGGGCAAGCTACTTTTCTTTTGTTTTACGCAACACCTTTAATGAGTATTATAATTATTTGTCTCTCAAAGATGCAATAAGATGTGACTTGTGAATACCTGAGAAAGCCTTTGGAGGGAAAAAACTTCATATAAATATGATTTACGAAGTATTATTATATTATCCTTCAGAACAAATAAAATACAAGGACTTTAATATACACAGGCAAAAATTAGAAGCAATAATTCATCATTAGGGTTTCCTGCTCATTCCAGGCTGTAATGGAGACAAGGCTCAGACATCTTACTATTGCACACTTAAATTTTAAGTATATTTCAAAAGAAAATCCGGTCATAAAAATATCTGATCGTGGTTTATGCTATACCCATGTGTATGACTAATTACAGATTCTGGAATTCTTTTTCCTCAYGCAGATTTTTCCAGTGGATCTCAAAACACTCAACAAAGTTCATTCTTCTTGTTTTACAAATAAGGAACATCTCGGCTTTAAATGCTGAAGAGTTACCTGGTGATTCAAGACTATGGCTATAGAGAACTCATGTCTCCCAAATCCCAGAAGTGMTTTACCCAGGAGGCTGTTTTGCATTTCTAAACAGGAATTTGAAAAAGTCACCAATTAGCATTTGCCTGAGTCCTGCTTCTCTCTCCTTTTCTACTTACTTACAAATGTTAATTTTGCTAGCATTGTTCAACAAGATCTTAAAAGAGTCTTTGGCACTCCAAGGCATTTTTCACTTCACTGTTTTGTTTTCTTTCTCATACTTGCAATGAGTCCTTCTTTTCCTGAGATAACAGCCTTGCTGAGGTCTAATAGTTCAGTTCGTAAATAATGTGTCCCTTTTAAAATAAAGGTCTACCACAGACACACCAAAAGGAATACAAAATGCCACGTATAAAACAATGTTTCAGAATATAGAGTGGCTTACTTGAATTAGTATTCCATAATAACATGATTATTTCTCTCAAAAACACAGCTACTTATGTTGTTTCCTGTTTGAAATATCCTGCTTTGCATTTTTTTAAAGTTTATGAAATAATTGGTTTTGCACAGCAATCTGCAGCAAAAATATTCAGAGACCCTTGTGCATTTCTGCCTGATCTGCTACATTTCCTCTCTCCAAAAGAAAAAGACCTTGGATGTTTTAGATATAGCAGTCAGCATCCTTCAAAAGACAAACTTAAAAATTAGCTCTAATGTAACATAACTAAAATGCTGATCRTTCAGTTTTTAGCTATTCAAAGTTGACGATGGTTCGAATAAATCAGTTAAGCAACAAGAGCTTGTTTGAGAAGACATTTAAGCACATGCTTAACTTTGAGCATACATTTAAGGTCTCAGATCTTTAACATTTTCCTAAATTAGATCTTTAGTTTCCTGGGGATATATATGCAAGACATCTTCCTCAGCAATATGGGTACTTCTCTGAGCACTGTCAGGGCAAAGGGAATGCAAGGATAAAGTTTATGTGGAGGCCTTTCGCTTCCAATTTCTTGAGGTTTTGCCCTAAGCACAACTTTACTTCAGAAGGCTGCATGTTCTCGACTCTGACTTTCTCTTGCTTGGTTTGGAAGATGTAGCTATGTATTTCCTTAAGTCCTTATTAATGTGGAGAAACATTMTTTTCATGTGCATAAAAAACAGATGCATCCAAAGCAGTCCCAGAACATATGTGACTGGTTCTATCCTCCTTACAACATATTGCTGTGTGAAGTAAGGAACACGAGACAGTCATCACTTTCCAGTCTCTCCGGACTGTGATGCCAAATAGAAGGCATCCATCCATTTTTTTTTTTTTGCATATCCTTTTTAGCCCTTAGTCTTCTGTGCTGATTCAACTTGAATAGTCATTTTACTGCAAATTCTGTTAGCTATGATCATGTCTTATGCCATTGCATTAAGTTAAATGAGAGTAGCGGAATCAGGCCCTTTGCTTGACTATTGCTGGCCTTGAATTTGAAAGGCTTCTCCAATCCCTTTTTTTCTTGGTGATAATAAATAAGACACATAATTCTTTCATTTAATTGTTTAGATGATGAGGCTTGATGATGATGACATTCTGTGAATCAAGAAAGAATTAGTCCTTTYGTAGTGCCAAGATTCATAGTGTATGGGAGGGTGCTACTAGTGGTGGTAAGACAATGTGAAGAAAATTGGAAGCAATTTTTTCTTTTTTTTTTCAAGTGAAAGCTGGTGTATTGACTCCAAGTGATCACATCTCTTGGAAGAGACCCACAGAAGAATAGACTCAGGTCTTCTGATACGAAAAAATCCCATGGAAAGATTCACACTTTTTTCTGTTTGATTTTGTTCTTTACGTTTTTCTTTTTTTCAGAAAGAACCACAAAAAAAGCTTAGTGCATACAATTAGGAATACATAAAAAACACACCTAATTTGCATCCATAATTTGCCTTTGTAAATCATATTGTTGTTTTCACATGCATTTGTCTAATTTACGTATGCACATATATGGCTCTAGTCCTGCACCTTTAAAATAATATTTGGTGAATCCGAATTTGGTGAATATCCGACAATATCCTCTATATAATGCTTAGGCATCCAACTTCTTGTATCTTTTATGTCTAATGATCTTGAAAATATAAGCTAGACTTTGACACCCTGGGCAGCTGGATACATTATCCAACATCATTCCCTGAGTGCATAGTCTCACTCATCTTACACCAAAAGAAGATATTTATATCTGATTCAGGGATAGTAAAGAGCTAGAGAAATTTTTACCTTTTGGCCACTGGTTCAAATCTACCTTGCAGCAGCAAGTGAATGAATTTAGTTCAGGTTGTAAAAAAAATTATTGAAAGTTGAGAGGAATTAGGCTTGCATTTTAGAAGCAGGATGCAACTTCTGTTCTTCATCTCCTTCCCTTCCTTCCTAATTTATTTACTGACTTCTGGGGAAACTTGTTTGCCATTTGATGCAGATCAAAATGAAACCAAAATGAAATCAAAATGTACCTGACTGCTCAGGGTAGCCACTGTCATAAAGTCTGCAGAACTTTTAGAATTAGCAGACACACAAAATGTTTATCTCACTTGTTAGCTTGGTAAAAGTCCACTGACTTTCTGAAATCACAGCAGTGAGCTGTAAATGATGTGTGAAATGAAAAGGCTTCGCTCACCCAGCAAACGCAGAGGAAACATTGAGGGAGCTGTGCCATTCAGAGTGGGTTTGGTGGAAAGAGGGAAAACAGAGCTGTGATACAAGAAGAATTAAGCCCAGAATATCCTGGCAAATACAGAAAATAAATGAAATTTGATGTCATTTTTAATTTTTCTATACAGATTTTTTCTTTCTCTTTTGCTCTGTTGCTCTGTTTCTTTTTGTACTGAGAGCTGAATCTAGGACTGTACAAAGCTCTATGGTGTTGGTTTGTGTGACTTGCATGGAGTTTTACGTTTAAACTATCATTGATTTGTGCATTATGTTCCAGTATGGTCTACTGCATTAGGTGTTCTGTTTTGTTTGTATACACAGCTATGTGTTTTAGTGGGAAACAGCTTTACCAGGCGCCTGTGATGGAAAGCTGACTTTTGGAAAATGAATACTAGTTCAAGAGTAGAATCATGTATCTTTCCTAGCTTGAACCTTCTGAAGTTTTGGGAAGGGATGGAGAAGTATGCGTGAATTAGAATAGGATTAGAATTTGTACAAAACTGAAATTAAAGGATGGGCCTGCTTCAAAGTTAGATAGAGGTGTACATGACAAGGAGTCCACCCTTGTAGAGGAACCAGAGGCAGAAGCAGTCATAGCTATTGCTGCTCTAACTGGAAGAGAAAAAAGATTAGAACTGCGCTCTCTCCTTGCCACCGCGTGCTTGCGTAAGCCAACTGAGATCGTATGTCTCTGGCCTTCCAAAAATTTACTCTGTTTCCCTACCATACACTCATACTTGCTGGCTTAACCTGTTGGCCCTACACATGTGGCCCTGAGCATACTGGAATAAATAGACACAGACTGTTATGTGACTTCTCCACTTATACTTTGATACAGAAGATTATAAATATATAATTGTGTGATAGCGGGGGTGTTTACACCATGTGAAYGTGGTGGCACTGCCCCTGCAATGGGGTTTAGCTTGTACTGTCCAGTACCAAGGAGGAGGAGAGCAGGCTTATAGTTATCTGTGCCTGTCTATCTAAATCTACTTTAAGTAGTATCTTAAGTTTGTATTGGGAAATCAGATTTTGAACTCTGTGGAAAAGATCCTTAAAATCTATGCCTGACCCAAGATCCAAGCTTTGAATTGGGGACCTTTTCATTATAATAATTTTTATTTACAAAAAACCAAGATGCTCTGTTCCTAACTGTACAGTTTACAATAATTTTTTTGCTGTGTTTTGGCTTGTTATTGTAAAATACTGTGACAGATGGAGCATCATCTGTCAACAATTCCTATCTGACACAGAGTAGAAATTATTGCTATGATGAAATTATTGATTCTGTATCTTTACRTTCAGGAGCAAGGAAGATCCTATACTAGACTGAATAAAATCAAAGACAGCCTAATTTAGGATCCAAAAAGGATTTTACTGTAGAAAGACCCTTGGTGACTGGAGGTGGAAAAGATTTTAGTCTTGGCAGACACAGCTACATAAAACCTAATTTCACTTAGCTGTCTTATTCCTTTCTATGATATGTCAACACCATTAGGGATCTATCCATGAATCTTTCGTGTCTGTTTTTCAGGCAGACAACAACTAGGGACGATTTAGATTTCTTTTTATGTTCAATCCTTTCTTTTCTCTTGGAACTAACAGACTTTATGTAAGATTTCTAGGCTAGGGAAGAGCCTGACTAGCCAGGCTTATAGTCAGCAGGATTGTGAGAGACAAAACCCTCAGCAAAAACAATTAATAAGATGAGATTTTTGTTTCCAAGATTTGGCTGGCACAGGTATGGATGTGGCCTAATGTGGCACTAATTATAGTTCTAATGCCCTCTTCATTAGTGGGCAAACCCAGGATGACTCCTCTTTTTAATAGCAAGTAGCTTTTGTCACTGGTTGGCTACACCATTTGCTGTTATTCTTGCTCTAAGCAGTTATGCTGAAGGAACAAGGGAGGGCACTATGGAAGTGATAGGAGGGAAGGAAATGTGAGCTTGTACCAATGATAGTTCTTGTGCCTAAATGTGACTCCATAGATTGGTTCCAGTGTCTGAACCCAGGCAAATGAAGACAGCATCAACCTGTAGGTAAAACATCTTGTTGGCAGTATTTTGAAAGTATTAGAAAGGTGTGTGGAAAGATTCAGATTGTTCTCCATGAAACTTTGTGCCATCTGTGTGATATTTAAGGGTTTGTTCGGGTGACAGCTAAATTATACTGTTTCTTAAAGCTACCATGCCTAGCACTTGTAAGGACTGAGCATTCTTATCCCTTCAGCAAATAGTGATGGGTTTTGGTGCTTAATGTGATTATCMCCAAAGAAAGCATTCAGGCTAAACATCTTCAGCCTTAAGCTAAAGCACCTGTAAACTGCGATTTGAAAATCTTGAGAGTATGTTTTTCTTACTGCATTTCTTATCATGTCTTTCTGTTGGACCAGAAATACAAAGAAATACTTTTTTTCCCCTGTTCCCTGTTTAAACTAGAAGGACACAGGCTGTTGGAAACTGAAATATAAACATTCATTAGATTTTACTGCAAAAAAAAAAAAACTCGTTACATTTGTGGATGGTGATTTGGATGGATCCTTATTTTTTCCAAATTGCCTGTCCATTTCCAATAGTGAAAAGGAAACATTGTTCATCAGATAATTAAAGTAAGTTTAGAGTGGCTTGGTACTGCACTGAGGTGGATTTTCCTGCCAGAGAGCCTATTAGTAAATGCTTTTATGGAACTCTTTACTCTTCCAAAGTGAGTAAGTTGGGCACAGTCTTGCAAAGCAATAATCTGTGAATTATATGTGCAGAAACATAGGGGAGGCATGCGTGGTGTGTGTTCCAATGGGAGTATTCCCTAGCCACCACTTGCTTTGGAAATAGTATTAAAAAGTACAATTGTTGGTCATTAGGGTTAGCCTTGCAAAGCAGGCATGACAGCATTAGCAGGAAATGCTTCCTTGATTTCAATTAGAATGCATAAATTATACTCTTCCTTCTCTCTTATCCTTGCAACATTCAACAGCAACATTTCCATCTCAGCCTGGGGAGTAGGATTTTGCACATGGTATAACTTCCATTGCCTTAAATAAGGCCTTCCCAGTTTTTCACTGAGCATTCACAATCTTCATTATTATAGTTCAGCCAGCAGAAATGAGTTGTATTTAGATCCCAGTAGGCCATAAGATACATGCAGCTTTGAGATTTGGCTTCTATTTAGCCTTGGGAAGCAATCTTAAAGCTTGATGATTGAATTACAAGTGCTACTCACACCCCTATGCCAACATTAGAGTAACAAGCAGAGCTGTCCTGGGGTGTGAAGAGCAGGGAAAGAGAGAAATGGGACTAATCAGTCCTTGTTATAAGACTGAAACATCTATGTGAAAACTCAGTCCTTCTGGTTTGCTTTCATCTGGTAGAATCATTGCATGGAAAAAGTGGTTGATATAATTTACGTAGTGGAGGTCAGCTTATTCTTTATAGTGCTTTATTCATAAAGCACARGTAGCTAGCTTGCTGATATTATTGTCCACATATATGAGATTTTATCTAGGTTTATCTGAAACTTTTATAGTATTTATCTGACTGGTTTGGGTAGCAAGAGCTGTGAAGCCCTTGCTTCCCAATGCAGGCTTCAGCAATGTGGATATGCAAGTAAGGTCTTTGATGGGCTTGCACAGCCCTTTTTCATGCCTGTGCTGCTCAAAAGTCACTTCTCTTTGTGTGTAGACTGGTTACTTCTCCCTTTGCTGCAATCCTACCTCCAGTTGTGGTGCAAACACAACTCATAAATATTAATGAGCATGAACTGTTTAACCTATCAACTTACTGTGTAAAATCAGTATTTCCTTTACTTTTTGTATTGAAACATTGTGTGTGTGTGTGTGTGTGTTTATGTTTGCAGTAGAGGATTGTGCTGCCTTGCCTGTGTTTAGCACATGTTTGCTTAGCGGCTATTTCAGTTGAAGTGCCTGTATGCATGAAAAGAGTTTACTGATATTGTCTCCGTAGTGGGCTAAAATTGCAGCTCCAGAAATGGTAAGTAAAATTTTCAAAATTGCAAGAAAGACTGCTCTGAAACTGAAAACCATCTGAGATGGTAAGTTTACTTCCAAAGATTTTACCACTTAGAAATCTGTTGTTCACATCTTTAACTACATCATTATTTGGAATTGTCCCATATTTACATCGTAATCAGTTCTTCCCTTCTCTTCAGAGGAAGGAGCAATTTTCCGAATTTGATCCTGACCTTTTCAAAGGTTTCATGTGCATTATAGGAATGCCTAATCCAGAGAAAACTCCTGAATGCTTAACTGTTTCCATGTATTCACAATTTCAGCACTGGAGAAAATGCACTTAGCACTAGTGAAACATTAACACTAAAAGCTTTGCACAGTGAAGCACTGACTTAAGTCATTTTATGCTCTGGCAGGAATAAAAAGTTGTTCGAAGATAGACACTTGGGAGCTCATATTGTGAGCGATGATAAAGATAACTTTCCCTTATGAACATGACAAAATAGGGATACCCTTAAATTTTAGAAATACAGAGAAGTTAGTTTTGCCATGCTAGCACCAGGTGCTGACTAATGACCACTAAGTCAAGGGTTGTCATGACTATAATATTTTAATACTAGAATGACTAAAAYTGACTTGTTTTCTGTTCCCATTCTTTATAGGCAGGCTGCCCTGCTAAAATTGGCTTTGTTGGGAAATCTCTCTCTTTCTGAATGTCCTTCTAATACAGAAAAGAGGGCTTGTACTGTGTTCAGGGAGCACATTATCTACTGTGTGATGTTCTAGACCTTGTGCAAACTGAGAAAAAAAATCAGTATTTTACGTTTATAAAGCACCTTCTGTTTGTCTCAGCTCACTGTGAAAATGTGAACTCTGAATTAAAAAGAAGCAGTATTATTATTATAGCCAACTGACTGACAGGTAAACTAAGGCAGTAAACACTGTGAAATCATGAAYCCAGCTAGGAACAAAATCCAGAAACAAGACAAAATCTTCTGTACTTAGAAGATCACTTTGCTCATTCCCATTGTGCTACTTGAGTATATAAGAATGTAGCATTTTCCTTCTCATAAGTTTCTTATGTTGGAGACAAGTTAATAATGTGCAGGTAATAAAACAAAGTTCAGACCATGCTCTTTTTTTTCTTTTTTTTTATGTAGTTGAGTAGTAACTCTTCATGTTAAGATTTGAGAACATGACTCACTTGGTGTGGGAATCCATTTTTTATCCAAAGTTTGCACAAATCTTTCCCCAATATGCATAACAACCAGGGGTTTCTCTTTATCACTGTTTTCTTGCAGCTGTTCTGTCAAGCTCCCAGCTTGACTGTGTTACTCGATGGCTACAATTGGTGTGATGCAGAGTGAAGCTATTGTACATTATGTGCTACTATTTACAAGTGGTTTGGGATATTATTTTGCACTTGAATGCTGTGTATGTGCCTTTAGCTAATAGGCAAGTGCTTGGCTCTGTGAAGTCTTAATACTTTTCACAACCAGAGACCATAAATAATGGTCACTGATGCACAGAATCCAACAGTTTGTTTGACTGTATCCTTTTATTATGGACATTGTATTTTCCATTCTAACTATGCAGAACATCTTTACAGTTGCCAATACACCTAATACAGGACAAGGAATTGTACAGAGCAGAAATGTGTGTTGGAGAACCTGCAGTGCTACCACATACTACCATACCTGCACTCACTTCTTGGAAACACTGAATAAATCCAGTAGTGTAATACTTGCGTACTGCCTGTAATTGAGGTGACCTGCTGTTGTGCTCTTTTTGAACTTTTCCCCTCAAACACTGGGTTAGATCAAGTGCACAAAACAAGGCTCATGTAGGAAAAGGCTGTGGCTAGCTTGAAAAAAATGTAAGCAATCGAAGTATTGCTCTGTATCTCTCAATAACAGGATTGTGCTGTTTATTCACTTCACCTATCATCCTGACACCTCACTCCTAAAACAGCAGTACCTCTCTTCCTTCCTTCCTTCCTTTCTTAACATCCCGGTATTATTCCAGGTTTTATAACATCTCCCACCACTGCTGTCATGCAGAGTTATATGCTTTTACAACCAATACACAGAATGGAAGACTTGGAATGAAAATGTAATTAAATCATATGCAAATAAAAAAATGCTGCAGCTGACTTCATGAAAAGGAAGCTGTCATATCAAATACTGTGTTGTATTTGATTTCAATATTAACTGGTAGGATTAGGGGAGATGAAATTTACCTTAGAGAAGGTGAACCTGCCTGGAGTCACTGGTGAAAGGATCTCAGTGGTTTTGCAGTTTTGCACCTAGGAGCTTTTTTTTGTCCCTTCTGTTGGTGCAAAGAAAACTGTTTCACGGTACCTGAAGGCTTCACCTTTGCTGTGAATGTGTGTAAGGGTTGGAGATCATGGAAGCAATGACTTTGTGTTCCAACTGCAGCCTATATGCACAGTGCTCTGCTTCCAGTATTTTTTCCAAAATATCTTTCARTAGAAAAGTCACATGGATGTGCCACAACTTGCCTTTTTTTACTTGACTTTGACTTGCTTCCCCTCTACTGTTTTTACCTCTCTCTCTCCTACCTTGACACAGAGGCATCAATTCCAGATGAGAGCAAGAGCTCTTTTCCTTGTCTTTCCTAGTAACATGAGTCAGTAATGCATCCTTGGAGCAAAGAAGGTCAACAGCACCCTGGACTGCATTAGGCAGAGCACTGTCAGCAGGTCAAGGCAGGTGATCCTTCCCTTCTGTTCAGCTCTGGTAAGGACATGTCTGGAGTGCTGGGTCCAGTGCTGGGGTCCCCCGTACAAGAGAGATGTGGGCATACTGGAGCAAGTCCAGTGAAGGGCCATGGAGATGTTTAAGGACTTGAAGCATCTCCCATATAAGCAGATAGTGAGAGAGCTGAGACTATTTTGCCTGGAAAGAGAAGGCTCATGGGGGATCTTATAAATATCTGAGGCAGGGTGTAAAGAAGATGGACTCAGACACTTCTCATTGGCACCCGGTGATAGGATGAGAGGCAATGGGCACAAATTGAAGTAAAGGAAATTCCACTTAAACATATGAAAAAGCTTCTTTACTGTGAGAGTGGTTGAAGGTAGGCACAGGTTAACCAGGGAGGTTGTGGAGCATCCATCCTTGGAGATATTCAAAACCCAACTGGACACGGCCCTGAGCAACCTGCTCTAGGTGACCCTGCTCTGAACAGGCGGTTGGACTGGCACAGGTCTGTACATGCTGCTTGTTGCCACAAGATCTTGCTCGTGTTGGGAAAGGTTACCTCAGCTTGATCCCTGCCCTGGCTAGGAGTGCTCCCTCAGCAGTGCTCCAGCAGTGAGAAGCTATGTGTTATCTTTACCTTCTCACCTCAGATCTTCCTGAGACTTGACAGACCCCAAGTAAAGCTGAAGAAGAGAGGCCAGATGAGGCTGGAGAGAGATCTGGCTGGGACTGGCTTTTGCCCTGGAGGTTTTGAACCTGTATTACCATCCAGTTGGTGGTCTGATGTCTGAATATAGTTCAAGGGATACTTCAGCCTGCTGTCTTTCCCCTGGTGATATAAGGGAAGGGCCAGGGAGTTTGCTGCTTCTACCAAGCAGCCTTATAAAGGCAGTCTGTGGAGCTTGTGTGCCCCAAAACCTGGCTACTGCCATGAGAGCTGTTAAGGCAGCAATACCCTGACTATAGTCACTGGAATGCATATGCTTGTGCAATTTTAGGATATCCTTTTTTACATCAAGTTATGCAGTGCCCTGTAGATAAGGAATGGGAGAGCCATGAAATGCCTCTTCTCTCTCTCTCTCTCTCTCTCTCTCTGTTAGTCCTTGTGGAGTGACAGATCAGCTCTTTGATGTTTGATTGAGTTTCTATTTACAAGGCTGTGGAAACTTCTGGTATGGCTTAAGAGTGCCCAGTGTACTGATCTGTGTGCTGTGGCCCGCTCAGGCTTGGTGTTCACTGATTCTTCCTTGTCTGTGCAAGAGCTCATGGCCCTGAGCTCTCAGGTGAGCCTGGCCTTGTGGCRTAGGAACTTCTCAGTCTGTGCCATCTCTTGATACTGCCACACTTTCAGCTTTTAAACCTCAGCTGAAGACACACTTTTTTGACCTGCTATGTTCATAAACACTTGAGTGGCTTTGCCTTCTGTGTAAAGTGCCTTGGGAGTCTTGTACGAAAGGTGCTATAAAAAGGTAGGTTTGATTTAATTTGGTTTGATTTACAGTTTGAAACACGGAAATCTTTCTACATACCTAAGATGCTGGTACAATTATTCCAGCTTGATTCTGCTACTTGCAAAGCCACTTGCATTCCCTTCTGGATCACTGGGGATTTCCTTGACACATTTGCACTTCTGTTCTCAATAACTCCAAACCCAGCCTCATGCTGACACTTTCTCCCTTCCTCTCTCTCTCTCTTTTTTTTAACTTATTAAAATTACCTGCTCCACAAGTATTAAACATAATCAAACCAAACAGAGTAGAAGCCAGTCCTAAAAACTTAGAAGACTACATTTTTCTACATTATGATCTAAGTCAGGCACTTATTCCTACATTTTCAGAGCCTGGAGACCTGAGGAAACCCATAGCATCAAGGTTGCCAAAAAAAAAAAAAAAAAGACAGAAAATTCCTTTCAGGTCCCTGTACTTCTCAAATTTTTATAGGCATCATTGTTGCACTATGGCATCACTCAGCTTGATACTAGGATCCTATCAGTAGGCACTCTACAAACCCTGGAAACCATATATCTAAAGAGGCAAAATATTGACAAGGAAGCAGAAGTACAGAGGGATGAAGTGATTTGTTCAAGGCCACAGAGCAGCCCTGTGATGGGGCTCACAGTAGAACATGGGCTTTCTGATGGCCTATCCAGTAGTTACATGCCTCTAAATCTCTGAACTTGTCTTCTGATCCTTAGACATTCACAAAGATTTTTTTAAAAAATTACTTTGCTGGATTTGAGGAAACAAATGGTCCCTGAAGTGGAAAATACCAAAGAATATAACTAGATATAGTATGGTAAAATTAGGTTGGTTTATTTAAAATATTCCTAGCAGCTTGTACCTCTGTAAAGAAATACAGTAAACCCAATTCCTTGCCAGTGTTTACTAATGTGTGACAGACTTGCCGTGAAGGAGAGGAGAAAAATGAGAATGATTTTATTTCTTACCACAAATAATTGCAAGTGCTTAATATATAATAATAAATGATGAAACTGCACTCAGATCTCAGCAGGATGGGCATAACTTTGGAATTAAAGTAAGGAAACTCTTTTGTAGGTTTGTACAGTGGATCAGTGTTTTAGGTCAGCATGCGCATAATATGACTTCTTGGTGATATAATTACCAGAATAAAAACCTCAGTAATTAATATTGCTAAAATAATGTGCAGTTTTGACACAGATAGTTTTTCAATAGAGTCATTGCACTTCCCATTATTGTAAAGTAACTCATTCCTCTACCTGCTAATATAAACTAATCAGTCAGAAGGATGCAGTAAATGGAATATAGGACTGAGCTGGGTCATGCTTAAATGCCTTGTGGATGACACTGACACTTTATGGGCTTTGAAGTGTCAGGAGGGATTTGCCTTACCTGGCTTCTAAGAGGCATCAAATCCAGGCTGGCGGTCTGAGGTCCCTCTATAGTCCCTGAGGGTCTCTCTCTATGGAGAAAGAGAGACCCTCTCAGAGGGGGATTCATCCTGTCTCCCTGAGGTATCCATCTTAGAAAGGGATGAATCTCTCTGTGGAGGGACTGTTCTCTCTCTGCTGAGCGTAAAGGGAGTCTGGGTGACTAGTGTCTCTGATAGGTGCATTGACTTTTCGGAAGTTAAAATCAAGCGAGATGAATCCCGCTTCTTCATATCTGTCTTCATTTTGCCATCAGAAATGATAAAAAAATTAGCAGGGGTAAGCTGACAGACTGAAATTATGAAAGTTGCATACTTCTAGTTTTAGGAGTATGTCTGATGTACYTCTCTTAACCTGTTACATCCATGAGTTTCTTCACAAGTCTTAAGGCAGCATAGCAGCTGGATGAATTTTTTGTGTGTGTGCGTGTGTGTCAGAACATGATTTCTTAGGGAGTCATAGAGAAGACAGCTGCAACTAAATAGAGAGACAGGTGGAGATGTCTATTTATATTTTTTAAAATGGCAGATATAGGTGTGTGTATACATAAAAYGCTCAGGTTACCCAGAATGTGTGGATTAATCAAAACCTAAACTTATCAGAATGCAATCTAAGATGTACTTGATTTGATATATTTGTAGCTACCACTATGAATTTTCTTTTTCTGCTTAGGAAATTTCATATATGGTCTTTTGCTCCAGTAGCGAATGAAGGCAGATTTCTTGGACAGAGGTATTTCCTGCAAAAGGAAATTTGGACTCTCAGAGAGCCAAAACTCATGAGTTCAACTCTGCAGCTCTGTTTTTGGTATGTTTTTTATCTTCCTACTCTATATGCTGTGCATGGCAGGGCCCTGTCCTCTTGTCTTGCATGTGTCAGGGGAGCCTTGATTCTGACTGGAAGCTGCAGGTGCCATCCTATTAAAATTAATATATAGGAACAGTGGAGATTCCTGGAGAGACTATAACATACATTTGAATAAAGTTATTCTGTTATTTGATATTAAAATCTGCCAGCCTACAAAAAACAATGTCTTCATTATCGCATAGCTCATGCCTTTCTATCATGTCTCTGTCATGCACTAAAGCTACCCATTACCCTCTCAGCCCACTTTATTTCGCTTGTCACATATATATACATATAAGGTAGCTGAAACCTTCTCTTGTCCTTTGTGGACTTACTGCTCCAAAACCAGGCCTGGTATTCTGCATCTCACCCTGGGTGGAACCACAAGATATTCTCAGAATATGTGCTGGGATAAATAAGTTGCCTGCTTCACGAGTGCTGAGAGGTGTCAACTGGGTTTAGTGACTTTGAAACAGCTTCTTCAAAAAGAAAACATGCTTTTATTATTTTATTCAAAAAGAAAATACACATATTTTTACAGAGTTTGCAAAGTCACAGTGTAAAAGCAATAGAGGTCTGCATGAACGTTTCCTCTCCTTAACCTTTAATCTTCCTTTGCAGGTTTTTGGAAGTTCTCAACCCTACCACTGTCTAGGGCTTCTGTGTAATTCCTCACCTGCTGAGGAGCTACATGAGCAATCCTGATGACATCCAGTCTCGCCTGCTCTATTCCACACTAAGAATCCTGCAATGACTTATCATCTTTGTTTGTAAGCTTGGCTTGGGTAAGACTAAACTGTTCTTAGCATGAAGATAGCCAGTCTCTAACAAAAACTTTTCCTATTTTTTCTCCAAGGACTCATCTTTGTTAGTCCTTCTTTGTTTCTTCTTTGACAAGCCCTTTGACTTGGCTGGATGCACTGAGGGAGGAGAATGTGTGCTTACCAGGTGCATGAGACTCATTAAAAATATTATGCAGAAAGTCCCTCCTTACCATCTCCTCTCTTGGGGTTAATGGTTGGTAAACCAGGAGACAAGTTCATGGCAAACTGAGTTGTGGTTCATCATTTCAGATGTTCTCCTATAACAAACCCTAGTCCCTCCCTCTTACCTCATTCTCTTGAAGCTATCATCTTTCAGGTTATTCATAACTTTTAGTAATAATAGCCATATTTACTCCACTTGTTGGAAATCCCATATACAGCAAAGGAAATCTCCTTGTCCTATGGACACTTTTCCATACATTCATCCATTGTCTCTTCCTTGTCCTCTCCCTTCCACATCAACGTTTTCTGATTCTGAAACATTCTGACTTTAAGGAGACCTGAAGGAAGGGAATTATAATAGGATATCTACACTGTGAAACTAAGAGTTTTTCTCTACCACAGTTTTGAAGTCAAGACAGCAAGGCCCTTGTTCTGATAGGAGAAGTTTGTAGAAGGTAATATTAGGCATGTTTATGGAGGTCCACTCCCCTAGTGGGGAAAGGAAGTTGCCTAAAAAAATTTCTCTCTAGATGAACCCAGTGGTGGTTGAGAGAAAGTCTGGTTGGTTGAGGGACTGGGGTAGGGGGATGATGAACTAAAATTTCTGAATCACTCCCCTTCTGAATGAGGTACCAAGCACACCTGAAGCAGCAGCAGAGTCTTTGGAGAAACTAGTCAAATGTATTGTCTTTTTTTTTCCTTAGGAAAAAAAAGTGAAAAAAAATCAAGGAGAGCAAAACATTTCCTTTGCTTTGCATATTACAAAAGGCACCGAATGTAGAAAAGAAGAGGAGCAAGTAGGATGATAAGAGATTTCATTTCATCCCCCTCAGGGTGCCGACTTACCAGTGGTAACCTCGTGGTCTGCTGATGTCATTCTCACAAAGCAGTTACTTCTGAAGAGACAGGTTTCCTCAGATTTTACCATCAGAGGAAAAATAGAGGAAAAAAAATGTTTGAAAGGGAGCAAAAATGTTAAGGTGTCTGTGTTTTACCAAAAGCCTTTGTAGGAGGTTATTAACTTCAAAGAAAACTAAATTTATTATAACTTCTCTCCCCCCTCTGTGTTTCTGAAAGGAACACTTGCTGTGATTGTCTGAGCCATCAAGGGCTCCTGGTAGGACGACCAAGTCCAGAGCTCCCATGTCTGTGTGCTTACTGATTTATAAACCTCTCTGTAGGTAGAAAGAAGTGTAAAATTTCCCCTTTGGTGGCAAATGGGCTCCAAAGGCTAAAATACAATTAATATGCAGACTCTCAACATGTACAAAATGGGGAGAAAAATCTGTCTCTAAGATCCATGCCAAGAAAACTTTCTTTCAAGCTCTCAAGGGAGCAGACACTTTATCACCCCAAACTTTTTCTTCTTTTTGAACAATGATCCCTGGAATAAAATAAGAGGTTTAAAAGCCAGAGAGAAGCCATGGATTCCACCTGCTTATTTTGATTGTTAGCCTGGGATCCACACAAACCTGTGGACTATCCACAATCCTGCATGAYATTTTGAAGAAATACTTCTTAAATTGTTTGTGCTGTTGGACTGGTAAAGGGGAGAGTCTTGTTTTCTTTTCCATTGCACTAATACTCATAATCTGAACAAGACAGGAAGGTAGTTGAACTGTTCACACCATCGCTGGTACAAGAGAGTTAATCTGACATGAAGTAGGAGGCAGAAGATTTATAAAAAGCTCCTGTCATTGGTAGTTGCTCAAATAAGAATAGCCTATCAATATGACATTTGTTGGCTTTATTTTCAAGAAAATTGTCTCCTTCTGGTGCTCTGATCGGATCTGCTTGCCGCCCTGATCTGTATGAACCTGATTCTTATATTTTCTGTGAATGCCACAATTTGACAAAGTTTGCCACTTAAAATCTCAACCCCTTGCAGCAGGCATACTTGTGTTTATTTGCCTGTGACCTTTTGCGAAGTACAAGTTTAGAATTACCCAGTCAGTACTAACCAGCTCTCATGAAAACTACGCTAAATTAATTCTTTTCAGGTAGACAGATTGTGCACTAATATAGAAACGATAAGTGAGACTGGTCTTGGTGCTGTAGAGGCTCACACTATAAGACAAAACTTCAGACAGTTTCAGGACCAATCAACACTCAACTGTGCCCAACTTGGTGAGCATGGGGTGATAAAATTCAAGAATCCTTTCCTAGAAACACAGGAATTTTTGCTTAGAAGCATTGCTCACAGCCAGGGCTGTTAGCACTGCCAACTACTCAGGAAAATGCAACGGCAGGAAACCAAACTGGGGCTGGAGGAAGGCACATCCTAAGGCTGCCAGAGGGGCTGCAGGGCAGGTGCTATGATAGTTGCTGCCTAAAGGCATCGTATGGTGGACAGGAGAATGTGGGAGAGCCCACACTGCGGACTGATCTGTTCCCCCCTTTTTTTTCTGCATGAACCCAGACTAATGCCAGTGTTGCTGGATGGATACTGGTGAAAATGAAAACACATTTGAACTCGGTGTTTTCTGTGTCTCTGAAATAATAGCARGGCTTAGGCACACATATCCCTGAAGTAACCTTAGCTGAGAAATAAGTCACTTAATTAGCATACAGCAGATACTTATTGTTAAGTGAGAATGCCATCCCCTCCTGCAGGGATTTGAGTTAAACATGATGATTGATAAATTGTTATATTCACACAGTGTCACTCAGTTATATAATCATGGCTTTTGTAAATATTTAGTCAAGAGAGTAATCCAGCTGTTCCCAGCCAGGTTTCATCCAGTATCAGCCAATGTTCAGTGCTGCTGATTTATTTCATGTGTTGCTTAAGCCTTGAGTAAGATCACATTTTTATGAGTCTCGAAATACCTATGGTAATAAATAGTGAGATTGCTGGTGCTAATGATAACAGCAGAAATAATTATAAGGAAAAATATTACCCAGTGCCCAGAATATGGTCAAGTACTTAACTATTTGTAGTTTTTCTGGGTAACTGCTTAGCAACATTTGTCTACATCTACAGCAATGCAGTCCTCATCAGCTGCCATAGAAGAGGGAAGCTGAGAAGGAACCATTTCTCAGAAAGACTCTAGTATTTCCTAAAGCTTGACTCAGTTGTTGATAGAGGACTGAGGTTTAATGCAGTGCTGGGCTAGGACTAGAAATTCCATTTTAYGAAGGATTTCAAAGTTTTGAAATTTACTTTAGGTTCAGTTTAGAATGAAACTCCCAGATTTTGAATTCTTCCAGATGCAAAATTGTAGGAAGAATTCACTCTGACTCAATTGTGTTGCTTTTGCTATCAAATATGGTATTAGAATATAAAATATACAATCACATTTAAAATGAGAAGTCATTTTTAAATGAAATACTGACACTGTTAGTTCTGAAAGTATCAAAAATTGACATATTCACAGTATAGAAGCTTTCCTGTGTTTGTCCCTAAACACTTGTCTGCAAAACTGACAATTTTGTGAGGCGTTTCAATTTTAATGAATTTTCATTTCCCAGTATCTTTTCTGACTGTGTTCTTGTTTGAAGAAACACCTGTGCAACTTTTTTCTCACTCATCTGTCTCTCTATTTTATTTTGGGAACTCTTTGGGAATAGCTTTTGTTCTCATGTCGGTTCTTTGTTAAGGAGCTGTCTGTCATGATGTCCTTCCCCCAAGACTTGGAAGTGATTCATAAAAATAGAAAGTTTTTAAAAATGACACCCAGTTTGAGTTGTATTGCGTATTTGAGATAGTGTGCTTCACCCACAGGACAAGATGGTAGTTGCTGAATTTAACTTATTCCCAGTGAAGAACCTCTACAGTGACCCACATAGACACCTCTTACTGACAGCAAGGAAACAAATTATCCTTACTGACAAAGTTTAATTTCTGGAAAATTCTTTTTTTCTCTCTTTGCAAATTATGTTCTTTTTGTTCAGAAATAGGTCATAATTACAGGATGTTTTTAAATTTCCAGGCATCCTGGACATTTTGAAAAGAAATATGGCATTAACAGCAGTGGGGTAAGTGCCTACAAAGAGGTAAGGTTAGATCAGCACCACACAGCCTCTTGCTAACTTGGATCTTAAAGTAGGAGGGGGTGGGATTCCAGGAAGGGAAGCAAAGTCTAGGAGATGCCTGAAAGCAACTATAGCTCCCTGACAGAATGAGGTGAGATCATCCTACAACACTGAAGATGGAGTGAAGCAGAGATTTTTTATTCTTTGAGTGCATAGAAACATCTGAGGCAAAGCAAAAGCTATTTCAAATGGGCATTAGCATGCCGGTTGGCACTCTCAGGCTGATATCAAGGGTGCCCTTGAGCACAGAGCCAAGTGGAGGTACACCTCTTGAGAACCCAAGGTGACAAAGTGCAGGTGGAAATGCTGTTCAAATGTATATTTAATGGACATGGGGATAAGCTGTATTCCAGCCAGCAAAAAAAAAAAAAAAAAAAAAAAAAAAAAAAAGTGCAGAGTACAGTATTTCACAGTACTTCATGGTCAATAGCACTAATGGGAAATAGGGCTTCGAAGCCAATAGGATTTCTATAAAGCCAACAAGTTCAATTGCAGAAATGAGTGAATGACTGGTAATTTTTAACTCCTGGCCCAATGGTTTGTGTGTGCTACCCTTTGTGCCTAAAACACAGGGGAGATGCACTCTTAGAGCCTTCAGCTGTGGAGTCTTTCTGAAGTTGTGTGGATTTGTTTGTTTTTTCACTCTACGTCTTCATTCCAATCTTCATGTTCGTTATCCAAATCAGTTCTGAAGTAGTAACTGCTCTTCTGTCATTTTCCAGCAATAATCACCATTTTCCAATAACTGAAACCTAGAGGAAGAACAATTCAAGCGTTCATTGCCACCTAGTATATTATAAAAGTTAATGTTAGTCCCGTTAGCAATCATAGAATCAGCAAGATTGGAAAGGACCTCTGGAGATCATCTAGTCCAACCTCCCTGCTCAGCAGGGTCACCTAGAGCATGTTAGACAGAGTTGCATCCAGGCGGGCCTTGAGTATCTCCAGAGAAGGAGACTCCACAATCTGTCTGGGCAACCTGGTCCAGTGCTCCGTCACTCTCACAGGGAAGAAATTTGCTCGCACGTTCAGGTGGAACTTCCTGTACTTCAATTTCTGCCCATTGCCCCTTGTCTTGTCACATGGGACAACTGAGTTTGTCCCTGTCCCCTGACACCCTGCCTTCAGGTACTTATACACATTGATAAGATCCCCCCTCAGTCTTCTCTTCCCCAGGCTGAAGAGGCCCAGCTCTCGCAGCCGTTCCTCATAGGGCAGATGCTCCAGCCCTCTGATCATCTTCGTAGCCCTACGCTGGACTCTCTCCAGTAGCTCCATGTCTCTTTTGTCCTGGGGAGYCCAGAACTGGACACAAGACTTGAGATGAGGCCTCCCCAGGGCTGAGTAGAGGGGCAGGATCACCTCTCTCGACCTGCTGGCAACACTCTTCCTAATGCACCCCAGGAGACCATTGGCCTTCCTGGCCACAAGGGCACATTGCTGGCTCATGGTCAATCTGTCATCCACCATCACTCCCAGGTCTTTCTCTGCAGAGCTGCTCYCCAGAAGGTCAGCTTGTACTGGTGCCTAGGGTTATTTTTCACTAGGTGCAGGACTCTGCACTTGCCCTTGTGGAACCTCAGGASGTTCCTCTCCACYCARSTCTCCAGCCTGTCCAGGTCTCTCYGAAAGGCAGCACAGCCCTCAGGTGTGTCAGCCACTCCTCCCAGCTTGGTATCATCAGCAACCTTGCTGAGGAAGCACTCTGTCCCCTCATCCAGGTCGTTGATGAAGAAGTTGAACAGGATGGGACCCAGTACCGAGCCTTGGGGGACTCCACTAGCCACAGGCCTCCAACTGGACTCCACGTCACTGATGACAACCCTCTGAGCTCTGCCTTTCAGCCAGTTCTCAATCCACCTCACTGTCTACTCGTCTAACTCACCCTTCCTGAGCTTCTCTAGGAGGATGTTATGCGAGACAGTGTCAAAAGCCTTGCTGAAGTCAAGGTACACAACGTCCACTGCTCTCCCCTCATCTACCTGGTCAGTCATTCCATCAYAGAAGGCTATCAAGTTGGTTAAGCAGGATTTCCCTTTGGTGAATCCATGCTGGCTACTCCTGATCACCTTCTTTTCCTCCATATGTCTGGAGATGACATCCAGAATGAGCTGTTCCATCAGCTTTCCAGGGATGGAGGTGAGGCTGACAGGCCTATAGTTGCCTGGGTCCTCCTTCTTGCCCTTCTTGAAGACTGGAGAGACATTGGCTTTCTTCCAGTCCTCAGGCACCTCTCCAGTTCTCCATGACTTTTCAAAGATGATGGAGAGCAGCCTGGCAACAATATCTGCCAGCTCCCTCAGTACTTGTGGGTGCATCCCGTCTGGGCCCATGGATCTGTGGATGTCTAGCCTGCCCAGGAGGTCTCTAATCCTTTCCTCCTCAACCAAAGGAAAGTCTTCCCTTCTCCGGACTTTCTCCCTCATGTCCAGGCTGCAGGATTCATGAGGGCTGCCCTTAGAAGTGAAGATGGAAGCAAAGAAGGCATTCAGTAATTTTGCCTTCTCTGTATCCCTTGTCACCAGGGCCTCCGCCCCATTCAGTACTGGGCCCACATTTTCCCTAGTCCTCCTCTTGCTGCTGATGTATTTGAAGAAGCCCTTCCTGTTGTCCTTGACATCCCTTGCCAGACTCAATTCCAACTGGGCTTTAGCCTTCCTCACAGCATCTCTGCGTACTCTGACTGCATTCCTGTAATCCTCCCAGGTAGCCGGTCCCCTCTTCCACATTCTGTGTACTTTCTTCTTCTGTCTGAGTTTGGCCAGGAGCTCTTTACTCACCCACGCAGCTCTCCTGCCCCTTTTGCTGCACTTCTTATTCATAGGGATGCACCGCTCTTGAGCTTGGAGGAAGTGATGTTTGAATATTAGGCAGCTCTCCTGGACCCCTCTTCCTTCTAGGGCCTTAACCCATGAGATTCCTCCAATTAGGTCTCTGAAGAGCCCAAAGTCCRCTCTCCTGAAGTCCAGGGTTGCGATCCTGCTTGTTGCCTTAATTCTTTCCTGCCAGATCCTGAACTCCACCATCTYGTGGWCACTGCAGCCAAGGCTGCCCCCAACCTTCACATCTCTAACCAGTCCCTCTCTGTTGGTAAGGACAAGGTCCAGCAGGACACCCTGCCTTGTAGGYTCCTCCACCCTTTGTGACAAGAGGTTATCATCAATACATTGCAGGAGCCTCCCGGACTGCTTGTGCCTTGCTGTGTAGTCCCTCCAGCAGATGTCAGGGTGGTTGAAGACCCCCATGAGAACCAGGGCCTGTGATCGTGAGGCTACCTCCAGCTGTCTGTAGAAGGCCTCATCAACTTTCTCTTCCTGGTCAGGTGGCCTGTAGTAGACACCCACAACAGTGTCCCCCATGCTAGCCTGCCCTTTGATCTTTACCCATAAGCTCTCAACTGCCTCCTCCTCCACCCCTAGGCAGAGCTTGACGCATTCCAGTTGCTCTCTCACATAAAAAGCAACTCCACCACCTCGCCTTCCTGGACTGTCTTTCCTAAAAAGCACATAGCCATCCATGACAGCATTCCAGTCATGTGAGCTATCCCACCATGTTTCYGTGACTGCAATGAGATCATGGCCCTGCGACTGCACACAGATCTCCAGCTCCTCCTGTTTGTTCCCCATGCTGCGTGCATTGGGGTACAGGCATTTCAAAGACGTGGTCATGCCTGCAGGTTTCCCAGGAAGGGTGTACGGAGGTCCCCCATAACCAAGTCCCGAACGCACATCCCCAGCTGCATGCATCCTTTGGAGGCCCTCCAACCCAAATTGTGTTTTGTTGTTTTCCCTGTCTGTATGACACCCTCCCTCCCCCCTCCTACCTAGTTTAAAGCCCTCTTTACTAGGCTGGCCAACCTGTTTGCAAAGGCAAATGTGCCCTGCTTGGTGAGGTGAATCCCATCTCTCCCCACCAGTTGCTGGTCTTCAAACAGTGTTCCATGGTCATAGAATCCAAAACCCTGTTGCCAACACCAATGGTGTAGCCAGTTGCTGATTTGGGAAATCTTCCTATTCCTCCTCCCATGCCTCCCCCTAATTACCCCCAATATTTATTTGATTGCTGTGAAGATCTCTTCACTCAGTGGTAGAAATTTCTGGGCATTATAACCAATTTTCRCTTCCTCATAGAAGCTGAGAATTCAGCTCTTATGATCTGCTCTTTTGTATTCCCATGTAGCCATTGTGTGAAGTCTTCTCACTCGTTTGATTTTTGTGGTCTAATATTCACCAGGGGTTAGCATTCATCTCACCTAACCTTAGTTATTCAAAAATTGCATACTTGCCTAAGTGAATCTTGGCCTCCTTTGTAGTCAGTGGTGAGACTTGGGCAGGGTGATTCATTCCATCCTCCCAGGTATCACACTCTGGAGATGCCTATGGCTCTGCAAGGAGGCGGATGGCTAAGGTTAGGTGAGGTGAACCTCAGCCACAGTGTTCAGCAATAACTGCTTGGCCTGGGCCCAGGACACCTGGGGATTCCCTGGGGAAATCACCCATCCAACACTAGTTAGGGCTTGTACCTTTTAACAGCCAAAACTGAAGGAGTTTATGTGCTTTCTTTTAGGCCAGGCTTTCTGTCTGATGATAGAAAAGACTTTGCCCTATGTTTGACCTACATACTTACACACGCATACAGCCTTAAATTGTATATTCAATATTCTGCTGTATGTGTGAACATGAACATATTTTCTTCATAATAATATTCATTTATATAGTTCTCTATGATATTTTATTATTAAAGTGCTGGCAATATGCTCAAAGCTTTACAAAATACAAATTAAAGGCAATTCCTGTCAGAAGGAGGTTGTAATGAAGATGTACCTTAGATTCATAGAGAGTGAGAGACCAGAAGATCATGTCTTAGGCATTTATTTTTTAGCCTCACTTCCTTAGAAAATGAACTTTGCTTGATTGTATTGTGTGTGGATGAGGCAAGGGGTGAAGCGACTTTCGAGCTGTTTGGCCGGTTTCAGCCAAATATAACCAAAGGGCAGGTGGTCTCAAGAAATGAAGTTCTCTAAAAATAGACAGCTATTCAGACAAGATCGTGCCCTCACTGTGGGAAAGGTGTAGTGTGAGTCATTGTTAGGCACTAGAGAATCAACACAGGACTCTTGCAAGAAAATCCACACGTGGGAAAAGCATCTGTTGTCATCAGTACATACTAGTCACTAGGGAATTCAGTGACTAGTATGTCACCAAATAGGAAACAATTCCTCACTGATTCCATTGTACAGGAAATGGTTTATTTTATGCTAGTGGTGGCCTTTATCTTTGAACCTTTCTTAAGAAGGGAAGATTTTAAGAGAGTTTACCACAAAGTGAAGTTCCTAACCATGGGGACAAACATCATTAACAGCTGTAGGRAAGGAGCAGTGAAGACAGAAACAAAGATGAAGCTGAGGACTGGTAGAATGAAAAGCTGAGGACTGGTATAAYGAAAAGGTGAAACGAGAGGCCACTCTCATTTTTGATATGAAGAAAAATCTATCAATTCCATTAAATATTGAATTACAGTGGAAAACATTTTTTCTTAGATATTATGTTCTTAACTTAGCTAGTCTTAGCTGGAAGGGACATCTCTGATTGGTCACACATTGTGGATTTCTACCTCCTGCTCTGTCTGAGGAGACATTCTCCCTGATCTGCTCTGACACTGTTTCCAAGGTGCAGCTTTATCAGCATATGAAAAGGGCTGCTGAATACGGTTGTCACAGATAGCAGGAGAAAGAATTTGTTGGCCAATTAAGTCTCTTCTTGGCCTGGGTGTTCCTATGAATATAGCTTTATCAAAAACAGACAGACCCAGGTTCTCCCTTCTAGCCCGCTCATGGTAAAAATTAGGAGTGTCTGTATCAGATACGGAGTATGCGTCTGTTGCATGTGATGTCTCTTGTAATTCTGAGGTTGGCCCTGACTTCTGTACTCGGCCTTGGCTACTCTGAAGATAAGGAGAGAGAGGGGCCAGGTTTCTAATTCAATTGCTTAGCTGGAGACTTTATTGCATTTCCTTGTTCTTTCTGCACACAGTGAGAGGTAGGCTTGGATTGTCGAACTGGGTGGGGTAAAATGGGCACGGTGCTTCTCATACCTTCAGCTGTCCCTTAGGGCTCTGGATCATCTYGTGCAGTACAGGTTCCTCTGGGCAATGCGCACAGGATCTTTCCAGCCCAGCTTGTGACCTTTTATATATGCTGTTGCTCTGTCTTGCTGCTATTTTGGACTTTCATCTTCTCAAGAAGCTTTTCCACAGGAAGCTAGGGGAGATGGGGACACATTGGGTGTCAGCAGAGATGGCCAGTATTTTCTGTTTGCCTATCCACCTGCCATTCAGTAGCCCTGGAGCTGTGGAAGCTTTATGATGAGATGACAGACTGCAGGGAGCAGAAATATCTGCCACTTTCTTCTCTGTTTCCTTTTCCTCCTAGTCATATCCTGGGTGATTACCCATGACATACTGCACTTTGCAATTGGTGAGGTGTATCGCTAGTTTTCATCTCTGTTTCTACAGCATGAGGTACTGGTCACTAGATTTGATTTACARTTAAATGGCAAATCCTGCAATATATTCCCAGGACCCCAGGAGTGATCAGTCATTTGAGTTATATTTTTAATAGATTGTTATAAATCATTTTTATATTGCCATAATTGAATAAGGTACTTTAGAGAAACAGAAGATTGTACATTCCCTGCCCCTAGAAGCTTGCTAAGTACATCTTAAGGTACAAAAGGTACCTCTGTGTAATTTTATGCAGTGCAAGCCCTTGCTGCTAATGACAGTGCTATAAATGTGGCCCATATCCTGCAACAACGTAGTGTGTGCTTAACACTGAGAACCTAGCGTGCCTCTGGATGAGCATGGTGATTCATGCTGCAGAGTATAGAAGATTGCCCTGTCAGCTGGGCTGCTCCTCCTGCCCTGCTACCAGAGTTTACTGCCCTGAAGCTGAGTCAACAGATGCAGGGGTGTGCCAGCTTCAGAGCCACTGTAGCTCCCAGACCAGCATGTCAGCTCACTTACGAACAGCTATGCTGGGTCAGATCAAAGGTCCATCAGCCCAATGTCATGACATTTCTCACAGTGACCAGGGAAAGAGTAGAAGGAATAGGGCAAACACAAAGCAACCTATCTTGTCATGTTATCCCTGCTTCTAGCAAAGAGCATTTTAAGGACTTTGTGAGCCAAAATTTGTTTAATGGGCTGATGGACCTATCTTCCATGAGTTTAAGCTTAAACCAAAATCAATACTGTTGCACTCTGGTCATATTCCAGCCTGGTTAATTCCATTCTGCATTTTCAACTTCCCTTGATGCATCTTCAGATAAAGCATTCATGCCCTAAAGCATGTATAGTGTTTACTGGTACAATTTCATAGCAGCTGCATTCCACCCTAGAGATGGGTGCGTTCTGGCAGTAAGTGATCCTTAGATTTAAATAATCTATAATTCTTTGGAGCACTTTTTGGGCTTGTAAAAGGTGTTATACAAATCAATGAATAATTTTCACTCACCATTGTTTGTAATATATTCTCAGTCCTCAGCTGAAAATAAAATTTCTTTTACTATTGATTTTCTTCTTTTATGTTTGGCCAAATTGATTTTCCTTTTCCTAATGGAGCAGAAACTAACATATCTGGATTTCAGTTACTTCCCCCTTTCTGCTTCAGCATCATTTAGGATATCAGAAGGAATAAAAGCAGCTCTAAGGAATAGTATTCATTCATTAACTTTGAGGGAGCTGACATTGTTTTAATCTGTTTTTAAGAGAGAGTATGTCTTTTGGGTTTTTCAAATTTCATCAGTGGAGCTGTTGGTGTTCTTCAAACATGTATTAATGATACAAATATAAATGTAATGTTATGACTTAGGAGGGTGAGGTAGGAGAATTGAGCACACTTTAAGATCGAATCTTGGGTTGTGGAAAAAAGGTTTAGAGTCTTCACTGAAAATGAGGACTGGACTTTTGCAGAATTTTGTGTTTGTGATACTTCTGTTTCTGCACACAGTGGCCCTTCTAAGTTAAGCGGGAACAAGAACAAGAAACATCTCCTTCTCATGGTATTTTCGGCTGAGCTTTGATATGGAAAAATCACAGTTCTCATGAAATACTCCATTTCTGTCAAAATAGCATCCCAACTAGGGGCTTAGTTTTGTAAGATACCAAGCACTTCTTTCCATTTAGGAGATTAAGGGTGTCTTTGGGCAGTAAGTAGCTGAGAAATGACCTGAGAACTTTCAAACTGTTTAGCCTGAAAAGGTTATGAGAAGACTAGATTATTTTCCAAAATATTCTTATTTGAACTCAACTTCTGAATCAATGTTCTCTAAAATACTTAGCTATGATTGGATGCTTAACACAGTTGGTGATAAAGGGGTAAGAATTCAGGCTATTGTAAAGAAAAAGGAGATTAGGGAGTAATGAGGAAAACTAAATGTTTTTAATTTCATAGGATCTTACAAAATTCCATGCAGGACACACAGAGAACAGGCTAAAGCAATCACAGAAAGTTCAGTGTTTATCTCCAGAACTTGTGGAGGACAGACAAGCATCTGGAGGATGAAAAAAGGGCAAAGATAGTGTCTATCTGTAACAAGGAGAAAAAGCTGAATCCAGGAATTTATAATTATGTCTGCTACCTGCCAATACCTGGAACAAACCATCACACAATTGATTGGTAAGCACCTAGAAGGTAACGAGCATATGAGTAGAACAGCCAGCATGGATTTGTCAAGAACAAATCATCTGAAACCAATCTCTTTTGCTTCTGTAACAAGGTAACAGACCTTGTGGAAGGAAAAAGGTAGTCGATGTCACATGTCTTGATTTTAATAAGGCTTTTGATGCTGTTTGACAAGACATTGTCATAAGCAACCTGAAGAAACATGGACTAAAAGGAACTGTTATCTCAGGTCACTGCATAACTGGCTGGCAAGCTGTAGAGAGCAGTTGTAAATGATTAACTGTGAAGCTGAAGGAGAGTACTGTGTGAGGTTCCTTGGGATCTGTGCTGAGCCACTGTGCTATTCGGTATTTTCCTTCATGGCTGGGATGGTGGAAAGGAGAATGTTTTTGTTCAGTTTGCAGGCTATGAGGAGCTGCAGGTAGGGTGGAGAATGGGTTGAGAATTCAAAATAATACGGACAAATAGGAGGAGTGGCCTGGACAGGCTGCAGTGAGGACAAAGCCAAAGATCTCTGGTAGGAATGCTCAAGGGCATAAGTAAAAGATTAGGAAATTACTGGCTAAGCAGGTGTTCTGAAGGAAAGGCATTGGGTCCTAGAGTGGGTCTTCTTAGAACAGGCTAGAAGCAAAAGGAGATTCAGTAGGATCACACTATTGTGATCAACCAGAAAACACGATCCATGAGATGAGATTGAACAAAGTGGGGTTGCCTAGCCTAGACAGGAGTCTATCCTCTAAGGCTACTGGRAGTATGACAAGGAGTAACGTGCTTTAATTACAGTGAGAGCTACATAGGTTAGATGRCAGTAACATCATTCTAATACTGATAATGGCAAAATGGTGAAATAGGTTGTACGGAAGGTTACAAAGCTCCCACCCCTGGAGCTTAGACAGATGTCTGCCCAGAATGACATGGATATAACTCATCTTGCCTTAGGGAGATGGAGATAAACCAGGCAACCTGTGGAGGTGCCTTTCATCTTAAATTTCTTGACCTTAAGGATCTTTTCATTTCATTTTCATTTTCTTTTCATTTCTTTTCATCAGTCCAGATAAGCCTACCTAGTCTATGAGGAACTAAGGTATTTTTTCCCTGTTCCTCAGTATCATACAGAATATTGTTATCATTTAACATCAATTAAAATGGCACAGTCCTACAATTCGCTCTCCACATTTGCTCAGCCTTATCCATTACTCTTGAACCAGTTAAATAAATATGGTCTAACTGCAGTCTACTTCTATCTTTCTTTCTCTGTATGTATGTCTGTACATATATAATATCTATCTATATATATTTGAAAATATGATTCCATTTATCCTAAGATTCTGGAATTTATTGATTTTTTTAACAGAGTTTAAATTACATCCACTTTTATGGAGACAAATCTGTTGAAGAATTAAACAGCAAAGTTTGCTCCAATCTATAAACATGACAGGGGGATGATTTCCTCTCATTTGCTAAATATACAGCTCCTTAGTCGGAGACATAAATAAGAATGTTGCCTAAGTAGGTCAGATTTGAGCTAGGGCTTTTCAAAAGACATGAAAGCACCCACCGTGAATATACACTTCAAAGCCAGAACCCATTTTTTGTGCACATTTTGTTCCTGAGAAGTTTTCCATCTGTTCTAATGTCATGGCTTTGCCACAGTGGCTTGTCCTCAGACTCTGTATTTCTGGCAACTCATATGCTTTACTTTTTAATGCAGCAGGTAAAGGAGATAATTGGAAGACCTTCAGAGCCTGGGGAGGGGGAGGAGGAGGAGAGAGAGAGAGGAAGGGGGAAATCTTTCACTTCTAAATGGAGACGAAGGACAGACTTCCTCTGCTCCTTGTTGTTAGGTATCTAATTTGATTGGATGCCAGAAGCTGAAAGGAGGGAATGTGCGTTTTGAAAGACTTTTCTAGGAGCAAATCTGAAATTAAAAGACAGGTAATATTTATAGAGGTTAGTGAAGTTCACTTCACTCTGTTCTGTGTWACAGTGCAGTTCCAAATTCAGGATCCTTGATGGATTTAAACCCTCTTTCATCAGCAATAGTCCAACATGATCTGCCTGTCACTTTTTCAAACGATGCCTTTCTGACTTCCTCATGTAGCTCTGAAAGGGGAGGAAACTTCCACACTAATATGTCACTCAACCCACCCACCCAGACACCCACAGCTTGTTTGAAGCCAGCATTAAAAAAAAAAAAAAAAAAAAAAAGCACCCTGGTTTTCAGGTGCAAGAGATTAAACTGTGCCCAAAA
>NW_028185417.1:1323330-1400715 GCF_003343005.1 Rhea americana | reverse complement strand
AAAAAAAAAAAAAAAAAAAGCACCCTGGTTTGTAGCCAAGCTGAAGAAAGCACTTTAAATATCAATATCAGGGAGCATTGGTCCTATGGGTGAAGCTAGAAATAAAACAGCTACTTATCGATATCTCAAGCAGCCCTTAGCTAAAACAGCTTTTGCTATTTTACCTGCAAATCAGTGACATTACTTTGAGTTGTAGTTACACAGCACAGTTTGGATCTTAGCATGCCTYGTACTTATACTGGAACTGCTGGATAATTACTGGGTGCCATGTTACTCATGCTTTGCCCTGATCAGTATCCAGTTGCCAGCACTTCCATAATGGCATCAATATTGGGATAAGTGGGAAATCCAGGGGCTGAGGGTGGCCTTGGAAGGAGCTGAGTGCTGTGTGATAGCTGACGCAGCCACTCAAAAGATGAAACAAAAGGCAGGGGATGGATTGAGAAGAAATCTGAGGCCAGCAGGGACAGTGAATGCTTGGGAAACAGGAGACCTAAAGGCCGTGTGTGTATGCCTGAGTAAGTCCACAGTAGTGGCTAGGGTTCAGCTCTAGGGGTCTGCAGGCCCCAGGACTGTCCTCAGGAGACTTGCATGAGGCATGAAGAGCCCTTCTGGTGTCTTTGGTATATTGGCCAGACTCAGTGAAGCCTCTTTTTAAATATTTAAAAAGTTCTGGGGCTATTTGCATCTTCACACACTGAGGCAGATAACATCCACRATTGCCACCACCCTCATTGCAAACCACTTTGAGACAAGTTAGTATGTTCAGTGCATCAACAGTATACAAGCTCTTTGGACAGCACTTGTGTTTATTGGTCTCTAAGAAAAAAGCAGAGTGCCTTTCTTTCTGCATCTGGAAGTCCCMTCATGGCACAGTCCTTGCAAACACTGTCAAGCTACAGAGCAGGATGGAGTGCCACCTGATTCACAGCAGGCAGTGGGAATCTACCAACATATATAAAGA
Source organism: Rhea americana (assembly GCF_003343005.1). Taxonomy (NCBI): domain Eukaryota; kingdom Metazoa; phylum Chordata; class Aves; order Rheiformes; family Rheidae; genus Rhea; species Rhea americana. The sequence goes on along the minus strand of NW_028185417.1, from coordinate 1,399,751 downwards.
AATAAATCTTTTACTCATTGCTGAAAGAAGTAACAGTGTAAGAATTTGCTTCAAAAGACTCAGCAATTAAGGACAACATGAATTTGACTCATCTGTCCAGCAAAGGTTGTGCCAGATGCAGACCCAAAGTAATTCTGCGTGTTAATACTACTTAAGTAACCTTGGTCAAGTCACATTTGCTGTGAGGAGGTACATGTATATGCTTGCATATGCATGAACTTGGGTATAAGTTGAGGTTGTTCAATTTAYTGATCTGCCAGCTATTCCTCTTATGGCATTTTTCAAAGTAATTTGAAAGCTTACAAATCTTGCCTCTTGGCCCAGAGATTGTCAGTATAGACATTGAACATAAAACTGGCTAAAAAGTGGGATTTCAGTTTGAAGGAAATGCCATTGTTTTGAAATGTGATCTATATTAAAGCAAGCACACCAAAGAAAGAATACAGAAATTGCCAGCAGCTCCATAGGCTCTACAGCTCCTCCGAATAACTGAAAGGAATGTCAAATATACCCATTTCAGTGAGCAGTTGTTGCAGACACCCAAGATCTGTGGCTGCAGGGCAGCTCTGCAATTAATAGARACCTTGAGTGTTGAATCTGGTATCCCGAGACCCAGCCTCACCTCTAAAAACCTGGAGTGAAGTTCCCAGAAGGTGAGGTGATCACTGTGTCTAGGAAAGCAGCAGCCTTAGACTCTGAGTCTCCAGTCAAGCCTCAGGGCTTGAAGGTAGAGTATGAGGGGTGATATTGCTGAAGAGACATGCTGAAGTGACCAAAATACTCCCCCCTGGCAGGTCTAGGCTTGTTGATGATACTCTATGCGAAATTTGTAGTCAGTCAGAAAGATGTTATATTTGGCTTAGAAGGAAGCCTTAGTGATCCCAAAACCCCAAAGCACAAAGCTGAGGGCRTGTGTACCCCCAGCACCTCTGTACTGCTCCGTGGAGAAGAGCTGCTTTTGGGCCTTGTTCAGGAGACCGTGAGCTTCTGGAAGACAGAGAGTTGGCCTTTTTTAGGGAAGATCAAGCACGAGTGATGTCCAAAAAGCTGCTAAATATATGAGTGTTGAGGTACTGAACATATTATATGTCTCTGGCTGCTTGTAACAAGGGTGGTAGTAGCAGTAGAATTTATGGTGCTATAATGTGACTTATTAAGCTGTTTCCCATGTTTACCATGACTTCATTTATCCAGAAGTTCTTTCTACCATTTGTCCAGATCAGAAAATTTGTACACTTGGGTGGGGGCATGACTCTTGAAACATATGTCCAGGATTGTGTGAAAAATGCATGTTTCTGTTTGGATTGTCATCAGCTATGAAAATGAAAGAGAATGAAAGGATTTATTTTTGCTGACTTGTTAAGAGGTGCATGTGTTGCGTGTTCTTCATGCTATTGCAATGAAGACACCTGGAAAGGAATTGGGAGCTTGAGGATTCAGGAGAGGAAAGTGAGCTGCCAGTGCTGAAGGCAGCCACGTTGCACAGCGAGACAGCAATATGCTACTGCTTGTTAGGCACTACTGGGAGATAGGGAAGCAGAGGAGCATGGAGGTCAGTGCTATTAACTCTGTGTATTGTACATGTGAGTAAGAAAGAGTAGGGCTGTTTGAAACTGAGCTATTAGATTTTTACAATATTTTGCCACTTTTTCTCATCTACTGTTTCAATAAAGAAGATTCACCTTTGGAAAAAGCTTGCAAGATGCTCAGCTCTCTGAAGAGAAACTGAGCATCCTCGTATCACTGATCTAGTGCTGATAGCACTGAATKCATGAAGCTGGTTACAGTGACAGACTCGGGGTAACAGGATGAAGTTCTTGGGAATCTAGAGTGTCATGGGGAGGTCTTGGAGACTTACAGTAGTGCTCAGATCTACCTGGTTTCTTTGCTTTGCCACTCAGCTTGCTTGTAAAAGGCATGGGGCATAAGCACACAGCACACCAATACATGCAATCGTTTCAAAGTCCTTAGATGCCCAGCTTCAAAAGTTGCCAGCAGAAAAATGTGGCGTAATGATAATTACTTCCATGGTGGCAAGCTTTGTTATTTCCATACACCTTTGGTGCCAGGGGGCCTTCGGTGCAATGGAATCAAAAAGCTGCTGTCACAGCCCGCACGTGGCTGCCAGCTGCTGCCACACGAGACCCTCTGCGAGTGCTGTGGGGCGGCAGAAGGGGCAGCAGCGCTCTCGGGAACAGAGCCAGCCACCCCGCTCACTCCGCCAGAGGCACCTCGGCTTGGACGGCAGGTTGCAGTAGGAAATGGATAGAAAGCTGCTTCGGCTTCTTCAACTTTCCTCCTGCACCTCCAAACATCAGAGCKGCTCAGAGACGCTTGTGGAGTAAGAAGTCTGCTTCTCCTGAGTGCTTGCTGGAAGCACTGTTGATTACACATGAGCTTGCTGGGCTAACTATAGAACAGTAATTAAAGGGGTGAGAACATTATCGGAGTACTTACTGCCACTTTTTRTCTGGGCAATGCCCCCGTGTTTGGCAATAAATAGAACTTTTAAGTTTAATTAATACACACTTGGCTGCCTATCCATTTAAAGTATGCTTYGGTGGTCGCTGACATTATCCGTTTTATATGCGACGTTTCTGGTGGGGTTGGTGCCACGGTGGTGAGTGAGTGTGGGGGCTTGAAGGAGGGGTACGGGGGCGAACCTGTGCCAGGGGGGCCTGGCACCGGGGTGAGCGTGGGGAGACACGGCTGCACATCCCGGGGAATGTAGGTCAGCGGGCAATTTAAAGCACACTGACACAARCACACGGGCCCTGAAAGAGAAGAGACAAAGTAAATAAACAGCTTTTCTCCAGAACATGGGTGGTTGGTTTGAACTATTTATTTCCAAATGTTACGTTTCATAAGTGAGGCTCTCCCGGGCCACATGAGTCTTGAGAAAGAAGCAGGGTCTTGTCTGTCTCACTCCCTCTCAAACTGTTTTTTTTTTTTTTTTGTAGGGCCATTGGAGCCACTGATTTTTTTTTTCTCTTTCTTTTTTTTTTATTTTATTTTTTCAGTTTAGCAGCTGAATCTTCATCATCAACAAGAAAAAATGGCTTGGATCAGATTAAATATACATTCCTTCCCTCCTCCTACCCTCCCGGGAGAAACAAACAAACAAATCACGTCGTTTACCACAATTGTGTCATTTGCCCTGAAACAAACCATTTCATTTTGTTCACTTTTTGAAAAGCAAAGGCAATGAACAGCTAGAGTTTCATAAAACTGCCAGAGGAGTTGGATTCCAGTCCAGGCTCCAATGAGTGTTGAGTTATTTATCTAAAATAGCAGGGTGTCAGCAGGAGCTATTTCAAGCCCCCTTCACTCCAGGAAACACCCCAGGTTGATGTTTAGAGCATTTTTCTGTGGGTGCCATTGAGTCTGTGCAGGTGAAGAAGTGAACTGTGCTGCAATTTATTCATGAAGTGCAGGAATAAAACACAGAAAAGCAGAGGTCAAAGAGGATGGGGATAAGATTTAGCTCAGAGTGGAAAGAGAAGGTGCGGGTAATGAACCGGATCTCCACTGTTGCGTCTTTTGCTTTTTTCTTTCTGTTTCTGATATCATTTTCCACTGATCTCCCTGTCTCTTGTTATCTTCTCCCAGTGTCTTCTCACCTCCTGTTCCCAGCTCATTTTTAGCTTCTCAGCCTTTCCTTCTGGATCAGGTGCTTTGATCTGGGGAGCTGAATTGATATTCCATGGTGTAAACTGATTACTTATGCCTCCAGCAGTTAGCATGTGTATGACTGTATGTTGTGAAGAGCCTGTTACGTGTGATGAGCTCTAATTTTCACAGAATATAATTTTTTTATAAAGTCCTCATGTTGAAAAAAAAAATCCCTTTTAGAAGAGCTTTGGTAGAGAGGATTCACTGGCTTATTCTGCAGGCTGGAGAGTACGAGTGGGTTCATGTCTCCTGACTCCACTATATGGGCACTTGTATGGTACTAATCTTTTGACTTATTTTCCATCAATTACAGGGAGAGAGGAAGTGTTGCCCTGCGGTGCCTGTTTCTCTGCATTGCTTGTAAAAGGTGCCCAGGGTGGCTGGTGCAGCTGTAAGTGTCAGCGGCGTAGGTGTTTATCTTCAGCCAGAGCAATGCCACGCTCTCTTTGCTTGGCCAAGCCTGTGGCAGTCAGACTAGTGATGATGGATCCAGAAATAAATAGATTTAATACAAAAAACTTTCTGTCACAATGGGTGGGTCTGTGCAACTAATTGACTTGCTAACCCCAAGGAAGTGTTGCGAAAGATGAACTCCTGTCCTCCACCCCAGCCACACAGCAGGCGTGTGCCACCCCTCTCAGCCACCTCAATGCTTCCTGCATTCAGTTTCCTTCTCTGCTTTGGGCTCTGTTGCCTTCCCCAAGAGAACAGCACGGCAATGTCACGCACACCCCAGTGTGTGTATGGGAGGGACATGTCGCACTCTGTGAGTTTCCTGGCCTGTTACCATGCTCGGCTGTAACTGCTGAGAACGTCAGCTCCTCCTCACTGAGATGGGGCAGCTGTCCACTGCAAAGAGACTTCTTGTTTCCTCCTGCTTCCTGTTACATGTTATGATTGCCTGCTGTATGAGAAGATGTGGGCTTGCTTGAGCCATGCTTCCTTTTCTTCATGGCATACAGTATTATCCCCTTGCACATCAATGACCTAAGGTGGAGATGTGCTTCTCTTTAAGTTGTGCTTTCTCTTTAAGTTTTGTCTGCTATGCATGGAAAATAAGTTTTTTTTTTTTTTTTTTTTCAGTTAATCTGTTTTCTCCACCCTCAGAAATGTCTTGATTTTCATAATGTGGTTTGAAATGCCTGGCTCTGGCTTTTCATACCTTCTTTGTAACAGCCCCACTTGAGGAGAGACAAAGGAAGCTCTGAAGCCCGATACCTAGATTATGACCTGAACATTATTTTAATTTAAACCCACCTCTTGTTACAACAGAGAATCAAGGTGTAAGTGTGTAAAGTGTTTTGAGAGCCCTGTGGTAAACGTTCTCATAAAAATATAAATGTAAGCAGATGGCAGTCCCAACACACTTAGAAGCAACATACAAGCTCATAGAAAAGGGTGCAAATTCAACCCCTTCCTGGAGTTCTGTCAGGCAACAAWAAACGCAGTCTTCTTTGTCAGAGCTAACTCTTGAGTTTGGCTTGTTTCTAAGATTTAACCCCTCTATTTCTCACCAGCTTGCCTCAGCCTCAGGGACTGCTAAATCATTTTATCATCTGGCTTGCAGCTCTAAGCACATTCAGGCTTTTGGGCCTTTTTAGAAAGAGGTCTAGGTCTGTGGCACAGAACTGATGGCAAAGCACTGTGGCATAGCCAGCCATGGCCATAGTTCTGTCTAAACCACCAAAGTTGATGTCTTCAATCAGGAAAAAGCATGAAGTAGCAGATCCATGGATACAGCATCACAAGGCTGTGGCTAAGATCAGTCTGGGGCATGATATAGAGGAATGGAAAGAAATGAAGACTAATGAGTAAGACATGCTGAGACACATGTTTGCTGAGGAAAAGAGAGCTGATCTTTTTCTACTCTTGCCTGTTCTTCAAAACACCATTTCTTCCTAAGGATGGATTTTCCTCTTTATCTAACTTGACTTTTTTCCCTGCTGTGAAATGTTTTCGGTCAGATGATATTTTGCTGGGCTTTAGAAAACTGCTAAGAATTAATTAATCTGCAATTAAATTGATGGGGAAAAGACATACAGAACTGTTAATAGACTTACATCCTCAAAAGGAACAAAAATAAGACAGTTTCCTTTCATTTCTCTTTTTTACAGTTTGCAGTTTGACAGATTTCTGACCAAGTTCGAGTTTAGACAAAGTGCATGTGGCAAAAGTTGGAAGTGCTGTAATGCTGCCTACTGTGATCTATATAAACATTTAAGATTCCCTGAAGAGGAATGTAATCCAGGRTTCCCTGCTTACGGAGAAACCCTCAGAACAATGTAACATTTGAAAGAAAAGAAACATCTTTAATTGGAGTTACACTGACTATTTTTGAAAAACAAAGAATCCTGTAGGCTACAGAATTTTTTTGCAGGCACAGGGAATAGGCAAGCCTCAAATTAGCTACAGGACRGGCCTCCCTGTTGTTGCATGAGCCAAATAATACTCTAAGATTAGAGGGAAAAGTACTGATGATAAGAAAAGGCAGTAAAATTCAAGCCACATGCTTCCCTAAGTTTATGCAAACTAGTTTAAATGACCCATGTGATTTCCTCATGCATTCCCTCAATGTACAAAAAAGTGAAGTGGGAAATTGTCAAAATTTTTGTCTTGCTTTTGACTCAAGAATTGTTCCGAGATGAGGAAGTTACTGACATGTGCCCTGTATTGCTTGAGTAGGGATATGATGCCAAGGATGACATTCTTACTTCCCAAGGAAACCACCACAAGACCTACAACCTCCCTCTGAACCCATTCCCTCTCTAGGGGTGACCCTGGTCTTACCCCACATCCTCTCATCCCCATATCCTCCCCAAAGCAGAAGAGCAGCAACTCATGGTGTTGCATGCATTTTCACTCAGGCCTATCTCCCTTTCCTTACCATATTAAAAGCCAAGGAAGGAAAGTGCTGTGGTTTGGTTACTTTCAAGCAGACTCAACAACAACAAGGAAAAGAAAATATCACACMAAGGAGTATATACAGATTTGCAACATCCCTAGGCTTTGCAGTAGTAGGAGGATGATATCTGAGGCTTTTAGTGAAGGTCTAAAGCTTAGCTTCATTTCCCTTTTCTTTCGCRTTGTCATAGTTTTTCCTACTTTGCATTGGCCTCAGTTGGTGAGATTCATCAGTAATGTCAATAGACCTAATTTTGTCAGATACTGCACTACCATTAACATCAGCAGGAACTGAAGAAACACTGTAYCTAAGGCAAGAATAGGCTTCAGAGCACAAGAACAAAGTCCTTAACTAACAAAAATTTCTATGCCTCTATTGCTTTCTGTATTTATTATTTCCAAATATTCAAAACTTTTAAAGGTGGATTCCTAAAGAAAGGAAAAGATGTAAGTCCTGGTCCACCCTGCCTGTCTTCTGGTATTTAATGAATGCCTCAAAATAGGGAATATTGCCACTGAAATAGATGGGATTGTGTAAGAGCTGAGTGCACTCYGGAATGGATTTACACTTCATTAACTCAAGTCACACCTATCATAGTTGTGGTATCCAAGTACTTATAGTTAAGTGGGATGAATGAATCTAGCTCATCTGTGTTGTGAAATGAGAGAAACTCAGGACAGGACAATCTGTGAGTGGTAGGATCCTGTGATTGCTGCTTAAGGAAGGTGCATTCTTTGATGGAGCAAGTGAATGTGTTTGGAAGAGATATGAGCGTATTAACTCAGGATTAATGTAAACAACCCTACAGGAAYGAATTTTTTGGAGACACTCAAGTAAGGAGAGTTCCTAGACAGTGGGATTTAAGGTGGGACCAGAAGAGATGAGATGGAAGAGGAGTAAGAGTAAGGGCTTGGAAGTAAAGACAAGAAAGTTAAAGTTAATATGCCTGAGTGACAGGTGAATCCTTATACTCACATCAGTTCCTCATTAAGGACCCCACAAAAGGATTCTTAAAGAGRTTGACAGGATAGTCTCTTGTCCAGGGATAATGGTCCCTTTTTTCCCAGAAAGACAACARCAGCAGCACGAAGAACCTAAGGATGGAGATTATGTGGAGGGCTGGTGGGAAGAGAGGGGATGATCCTGTTAGGCACTTATATGGGGTGAGACTGATCTTGTTTTACATGTTGATGTCATGGCTGAACTAGTTAACTAGTTGCCCTGGGCTTTCTTTTGATTCAAAGGAGAGAAGTTGCCACTTCTAGGGTGCAGCTCAACTGAGCTATTTCAGATGTCTGCTTAAAGGTGAGATGACTCCTACCTTGCCTGTTTCTTTTTATTGATGAAAAGAGATTAGAGGTTAATTCAGATGGACTCTACATTTCTTCAAATGAATTCCTATCAAGTGGTTTATAAACATGTATTTTACTCCAAATAGCTGACAAAACTGGCAAATCAAATTGTTTTTTCTGGCTAAATCTTACTGTTGTGTAACCCAAGTAGGACATTTAGGTGGTAGAGAAGATTTACAAGGCTGATATATTTAAGAAAAAACTAAATGAGATATTTTTGGTAAACTGCATTTCCTTATTAGTCATCACTTCTCTTTTCATTCTGAGAAAATGCCCTCCTTAGATGTGCTCGTTTTATTTGGCAGAAATGTGGATAACTCCAGATGTTGTGGATTTTTTTTTTCAGTTCATTACCTTAGGAAACCGCAGYTCTACCTGAGAGAAAATAGAAGCCAACCTGGAAGAAAAAGAGATATATAGTGGCCTTGCTAGAGAGAAAGAAAAATCAGATTAATTTATATGCTCTGGCTGATCTCTTATTGTTTCCTTAAAGATGAATTAAAAGCCTTTCTATTCACAAAGAACGGAGTTCAGGCCTTGTACATCTCCTATTAGAGTTGAAAATATCATTGATAAAGATTTGCTTTTTCTGTCTTTCTTTAAGTGTCTACGATGGCAATGAAAAACAGATCACTAAATGCAGCGATTGGTAAGTAAGTAAACGTGAAACTATTCTTTAACATTGAGAGCAATATCCTTGGCTGATATAAGTAGGTGTCATCTGCTGAGTTCAGTAAAGCTGTGCTTTTTTACTCCAGTTGAGGACGTGGCTCCTACAATCTTAGCTATGCGCAATTGTCATTTTAAGTCTGGAAATATAATGGGCTACCTATCATGGTTTTCAGCATTTTGAAGCTTAGTGGAGAATATTCTTGTGGCTCTTGAATCTACTAAGGCTGAAGCCTAAGAAAACACTGAACACTGAGTTTTCTCTTTCTTTGGGATAATRTTATTTACTTATGGTCTCTGTTATGTCAGCAGAGGGTGACAAGGTTAATGACATACAGACCTTTTCCCCTCTAGAGCAGCAGTTCATCTCTAGTTCACACTGCTAGTTACTGAGTTATTTCACTTAACAAAAAAATGATCTCATCCAGTTCATGGCAGGTAAGAATTCATGAGCCTACATCCAAGGAGATGGAGCTTTCACTGTCACTAAATTGAGTGAGTGGAGGCAGAATAACATGCCCAAACCAACTCCTCTGGGACACTTCTGGAGAGCTTTGCAGACTTTTCTGTCCATGACTGGAGGAYGCTGAGATTTCCAGGCTATTATCTTTCACCAGAATAACATTCAGTCAGAGGTAACTTGCATCTTCTGGAAAAAGTACTGTACTTCCAAATAAATAAATAAAGGAGCGATATTCTTTGTAAACCAGTCCTGTATCACTTCTGACAGATAACAGCAATTGTGATGAAGAGTAAATACCTTGGTCAAAGAGTGATGTGAAGCACACTGATGCGTACTGGAAGCAAAACCACAGAACCGCAGCTGAAGGCTGAATCACTGCTGTATCTAATTAAGCACATCAGTTAAGATTTGCAAGCTTCYAACTGTCTGAGAAGGGCTGAGATTGCTAATATCAATCTGTTATTGTCCTAACTGCTCAGAAGAGGTGATAGCGATAAGATTAAAGAAATAACATTTTGTGTTAATGGGGTCAATAGTTTTCTGGTTATTTTAGGGGAGGAAGGTGAGGCAGGTAGGTAAGTAATATTATGTCATTGTCTGATTTGACCCACTGAATAATGTCAGGRTAAAGAAATAAATTGCTTATATTAGAAGTGTTGGTGAATAACAGCAGCCCTTTGGTTTTCTAATGTGGTGTCATTTGAATTGGATATGTTATTGAATCAGACAAAATATGTATTTATGCATTARGTTTCTTCAAAATTCCTAGTATGGTTTTTAACAAGATGCTGGAAAAATAAACTGAAATGCCGATCTTTTATTCCCAGGTTGTCTGTGACAGAGATTCAGCAATGCCCTGTGCTGAATGTGATTCATGTAAGGCACAGACAGTGGATACTGAATTTGAAAGGGGCCTAATCAACAATCTCAGTAATAAAGAGGTATCCAAAAATGTTGATGCACGAATGAGCATAATCCTCTGTGTGCTGAGTTACTGTTCAGGGGACACTTGTACTGTAGCAACCACATTGAATCTGTTCAGTGCCATTCACAAGCAAATTAAATTGTTAAATTCCACTTTATGTGTGTGTATGTCTAAATATATCTATAAATATTATTTATTTATTTTCTACTTTGCTTATAATTTTCCTCTTCCCAGTGTATTCYGCTCATCTCTGGTGTCACTCCATTGAAATCAACAGCAAGGTATCAAGGAAGAATGTTGCTTTTTATACCAAGTTTTAAGGATAAAACTTTCTGTAACAGAATTGTCTAATGCAACCATACACAACTCTCAGGAGAGCCATTCTGATCCAGGCAGAGGACTCATGGGGTGTGGAGGAAGGGTCTCCTGGCCAGAAAGAACATCTGAAATCTAATCTGCATAGGGTGCAATACTGGGTACCACTGAGTAAGGTGGAATACAGAAATGCTAAATAAAATGTACCTCCTGGCCTGCAGAAGCCAAAGAGTAGATTTTGAGGAACAATGTGAGGAAGGATGGTGGGAGATGCCCTTCTGTATGGCTCAGGATTGTACTCCATGTAGAGGTGGCAAAGGGCAGGGATGAAGGTGGTTGCTGTAGGAGAGGTGAGAGGACTGTGGCAGTTCATCTCATTGATGGCTGACTGAACAAGGAGTCTTTTTTTCATCAGTTCTGCAGGGCTTTTTATGCTTGAAGATGAGGGATAAGGGCACACTCAAGATGGAGATTGATCAAATTACTGTTATTGTGAGGAGAATGCTGTGGCTCTGTAATCCAAGCAGTGTTGACTACCACATATAGCCTCTTTGTTGTGCAAATGAACACAAAAATGTGGTGYCCTCTGGAGAATCAGGATACAGTTTCATGCTATGAATCCTCCTGCAGCAGATCCACAAATCCCTTTCCCACCACTGCTAGTGTCTGYCCCCACACAAGGAGCTGCTGCTGTGCCAGCTCCGTGGCTTGTGTGCCTGGGATCTGTGAAAATGAACTGGCTAAGAGTGAGAATTATAGCAACAAATGCACAGAAAAATAGACAAATAATACAAAAAGAAAAAGAATTATTTAGAACTAGATCATTTTGTAGCYCTGTGTTAGCTGAGCTGGTGCAAAGGAGAGGGGTAACCAGCCCTTCATGAGGTGGCAGGGTTGAGCAGTGGGAATAAAAACTTCATAACCAATGTTTCTGCCAAGGGATTAAAAGCATCATACTCCACTCTAAATTAGTAGAGATGAGATTCACCTAACTTTATTAAAAAATAATGTATAYGGCCATGCCTGGAAAGAGCTAGCTAGAGTGAAAGAGAACGAGAGTGAGAGAGATCTGTTGTGCCCTATGCATCAGTTCCCTTACTGCTGAGTCCCTCTTTCTATCTTCTCTAAGGAAGTCCAGCTGCCTAGCTTATCCAAATGAYTAACTTCTGGATGGTGAAGGTTAGCTCAAATGAATCCTACTTTTATCTTTTAAATAGTTTGTGTATTGTCCAAGTAAGCCCATTGACTGGTTTGATTTTAAACAGAATCTTTAAGCACSTAATATTAATCTATTTTTGGCTTCAGTTATTTTAATGATGTGAAAAAATCTTGTCTGTAGGTTACATTGTTAAAGAAATATGAACATCTTCCATTTTGTATCATTAGTTGCCAAATATAGTTTCTTGCCAACACTGAAAAGTCGTGTTCTGCTAGAGGAAATTCCTTAAAGGCTTGCCATCTCTCAACATTACTTCCCTCTTCTATTGTTTCTAAAAGGAATAAAACTCTGGAGTGCTTTAAGCAAAAGCAAAAAGCTTTAAAGCTTTGTCATTTGAACATAGCTTAACTTCTTCTCTAAGGACAGTTTGCCTTCGTTCTCCAATGAGGGATAAACCAAAGACATGATATTAGAAAGCTGGAAGATCTTGCTGAAAGAGTCATTTTATCTAATCTGGCACCATAATTGCTACAATGAGTTTACTATAATTTTATATTTACTGGATATAGTAATCATATGCAATTAATGTGCTACATGCTATACTGTATACAGCAAAACCAAGGCAGAATTAGGGTTATTTAGGCATGGCAGTTTTTGTACCTGGACAAGTTTGAATATCATTTCAAAATATTTCTTAGGTTTAATACTTGATTTTGAGATAATTAAACCACACTGTGAAAGAATTATAAAAGACAAATATGTAGTTAATCATACAGCTGTCTTTATACAGTTTTTGTCTGGCAGTTATTACAGCACTGTAATACTGTAACTCAGTGTGATAGTATGTGATATATTATTGTTGCCTAGCTATTGATCAGATGAGCTGTTGGCTGCTTCTCCAACTGAAGCTGGCCGTGGTTTCCAAACAAAATCAATACAAGTTCCCCACTGACCAGAAGAGCTGTGTTTGATTTATCATAATCACAATAATGTTGCCTGTTCGTAACTATGGGATTACTTCTATTTCACTCATATTTATACCCTGCTTATTAACTAGATCCATTTGATTACTGTTTTCTTACCTGGAACAGATACCTTTACTGGGCTCTGAGTTGTTGGCCAGCTCTTTTAATAACCCAGCTGCAGTGTCTGTGATCTCCTGTAGGTGTGGATCAGAGTTATCTATTAAAAAAGAAAAAAAAAAATCACCATTTGTGTGCCACCGTTTGAAAGAGTTTGGAAGGATTTGGTGTCCTGAAAATGTAGATCACCTGCCTTTTGATGAGCAGACTTGTCAAAGTGTCCTAAAGTGAATGTTTAAATCTCTTTTGTTACCTTTGAAAATATAGGTCAATCTGTCTGAATTTACTGACCATTAATTATTTTTTGTGATTTTTTTTAAATTTACATTGTATAGAATTAAAGGGAGGAACTAACCAATTTCCATGTGCCCTTTTTGCTGTTTGAAACTTTTGGATTGGGTTCCTTTCACACTCTAGAATCAGCATAAGCTGTGATATACAAGTTTTCCCTCTTCTTTCTTTCCCATTAGTCGCTCTATTAAATATGTTAATTGTAGTGTCCCAGATTACTGGGAGCTCCTTAAATCAAAGCCATAAGACGTGGTAGCAAGGCGCTTAGCTGTGAGCTTTGCTGGTGATAACTGCGTCATATGAGTATTCATACAGAATTGATCGAGCCCTTGAGGCCAGATGCTAGAGCTGCTTTGTGCTGCTCTGGCACCATAAAACAAGCTTGAATAGAGTTTATAGGTCTGCTTGAAGTCTCTTTCCAAGTAAGCAAATCCAGCCATAGTGGCTTTGAAGCTGTCTATTCTGTCCCTTGTAAAGCCCAGTCATCACTGGAAGGAGGGAAATGAAGCTGAAAGATGTGGGCCAATGATTTGGATGGAAGGTCAATAACATTTGTTGTGCGCTGAACTCAGGGGAACTTGGATGCTTTCACTGGCCACTACTGTTTCTGAAGTTGCAGACTCGGAGGGACCTATGAGATGCTGCTGCTGCTGCTGCTGCTGTTGTTGTTATTATTATTATTGGATATGGAAGCACCCAGAAATTGCAATGAGAGCCAAGATCTCAGTGAGCTTGGTGCTATGAAAACATTGCACCTAAAGAAACTTGCTGTCTTAATTTCCCTTTGTTTTTCATTGGCAGCTTTAAACATTTGCTTCTCTATACATCTCTGATCATACTTTCCTCTTTTCCCAAAGTCTGTTTTCTGAGGTGGGCTGGTACATGCCATGTCTTAAAGARGGTACTAAAGAACTTTATTTGCTCTGCCTGTCATTTCAAGCTGGAAGAATTCAGTATCTATGTTGCTGCCTTTGCCATATGCAGTTGGGGTTTCTGCCTCCCCTCTGTAATTCTTCTGGGGATACTGCATAATAAAAGTCTCAACTTAATCAAGAAAAATTCAACATGTGGCACCACAAGAGAGAGCATTGGGATATAAAAGCAGAAAGCAAACAAACAAGCAGGCCCTTGCGATGTCAGCTTGGTAGCACATTTGCTGCTGTGCTTCCTGGCTTTCTTGTGTGAGTACTGCCTCTGCTGTACATCGTTCTGCGCTTAGTTTCTTTGGGCTGCTCAGCCCGAGAGGGTTGGCTCCTGCCAGGGGTGCTGCTGGGACACCAGCAGGTGCCTGAATAATTGGAATCAAAATTCTTTCAGAAAGAAGTAGTTCATGGAAAAGAAAATCCTTTTCTTAGATTAAAAAGTTAACCAAAAAAAAAAAAGTATTTTCCAGAGCCATTAACAGTGTCAAATGTTCACCTCTCTTACTTAGAGATAAAATTAAGACACATATAAAGGTACAATTGTTCCAGATTGGAGCAGGCTCAGCAAAATGTATGATGTCAAGAGCTGTGTCCTATGAGCCTGTGGTAAGTAAAGGTTATTTGCAGAGTAGGGACCAATATTGGATTCCTGGGTTGGCATCCCAAAATGTGGCTGAGATTTGTCACCACTGGCAGCATTGCCCTGTGGAAAGCCAGTTCGGTACCTGCAGCAATTGCTGYCTCCGTTCCACACATACTCCTGGTGTTTTTTTAAACCCACATTTCCTACCTCCCTCTCAGCAGAAAAGACTGATTTCTGCAGCATAAATTGGCTGTTTAGGCACAGATGGATGTGGGTGTCTTTTGCTGCTTGGGCACCCGGTAGCATGGAGCAGTCCACGAGGACATCAGGGCTGCYGGCCAGCTTAGCAACGAAGGGGCGGCTGCCCCTGTTAGCGGGGAGCACCCACAGCAGAGGCAGCATCTCAGCACCTCCTCTCTTCAGTCCAAGCTGCTCCGCYCTGGCTTCGATTCTGCACTGCTGGGCTCCTTCAGCTGCTGCATGCACTGGGTAAAGCAGAGAGGGGCGGCTGTATCTTGGGAGGCATGCTGGAACCGGCGTGGAAGTGAGCTTTTGTGTCAATGCGGCACTCAGCTTGCACAGGAGTGACTACTACTTCTGGACGTGTGTCCGCAAGGGCCCCAGCGAGGGCGCCGTGGGTGCTGCTCTGAGTTTTAAGAGGGTAGTGAATCACCATCTTTCACAGATGCATTGGCAGTCCTGCTGGTCTCTGCACCTTCAGGAACAAAATCATTTTCCTTTTAACGTGATTGCTACTTCAAGAGAATCCTAGAGTCCTGCACAATGTGTAAAATTCCAGGATTCCCACCCAGTAAAAAGCAAGGTGACAGGATAAGCAACAGTTAAAAAAAAATCTCTGTGGAGGGATGGCATGATGGTCAGGTCCTTGTATTCAGGTTGGGAAGGGAAGAAAAGGGCTTATTGGCTGAGTGTGTAAGAGCCCCATAGCTTCTCAGATCATTTTGGCATTCAGCTTGTTTATGAATAATGAAATAAACTGGTGTGACATGAGGGAATAAGCTGTAAAGTGTCACAAAACACCAGAAACAAAATCCATCCAAAATGCTTCTTTTCTTCTTGAGGAAAACCTAAAACAACTTTTCTGATTACCTGACAGTCCATTTAATCCCCAGGAAACATTCCTTTGTTACAGTTTCAAGGAGAATTACTTGAAATAATCCTTTGTACAATGTGCTTGGTTCTATTTTAGTTTTAAATCGTGTCCCTTTTCTTTTTTGATTTTTTTTWAAGAGGGAAAGAAAAAAGAAATCTAATCAATGCATATGGAAGAGCTGAGGGCAAATCTGAAGCTTTCCAGTACTAGGGTTTCCTTTTGTCAGAAGACCCTTGCTAAAGAGACCAAGACTTCATGGGCTGAATAATAAATGGAAAAAAACCCTCCAACCCAAATTGTTCAAATTACACTGTTCAGACCTGCCATCGCTGTGTTCCTGGAATGAGGAATGCTCCTCGGCCGGCCCTGTGTCACACACGGGTGCGTTCAGCAGGGCTTTGTGCTGCCAGTGACCCAGATTCAGAAGGAGACCTGGGGTCTGCAGGGTACAGATCTTTAAGGCCTTTGAGTGACACATGGTCAAGGAGGAGAACTGGGCTTGTCTGTTGATGCTGCCATCTGCCTGCCCTCCAGCAAAGGTCACGTTCCAGGAAAGAGCTACCTTGCCGTTTGGAAAAAAGTAGTGAAGTGATAAAGAGTGTAAAATAAAAGATGAAAGCCTTGCAAAAAGCACATTTTTAATTCTTTGCATTCTGGTGATTAACATTACACCTAGTGGTGCTAGCTTGGGAATGTATTGAGTCGATAATGTTAACAACAGGAAAATGATAAAATACGGAGGATGCTGGGGTTTGAGGGCTGGGGCTTGGATGATTTCATCTGCTCTCCTTTCTCCCATGGACTTTTGAGCTTAAATTGCTCTTCTATAGTGTAGAGAGAAATCTTATTCACCTCATAGATATCTGCCAAAAATGTCTATACCTTATTATCTTATTCTCAGACATCTGAGGGCATTTTACATGCACAGATTGAAGGGTACTTCCAGTTGGGGTGTTTTGGCAAAGGCCAAAACACCTTTGGGGGAGAGAGGGTGTCTGACCCATCCTSCAGGGAGGACTCAGAAGGTTTGGCAGCGAGCTACTTTTTCACCCATGGGAGCTCGTCCCTGGGGTGGTTAAGCTCTTAGACATGAGGAGAAACCATACATTACTGTCTGTGGTGAAGGACTGTCTTCCCTCACATCTTCCATGACTATGTTCTTCGCTGACCTGTTGTACTTGCTACCACAAGGTAGTGTAGAAACCAAGTGTTTCCTAGTGTACCAAAAAAGGACATTTTTTTTTCCTGGATAAGAGTTTTCAGAAATACATTGAATAGGACCAAAAATCCTCCCCATCTTTGTACTCCAAGGAATAGGATCAGGACCAGTTGGGCTGAATGATCTTAGCCCTTGGGCTGAATGATCTTAGCCCTAAATGACTTTGTAGTGATGTCCTTTGGGGTTCCCTGTACCTGTGTCTGCAGCATCAGGTCCCGGCACATCTGAAAGAAGATGCAGGAGTGGATATGAGAGGCTGATGAAGACTACTAAAAGAAATTCACTCCCTGTCTGGTTCAGCACAAATACCATTGGAGGGAAGAGTCTGTAACTACTGGCTAGGCTATGGCTTACTCTCTCTTTTTTTCATTCTCTATTTTTATTCACCTCTGCTTTCAGAAAATTCATTACTTTTTTTTTTCTCCCAGGAGAAAGAAGTTCCTTTTGCTCTATAAATAGTTCCACAAGTCAAAGCAATGGGGCAGCCTTAAAAATATATTATGAAGACGTCAGCAATGACTCTATTGCTAAGGTTGTGTCGAGGTTTGAACTTAAAGCAGGACTAATGTTCCTTCTTTCACACTCCGATGATTAGATATAGTGRCCAGATTTGGCACAGCAAGTCTTAAGAGGACAATTGCATTTTCCTTGTATTACTTAGAGAAACCTTGAACCTTTTCTTTTTTTTTTTTTTTTTTTTGAGATCCGTACCCATGCATGTCAGATAGCATTCACTCACTTTTGGATGTATGAAGCAGCCTTTACAAGAGAGTCCCCTTCCCCAGGATTATTATTTTGAGCTATAGAACGAGCAGCTGGAGGAATTGCTCAGATGTGGCAGCCGCTTTCCTCTAAAGYTAAAGCGCTGCGGGGCTGCCTTCCTCCTTCTCCAGCTGTGCCTGGCCCCTGCTGGAGAGGAAAGAAGAGGACAATGTCGGAGGAGCTGGTGTTGGGAAGTGGACATGGGGCTCCAGGGTCCCAGGGATGGAGCGCCGGCCTTGCGGTAGCTCTTTGGAGCAGTGTATGAAGAAAAGCTTTAGCAGGAGGGAGGAAGAGACAGAAGGAAGGTTTGTGGGAGGGCAATGCCTTCCTTCCCGATGCAGGGAGGCACAGGGGGCATGGGAAAATGATGATTTGAATAATACGGGACTCAGCAAAAATATAGAATGATTGAGCATGCTGCAAACTTTCTGAAATGCCTGCTTTGAAAAGAAAGGCTCCTGGGAGGGGGAACAGCAATAAATACGATTTTATTCTTTAAACAAATATCTTTAGAAATAATATCCTATTTGGTTCAAACAGAGCAGGAAAAGAACAACTGAAAAGGCAGTTAATGTGGAATGCACTAAATGCTTGTGCGAAGTTGCCAGCACATTATCCTTGTATCTTTAACCAGGGAGGACTTCACTTGCAGAAATGGCTCTTGACAAAGTTAAGTGGCCCTATATATTGTTTGGGAAATTGCCCTTATTTTGTGCGCTTCTTGTTCCAGTAATGGAACCCATGAGCAGAGGATAATTGCAGCAGTCTCATCTGTCAAATAATATTAGAAGTCAACAGCTATAATCTCAGCCACTTGCTTTACACAGCTTTTCTCTGTATTTTCTGTTCAAATTGTCAGTTGTTACGTGTAAGTGTCCCCATTCCCTGTGGTTGATAAAAGTAAAAAGATTTAAGTAAATCAGGAGGAGAGCAGAGAGAGGGCTTGGGCAATGGCTCTCAGTGCTAGCACAGTAAATCATATGACAACAGCACACTGGATATGAAAAATTACACTCTGAGCATAGTGTTACTTGTTACTATTATTGACGGAGCGGTGCAGCACTGAATGGTTTGGCTTTGCAGGGATTCAGGGGAGCTACTGATTGGTTTTAGCTCATGTAGGTTTGTGTTTTATGAGCTTGGTTTTTAGTTTTAGGAGATGAATGGGTCCCTGAAAAATCAAAAGAAAACTCGGCTGAAATCGTTGTCTCRTCTAGGGGTCAAATCGAAACCATTAGAAAATGAATTTGTGGGATTCTGCTGGGTCAGTCAGCTGTGACACTGCAACTCTGGGCACAATTTCCCCAAAGCTCCCCTCACCTCATCGTTCTTGTTCTCCTTTTTTTTCCTACCAATGCTGGAGGAGGAATGAGACGGGAGAGAAATCCCCTTGGAGTGTGCTTTCAAGGCTATCCGCCTGGTTTTAAGATGCAGGGGGTAGTGCTGGAGTTGTGAACATTCRAATACCGCCTGTGTACTGTGCTGGATTGGCAGCCCTGGGTGCAGAGCTCTCTGTGCACAGGGCAGGTATGGTTATAGCAGCATAYGCTCCCTCCATCAGCACCTCTTTGTGGGGCACTGCCTCTGTCCCACGTTGTAGGAAGGAACGCGATTCTGTTTCTAYGTCTGTGTCTGTGTCTCCGCTGCTCACAAAAGGAGAAATGGCCATTTTTCTGTTGTCTTTTGTGAGCTTTTTTACAACTCAGTTAGCAACTGCATTGAGACCGCCAATGTATTTTTTATGACCATTGAATAATCATCAATTGGTAGAAGTTGGCTCATGAGCAGCCGAAGTTAAATTCACACTATTGGCTAGAAGCAAAGGCCTCTGTTTGTCATTACCGGCCCTCTGCGCGATAGTGATTGCTTCCATAAATAGTCTGAACTGTATTTGGCAGGCCTCTCCTGAGCTCCTGAGGAAACTCCTCCTGTTTTCACTTAGTGGCATAGATTACACACCTGGCTACTGAAATACCATGAGAAATACTTTCAAAGAGAGGTTGAAGGGCTCTTGTGATATATTAAATCTTAGTTCTCCGCATAGAAATTTATTCCACAATCCAGCTGCCTTGTGTGAGCTTACTTTACTGGATTTTGGACTATCACCTTCCAAAACAGACTAAGCCATTGTAGTCTAAATTCACACCCTACCTTATTTCACAATAGCTTCCCTGTGTTGACAAGCTCTTAGTGGTCAGAGCTTTCTCTTGTGTTGCTTTCTCATTGATTGCATCCTGGGGCTATCAGAAACCTTGATGTAAAGTCATATGATAAGTCTCATGTAAAGCTCTGGATACAAACCTCACGTATTTTGTTGTCTGTGTTGAGTGACTGAGTCATCGTTGCTCAGGTGCTCTGATAGTGTCAACTGTCTCATTCTGCTGAATTTTATCCTACGGAGCTAGTGATAGAGCGATCCCATCAAATGCCTCAGATTTTCCTCTGGTATTTATTTCAATATATCTGTAGCAAGATTTTGGCTTTCTTTGGTACTATATTTGTATGTACACGGTAATACAGGTCATGATTAATGGGCTCCACAGTCTCCTTTTTTTAATGTCAGAATAATAAAATATCTGGCTCGTCAGGTTGTTTGCCCTGATTGTTCAGCTAAATGCATTTAGCACCAGAGCCAGAGTGAACGTATATCTATATGAATACCATTTTGGCAATTATTGTCAGAAGTGACAGCTGATTGCAGGTATTGGAATGATGCAACTTGTTCAAACTTAATGTTATCTATTATGAACTCTACTTCAGGATGATAATAGCTGGAAGGCATTGATTTTGTTTTCTGTTACTTATCTCAAGCCCATACATTGTGCTTGCATTATTGACTTTTCTGATCATTTCATGCATCATCTCTTCAGAAGATGTGTAAATCAATGTTGACTGTGCAATGTATGTTTTTTATTAAGCTGCCGCATAGGTTTACACCTTGAAGAGAATCATCAAATGCAGTCCACATCACATGTCTTGAATAATTGTTGAGCAGGCCTGGCAAGAGAGGGCAGCCTTGGAGCATACTGGCACTGGTGTGGAAGAGTTCAGTTAATTATTTATCTGGGCCACAGTATTTGCATGCCTATATGAATTTTTTATGAAGTTAATTAGCTTTTCAAGATGTTGAATTGGTTCARTGCTGCAATGATTGCAGCCCGACACACTGGGCAAACTGCTCAGAGAGCGATGCTTAAGTCACACACAGGAAAACAGGCAGTAGGGAATGCAAACGGATGAGAGCGCATTTGAACACTTTCAACAGGTGGCCCTTAAGACCACAAAACCTATTGTGTTTGCGGTCAGCAATTTGAATACTTAATACAGGAAGGGGCTTGGATTGCACCCATATTTCAGGCAACAGATTTWGACATTTAGGCTGAAATAAAAGTCCCCCCATGTAAAACCCAAAAGTGTGGAATGAAGAGGGGCTGGGGAAATTAAAACCCATCCCTTGAGATGGTCCCAGCCTGCACAGCTGCTGCACAGTGCATTCACTCAGAGCTGCTCACTCAGACTATGGATGGAAAAAAGCAGTCATCACTCCTCTGCACCATCTGGGGCCACTGCAAAGTCCTAAAAACAAGCTGTGTGTGTCACAGATCAGGGCTGGGAATTCAGCCCCACAGCTGCACTAGGAAACCAAGTCAAATGTCAGGAGGCAAACCCAGGGCCAGGAACCAAGTTGGACCAAGGCTGCAAGAAACTGGTGCTACTGAGCAGTGTCGACGATTTATTATAAACCCCAGAGCTGGCTAGTGAGAACTAGGACCTATATTGGATGTATTAGAATTGGAGGCCTTTCGCTGCTTCTGTTGGAGCTAGAGGCTGGTAAGAATGCAATCCTTACATTYTTCTTGCTACCACCAGTGTAACTCAATGCCAGCCTTTTAGCAGGAATACAAACACCGACAGACAGTTTATTGCTCCATCCAGCTTCCAAATGGGGCTGTGCTGATGTGGAAGTTCTCACGGAGAGCCTCCTCCAAGAGGCAAACTCATCCTGAATACTTTGGTCTACTCGCTATTCTCCACTATTCCCACTGCTGAATGTTTTGTAGTGAATGTACAAGATTTAGAAATGTTTGCATTCTTTTCCTGAAGGTCTCCTTGCATTGAAACATTGCAGTGTCATCCACAGCAATGAACTGCACACTGTGACAAAAATAATAATAACACAAGACTGATAGCATTGTAAACCAGCAGTTACTATATAAAAGATGTACTCATGTCTGATCTTTTCACGCATATGGTGATTTATTCAGAGAACAAATATTTTAGCATTTGGAAAGAGCCCCAGCTTTGAATAATATCTCAGATCCAACTAAAGAGAAAAGAATGTCAAACAGGCCATATAAATCCCGTTGAACTAATGTTCATAATCTATATTGGAAAAATCTGAGAAGAGAAGGTTTTTATAAAGAGGCTGAGGGTTAGTTATTGAGCTCATTTGGAGAAATGAAATTTTCACAGGTCTAGATATGACAAAATATAATTGATATCCATGAAGATTAAATGAGATTTGGAGCCAAGTATTGTTCATATTTAAAAATTAAATAATAATTTGGCCTCCACATATTAAAAATAGTTTTTATCTCCTTCTGATTTTATTTTTTCGTTACATAGGTCATTCTCTATTCAACATAAGTGGGAAGAAAGAGACTTATTGGTACCTGGGGGAATAGACCAGAAGGAAACGGGCAGATGAATGAGAAAGATTATGCAGTTTTGGATGTGTTTGTGAACATAATTTCTCCCTGAAATCCTTGTGGAAGTGATTATAGGCCAAGAATTCAATCACAGATACCATGGTCCATATGAGCTGCACAGCTCCTTCTACTTCGTTGCATTCAGCATTTCGTTTGTGCTTTTGAAAATACATTTATATTCTTTGTGTACTCTATTTTGAGCATTACTGTTCCTCATTTTTCCCTTTGAATGAACTCTTTGGAAATCTACTCAATGTACAATGGTTAACGCTCGTTCCCCAGCAGTTGCCTTGTGGAATAGTTCTGCTCCTGTCTCATCAGGACTTCAATGCAGTATTGCAGTAGCTACTTCTAGCATACAGTTTTGTGCTCYTCACACTTTCTCATCCAGAGATGGAACTTTATTTAGCCACAGGAGGGCTTAGAGAAAAGTCTTTGATGGATAGTTTTCCTCAGTGATTGTCCATTCTTTCTCATGCCATATAGATTTAAGGGTATGACGGACTGAGGTCAGATGCTAGAATTACTGCTTAAGAAAACATCCTGTTCAAAATACTTGTGGGATTGGGTATTATTTAAATTACTATGTGAACCAGTGTGCACAGAGTAATTGAACTGTTCTTGAGAGGAACTGAATCTGCCTGGTTTCACATAACCTTCTCTTCCCTGCAGAAGGTTTTCAGGGGATCGGTAGGAAGGGATGAGCATTCAGATTCTTTCATTGTAATTTATGTCCATGAGGTGCTGTGGATCCTTGTGAAGGACTAGAGAAATATTATATAAAAAGGATCCTTAGCTTATATTCTTAAAGGGAAAAGGGATCATAGTAATGGATAGTAGTCAACTAAATGAGGACCCTTCTTATTCATGTTAACTGTGATCGTGAAATTCTGACCAGGAGTCACTAAGAGTTGCCACTAAAATCAGTGCAACTTGGATTTTACCTTTAATGTAATCCTCATTCCCCAGGCTTATAGGTTGTGTATCATATCTGCCAGGTCTGTGTGGAAGTCTCAGACATCCTAGATTCCAGGCAAGATTCAGTGAGGGTCTATATCTCTTTTTAGTCCTGCAAAGTAAAAATTCCTAAACAAAAGATATTGGTTATAGCTGATGACTGCAGACAAAGTTTACATTTACAAAAATGACATCCTAGTTACAAAATTCCATCTCTCAAAAGTAGAAGACCTCAATCTTTCTCCCACCTTCTCTRTTTCTTCCTCAGATACAATCCCAAATAGGAAGGAGCATACTCAGTTTACTAGTGCTCATTGCTGATATTTTTGCCGAATAAACACAACTTAAAGCAATGGAGTTTTGGATTATTCACTGGTCCTACTGTAAACATTTCAATACTGCTATTACCCAATGTACTTTAGACAGCGGGATAAGACTTCTGTTTTTAAGGATATTTTCCAGAGTAGAAATACAAACAGAAAGGCATAATGGGGGAAACTTAGACTAATACTGAGGTCACTATGGTTGTCATAGCCTAGACGGCATAATTGTAGTGCTCTGGGTGTCTGAGACATCCTTGCAGAGCAGCAGCCACAGGACTGTGGGAGATCTCTGCCCCTCTGGACTCACAGCTGTAGCCCAGGCAGTATGCGCAGGGCAGCTCAAATAGCACCAAGGGCATATGCTTAAGTAACCAAATCGAGCTCTTTGCAGGCTTGTAGAAACCTTCATATAAACACTGAAAGTTAGATGTCTTAATCTCAAACTGAAACACACTCTTAGGTGAAAAGGCAAGTGAATAAAGACATGCAGCTCTCTGGCTGCAGACATTGCATTCCTTGCCCCACTCACGCTCACGCTTATGGTCCCTGACCTGTGTTTCTTATTATTTCAATTCTGTTCTACTGTTTTCCAGGTACTTAGTGAGCACAGTCCTCAGGTGGTGTAAACTGGATTAGCTCCAATATTTTAAGGCATCATTTAATTTGCAGATGAATATTTAATTGGCTAGTAAATGCTCAGACTGATATGGGAAGCTTCATATGGAGAGTATCTAGGGCTAAGTCTAGGAGGAACAGTCTAGAATAGCATACTTAAATGTATCTGACAAGTGTGCCAAGCTATGAGGTTATTTGCCACTTTTATTTATATATATATTTATGTCTATTTGTCTTTTAGAACCTGGTTATTGCAATTGCTTTGTGTAACATTTGCTCTAGCCTTTGCTTGCCGGGGCTGCGTCGTGCTTTAGGATGAGGGGCACCACACTTGCTCGCAAGGTGGGAGGCCTGCTCAGTGCTGCTCAGCTCAACTTTGTGTCTTTTGGGCTGCATGGGGCAAGGTTGAGAGAAGGGGAACAGCCACATGTTAACACTGCTGCTGTCATGGAGAAAAGGTTCGGCTGCATTTATACCTTTGCAGTGKTTGATAAGGGAAGTAGAAGAAACTTCCATTTTACTAACTTGTATGAAGTCTACTCTGAAAACCACAAAAGGGTTGTGCTACCCACTCAGAAACTGGATAGTTGTGAATCACAGTGTTTCTGTTCTCAGGTGGGAGCAAATACTCTGATCTGGGCAGCAAAGTCATATTATACACAGGCTGTTGCAAAGTGACACAGATTTAACATCCCTCACTATCAGGATGTATGCTCACTGCTTATCAGAAAACAGCAGGTATTTGATATATGACAGGTCAAAAAAATGTAAGACAATCCACAAGGAAAATATTTTCCCTTGATTATATCTTTTCTAATTGCTTAGTCTGGAAGATTATTTTCTGTTTATCTATATCCAGTTACAGATTTGAGGAAAGGTTTCTATATTTTCCTATACATTTCTTTCTCTCACATGATCTAAGCGGACATTGCATAGCACTGCTCCAGCATATTCATCTGTTGACGAATGGTCATAAACAGATAATATTTTTATACTTAAAAGCAGCAAAACATTTTGACCTTCTGCACATCTTTAGTGGCTTATATGCACATGTGGGATATGAAGGGCGTTAGGCAAGCAAACAAATCAGAACAATATTAAGCAGAAGACTTCTTGGACTCTTCCTGCTCTGATCCTGGTAGGAAAAGGAGACAGAACAATCCCAAAACAAATGGGACTGAGAAAGAAAGGAGAATAAACCAGGTAAGGAAAGTGAAGAAAGAGGAATTTTGTTTCCTGACATTTACTTTCTGACCTGTGCTAAACCTATTTTGGCTTCCTTTCAAATCAGCTTTTGATCTGCAGCTAGATCTTTTCTGGAAGAAGATATTGACATTTCCATTTGGTGATCATATTCATTTAACATGGAGGTAGACAGGACACTCAAGTCATTATTTTAGCAGGCAGTCCCTCTGGGTGGGGGCAGGGGGAATTATGTTCCAGTCTACTTGCCATCTGTCAAACACAGCTTTCTGCAATGCACTTCCACACAGGGATGTTTATTCCACGGGATGCAATACATATGAAATCTTCTGATGCACGCATGCCTTCCTATTTGATTCTTTTTAACATATTTAGTTCCCACTCCCATAAACACTGCAGTGTGTGCATAAGTCTACTCATATAAATTGCATTTACACACAAGAAAACACAGGGAAAAGTGTTTTTCTTTGACTTACAAATATATGTTAAATTAATAGATAGATAAATAAATGTTTGTTTGCAGGATCAGAGTCTCTCAAACTGTTACTTTTATCCAAAAATTGAAATCTAGAGAGGTCATCTTAGACAAATGACCAGCAGAATTTTCTGTTCAAATATTTGGATTTCTATATTTTAATTGTTATTTTTTATTCTAAGGTACCTCTTCAAAGTTATTGTCACTTAAGAACTCATGATAGCAATCCAGTTGCAAGACATTTAAACTGTTTCTCTGCTAATAGCTGAAAGATGAGTATAAGCATTATGTACACTTTTTGGCACTCTGAGAGACAGCATTCCTGTCATTATCTCATTTTCTGTTGCTGAGGGAGCTCCTTTGCAGAGCTTAATTTGCTCATCACCACGGTCCCCTAGCTGGTGCCTGTCCTTGGGGTAGGTGTTGCACGTGTTATATGTGGTACAGAATTGCTTGTGCCCTGCCCAGACATTGGCACTGCACGCATTTCCATAGTGCAAATATCCAGGTGTGCTCATGTGAGCTGTGGAGGAAATGGAAGTGGTTGCATCCCAGAAAGGCCTTTGCAGCTGGAAGCTAGGTGAAGGACTTTGCTAAGCTGGAGAGCTTGCAGCTGCTATTTCCCTCTSTATTATGAACAGAGGCAGAGATGATGTTAAGGCAGAATATGCCATCTGGAAAAATATGCCTCGTTCGCTACCCTCATGACTTCTTCAGTCATATGCTTTACATATGCTCTACATAACCATTTTTTGAATGACCATTACCAAGCATGTACTGAGCTTGTATAGCAACACTTGAAAGAATTACAGTTCCAGTGAGACCCTTTGCCCACTTGTTCAGTGGCTGTTTTTCTTTTGCATGTGCTTAAATCACAAGCCTTCTGCAAGTAATAGCCGACATGGGCGCTGTGATAAATATATAAAACCTGGGAAATCCAGGGTCCAAAATCTCTTGTCTAAACAATGGAAGCCCATATTTTACTCCGGGATTTGCTGTATGACACTGAGTAGCCGTGTTTACTTGTGCACACGATAGGAAGAGGCCACTGGAATATAGAAAGTTCAATCAAAATATGCCTGTAGAACTATCAGAATAATACATATATGTATATATTTTAAGTTACAATGGATAATTTTCATTTTTGAATGAAATCTGGGAAAATGCATTTTTTGTCAGTCATCCTGATACCTCTTTTCCCTGAGACCATCCTGAGAAAGGCACACTTGCCATTTACCATGTAGCCCTTCCCTGAGTCTTCCAGTGCATCTAACAAGCTAGATAACCACATATTCTCCTGAAGCTTCTCCTGAAGTTATCATCAATGATATGCCTAAAATTGAGACACAAATTATCATTGCTGGGTTTATTTAATTTAATAGCTGACATTTCCATTATTATTATTTTCTATGTACTTGAACAGACATCACAACACCAACTATGCTAGATTCACAATTTAAAATCTTGAGAGATTTTTTCTTCACAACGATGCCCCAGATTTGGATTCATATAGCAGGTTATTTTCACCTATCTCATGATTGCATGTTGTTTTTAACTTGAGAACAAAATTATCCCTAAAAGTAAAATTACTTCCCAAAGTTGTGGAAAAGCAAGAATTTCTCATCAGCTACACGTTTCCTAGCAAATTATTCTCATCAGCAGGAAGAGCTGTCCAGAGAATGTACCCCATATTAGGAGCTATTGGCCAGGCAAATGACCTTTCTTTTCTGTGATCCATAAAYTACCTTTTAAATGTCATTTTCAATAACCATTAAAAGTAGAAGCAGCTATTGCAGAGATACATAGGAAGGAAGGGTAGATGAGCCATCAGTAGGCAGTGGCCACAGTGCAGTCTAAAYCCTTTTTGTGTCAGTGGGAAATGAAATTTTTCTGCATGGAAATAGAAAGAAAGGTAAGTTATAATTAAAAAAATAAAGATCTGTTTAATTAGCTTTGCCTATCTTTTGTGAACACCAGAAACAGAAAGGTGGTGAGAGCAGRAAAGACGAAAACTACTAATTCTTCAAATGCAAGCGAGGAGCTGTGATAAAACCCAACTTTGTGGTAAGCATTTAAAGAGCCCTTTAATTAGCTTTTCTGGAAAGTTCACTGATGATATGCTGGAATAATGATCCCATATGTTCAAAAATGTCTAGTCATTAGCCAGCATGGTGGCTGAACATACTAATGCATTTGCCTTTTAGACATTTTGGGAGCGGCTGGTGCTGCTGCTGCTGCGGCTGGTGAGGTCAGCCCTTGTTTCGCTAAATCACATGGAGGCTTTCAGGACTGAATCATTTTCTTAGTCACCCTGTGAACAGCAGTTCTTGGTAAGGAGAGGAGCAGGAATGCATTTGGAGTGGGAAGGCAGAGGCTATGAGGGCAGAGCTGAGYGTTGGTTTTGGGTTTGTCTTTTGTTTTCTGTTTTCTCTGCTGGCCCTTATCCACCAAAACATGCAAAGATCTGGAGCAAATCAGCAGAACAAGTGTGAGACTGGCAGCCARCTGCCAATAAATTATTGACAGCATTAAAAACATTTTCTTTAACACTCAGTCATTAAAATGTCTTAGATTTTTTTTTCAAATGGCTGCCCAGGTATATTCTGAAATAAATGTCCTCACTCCATCTTTTTGTAACTGTGATAAATGAGCATCCTATCTAACAAACAGGGAAACTGGGATTGGACCCAAAGGCAGAGACTTGCTGAGGATGGGAAATTTCTTAGCTGACATCTCAACTTTCACTCATTAACTTTGGGTTAAACCTGAACAATCTTCTCAGAAGGCTTTGGTTCAGCTTCTTGTTGACTTCACTAGGATTATATACTCAGTATACTAAGTGCCAAACAGGTTGAAAATAAGACGTAGTGGTAGAACTAAGCCACACAAACTAACAAGAGAGACACAATCGTGCCTTAAGAGAGGGAGGTTTGAAAGCAGAGAAACGTAGGAAGGCTGCTCCAGAGAGTGTGGTTCAGGAAAAGACCTTGTGTCAGTAGTGATGAGATTGAAAATACAGGGAAGAAGTATGTTTTGGAACAATAGAAGACACTGAAGGAGGAAAAGAACAAGTAACTCCTGCAGTTTTCAAAACGTTTGAGAGTTCTTTAGTGGACCTGATTTTCAAGAGGCAAGAAAAAAAATGGAAAGAAGAYATGTTAAAAAGACTCTCAAGTTTGATACCCCAGAAATAAACATTTCAAATCACATTTAAGCCATAGTTCGCTGTGRTACTTTTTTTCTCCTCACAATTTCTCTTTCAAGTCTAGAGCACAGAGAAAATTACAGAATCAATAAACATATAGTGGTGTCCTTTTCTTAGTGTCTGTTACTGTTTGATGGCATTACAGGAGAAAAGGAAAGGTTTTCCTTAGGATAAAGTGTAATACAAGCTTCCTTTTAATCACATTTCCAAGCTATTGCAGTGTGATTAGCTATACTCTGTCCCAGGTCTTCCTGGAACAATGAATCTGGGCTCCTGGAGATATTTTCCTCAAATTGGGCGGAAGAACCCACACCAAGTTCATTTCTTGTGAAGTCCATAGTCTTGTGCGGACTGTGACAGGGAGGGAGCTGGACTTGAAATTAAGTAAACTGGGGCTTAGAGAATATAGTTCCTTAATAAGACTGAAGTATACATCAGATCAGAATTTCCATTTCCAAAATTTGGAATGAGTTACTCATCTGTGAAGCTGACAACAGCTTCCATGTTTAAGTGCTAAACAGCTTTTATTGAGCCAACTTTTAGAAGGTGCTAATATCTAGATCCACGTCTTCTATGTTTGCAATGGCGGATACTCAAAAAGAAGCATAATTTGGCTCAAAATGAGTTGATTTAACAAAAAAGTTCACATTCCTCCTATATTGCTGCTGCCTGAAACAGGCAGATATAGAGGCAATTTATTCAGCATAAATTATTGCCAGCCGTAGCTAAAATAACTTGCTCGGTGGAGCTTCCTCATATATGGAACCGAAGGGAGCTGTCTGGTTACACCTGCTTTTGCACATCTTTAGGTATATCAAGTACAAAATCCAGCTTTTGGGGATATTGTGTCATCAGTGACACTCCCAGGGGAGCTATGGGTCCATAAACCAATGAACAGATCACATCCATCCATATACGCATTTTTTCAACTGTGACAGATACAATATTGATAATATTCTTCATTGTACTATTTAATGACAATCTTCATTTAATAATTGATTGCAGTATAATTCAATAGAAAAAGTTACTTATACACTGGAGGTTGGAAAATAGTCTTCATTCTGCTTAACTGCTTAAGGACATCTTGAGAGGGAAGAAGCAAGTGAAATGGCTTATGATAAATGAAGTAAGATAGACCAGTTAGGTAAACTTCAATGTAACATTACACGTATCTGGACATGTTGTGAGTTACGAGCAGACAGGAAATCCAGCATATCTGGACTGAACTTCCTTTGCTTTTAGCTTATTTATCAGTTCACTATTTCTCTTTGAGGCACAAATGTACTAATCTTGTTCACTCTCCCACCTTTTGGAAGCAYGTCTTCTCCCTAAATAAAGAGACTTAGGCCTGTTTTTGCTCCTCTGCTGCCTCACACTGCAAGAACTCCAGTCATGACTTATGTTGTCTTGTCTTATCGACTCTGCTTCTCCTCYGACAGCCACAGGGCATTATACACCCAGGTTTGCTTGCACAGGAAGAGGAGAGGATATGTGAGAGCAGGGTTCTCCAAACACTTGGTAGAGCATAGTAAGAAATTTTATATTGCTTCTTCTCTCCCCCTCACTTTTCGTTTTGTTCTGGAGGGGCTTGGGAGAAAATTCCTTGAGCTGCATATTGAAGGACTAGAGGTGGAAAGAGTCTGTGCTATGGGTTTTTTCCYGCTTGCCTTTCAGCTAGTAGGGAGAACACTCCTCATTCAGGAGAAATTGAATAACTTCTCTTCCCATAGATCTTGGTCCTTGAACAATTAGGGGGACATTTGTAACCAGGTCCCTGCTGGCTTCACTGTATAACCTGGAGGGACTGCAAGAAGTTATCTCTACAGATCTGGGTCTCTCAGAGTTGCCACGTGCATCAGCTGTGGCTTCGCTCTCATTTCTGCCTAGTTTTGCAAAGACACAAGCTTTGTTGTTTCCATTGCTATTGCTCTTGTCCTTGTGCACTACTTACACTAATGCCACCCAGCAGAAAATATTACATTTCCATGATGATCTGCATCTAGATCCAGAATGTGGGCTGTTGGGTGACTGGGTGCACCAGTTTTTTAGCCACTAAGCTTGCATCTTCTTTCTTTCTTAGTCTTTTGCCTATTCCTGATGGAGGTAGGAGAGTTGTATCAGTCATCAAATCTTTGCATTTTGGAAACATCAGGATTTTCTGATGTGGCCTTTTACTGGGCCCACGTGTTGCAGTCGGGGAATGCAGCTGATGCATTCCTAGTGTGTGTTGATGTAAATACCTGGTGAATGGGGCCTGGGGATTTTCAAGATTTATTTGTGAGACAGACCACAGTGGAGTAGTTTCCAGCAGGCAAAGTGTAGGCTTTCAAAGTCTTAGGCTGCACAGTCCAAAAATGACACCTTGTGTTTCTGTACTGTGCTTTACTAAGTGAAAGATGATCTCAGATTCATCCTCAGCAGATGTAAGCTGTGCCAGTGCTGGCTATTGTAAAGAGACTGCTACTCAATGAATTTTCTATGTTTCATCAGAGCAGAGCTGTGGGAAACATCACATGAAAGTAATACAGCACATAAAAGATATTAAAAAGGTGAAAAATATACCTGTGGGAATTGTCTCATAATTTTATTATCCAAACCTCAAGATTTGCCAAACTAGGCTGGAAATCTCAGAAGACTGGCTAAATCACAGGATTTCCATTGCTTTGCTAAGGAGAAAATAAGACAAGTGTGCATTTTARTTCTGAGCACTTTGTTGCTTCTGTTCCTAATCTGTAACTGAGCACAGAAATGCAGAAGCATACGAAAATGAAACCAAATAAGAAAAGGATCTGCTTTTCTAATCATGTTGGCACTTGGCCAGGTCTTTTAGGTGATGTAAATTAGGAAAGCTGTGTTGAAAACTAAGAAAGCTGCTTTAGTTTACAYCATGTGAGAATCTAGTATGTAGCATTTGTCAGGTTTTTGGAATTCAGATTTTCAGGAAAGATGATGTAGTGCTTTTATTAAGTCATCACGTGCACRTATAACCTGAAATCTTCTTAGTCTTATGAAAATATCAGTTCTTAACAAGTATGTTCAGAGAATTAACACACATACTAGCTGAAGGTCCTCCCATTTCAATATTATAGTATTGCATTTGCATAGTCATGCCTATCGTAGTTGTTCAATAAATGTCCCCGTAATCCCTTTTTAAAGCTAAATTCAGCTATAACGGACTAATTAAGGAACTTTGAGGCATATTTCAGAACCTATTGACTAAAACATTATATTCTTTCAAAGCTGAAAGTGTTGCCTTAGGGGAATTGAGTCAGCCCTTTAAATTTTTTAGTAGCATAGCTTTCTACTCAGTAGGTTTTGAAATACATCTCAAATTCACTTAATTAGTTATAGTTTATTGTAGGCCTGGAAAGCAGTTCGTTTCTCCAGGCACAGACCCTAACTAAGGCAAGGCTTGCTGCAGGTGTGCACTTGTGTCTTGGGTTTACATACAGGCGTTCACGCGTGTGCTGGGTGTCGGAGGTCCCCTCCAAGGCAATGTGGTCAAAAACAGGCCATGGAGCCCAGGGAGTGAGCAGTCAGTAGGTGGCTACTGAAGGGCAAGCTACCCACGTGTCCTAACTTTCTTGGAAGATTTGACTATCTCACCATCAGCTATGACAGGAGCCAAGGCAGTGCTGATGAGATCAGGCTGCTGCAACAGGCATCTTGGGTAATTTTAGGCTCTGTGGGATATTCTGCTCCAGAAATGTGAAAGAAATGTGCAGGACTTCTGAAAATCTTGTATCATCTCTGCTAGCCCCGTGCAGGTACCTTGAATACTCTAGGTCAGCTCAAATAAGCCAGACACCTATGTTTAGGCAACTGAATTTCTACTTTGGCATGCTTGTACACATCTAAATTTATGTACCTTAATCTGGAGCTGAGTTTTATGTGGTAAGTCTGGACTGTGGTGTGTGAGAACTAGAGAACATCCTAGAGAACTACAATGTTTTCCTAGTATTTTACAAAACTAGTCACTGGTTTTGAAGGCAACTGGTGGTACAGCAGAGAGATTCCCACTGCACTGGGGCTTGTAAAACTTCCTTCCCTCCAAGCCAAAACAAAAATGCTTGCTGAACCCACACTCTTTACTCTCTCTCTCTGTACTCCTTGRCTTTAATGTGCAATGGTGTTCTTCACTTTAGCAAAGTGGAAGAGAACATTTGCACCAGTATTAAYGAGTTCCATGTTAAATTCTCCATAGATGCTACTTGAAACTTATGCTTTGTACATCAGAAAGATGAATTCATATAATTCAGCAATGTCTTCTGCCACAAAAATACTTAGGATAAACTTCCATAGATATCATATAGCCCTTCAAAAGTGGGTAAGTATCACTCTCCACTTTTATCGGGAATTTCCTAATTTGCTAATACTCATGTTAGCTGGTTCTCATTTAAGCCAGTTATTAGCCAGTAACATATTAATTTTCCAATACCGGCAATACAAACTGAGCCTCTCTGCTAGATTTATGGCTGCCACTTTTTTTCTGAGTCTTATGCATTGCCTTCTTTTTGTTTCAGAGGTGTTCCTTTTTTTTCTCATTTTTAGAACCATGCTGAGACATATTTTGAGAAAGTCTTTGACTAGCAGTTGTTTGACCTGAAGATTTRAAATCTTTTCTACTGGTTTTACATAGCCATGCTTAAGCAGAACAGAAATACAAACTTAAATGACTACTTCTGAGTACTGACATTCATTTTTTTTTCAAGCAGAATTTAAAATTCACCTTCTAAACCTATGGCAGAGGTAGGGACACAACTCATCTGAGAACTTGCTGTAATTATTGTCTTCTCTATCACAATCTCTGTTTCTTCTTTTCCTCTTCAAAGTCTTTCGTTATATTTAAGAGTGCTTTTGAAACAAATCTGTGTTTCCAATATTCCAAGTCCTGGGCATCTGCTGTGATGCAAGGGATAGCTAAAGTAAAACAAAAGTGAATTCTAAACTCTCCTTCAAATTCAAACAAAAACTACTGCAAATGGTTTCAGATAATTTCAATGTTAAGCAGTTTTTGAGKTCTTTAGAATCTGTGCAAAGTCATAGGAAGAGAGAGGAGGGCAACAAAGAACTCATTGATAATGAAAATGACCTTAAAGAAAGCTAATTTTCACAAAGTTATTATTTCCATTACCCAAAGCTAAACAAATACCGTCTAATAAGTATAACAAGAACAAAGCCAACACGAACCAGGATAGTGTAATGCTATAAAAACTTCTGCCCAAACTGAAAGCCAAAATGGGTCGGGAGGATGAAATTTGAGAAACGCTCAAATTTCAGAAAGAGAAACGCTCCTCCTATTACGGGGACTTGGTGTAGGAGGAGATATGAAATTATTGATGAGTGAGACATTGACCATGTAAGACCAGGTGGTACAATGTGAGCAACCTGGTGTGCCTATGCTGGGACATATTTAAATCCGAGTGTGCCTGCTGCTTCTGGAGGCGCAAGCGACCTCCCATTGCCACGAGCGCTAACTGGGTTAAGCAACGTGCTGCACCATTCTTCTTGGCAAATTGGACACCTCAATGGAGCTGCTTCAGTTACTTGCTGGAGCTGGTTTTGTTGGATGAGCTTAATCCTTTTCTCTGCATGCACATTATTCATAAATGGGTTTGAGATTTGTTTAGATTTGTTAGTATTTTTGTGGGCATAAATAAACTGTTAATAAATTGTTTACTATTATGAGCTGATGGTATATATTTGTGTCATAGGATTAGTCTCTGAAATCGGGTGATATCTTTTCTGTTTCATGACTAGGCAGTCTATAGTTTAAACAGCGATCCCTATCCTGTTCACAGTATTCAGAAACATTTGTTATTGCCTAACGACTGTTTTGCACCAAGCAAAGAAGTAATTTACCATGCAAATAATGTTACAGGTGCTTCTTCTAACCAATATCACGATGTTTTTGTTTTCCATTAACGATCTCACAACTCTTTGAGTTAAACCAAGGTGCATTAACGCTGGTGGAACAAGTCACTGTGCTCTATTTGAAAAAAAAAAATCACATTTTTTAAAGCTGATTTTCCCTTTACTTAAYGTGAGATCAGACTGAACTTTGCACAAAAACATGCTAGTCAGCAAAACAATATAAACAATAAAGATAACATTGAGTATTCCCTACATGTCTAGAAGAARTGGTATTTATGGATGAAAAACCTTTTCAGGTTACTATATTAAAACATCTGTAATGTGCACAGGCCTAATAGGTCTTTGCAGTCTTTGCCCAGAGGCTGGCAATCACAGCAYATTATGAAGAACTGAATGGACTTTTCCAAGTTAAATTGTAATAAGTGTTGGATTTTTATTATTTTTTTCCAGAAAAGCTGTTTTTATCAAGAAAATGTTCTTTTATGTTTTTTTAGAAAACAAAAATTGATAATGTTTCATTTTACCAGAATATTTTTTCTCTCAAGTTTGCTTAGGGAAAATGATTTCCATAAAATTTTAGTTCCTTCATAATTTTCCCTGAAAAAACAATACAATTTTCTTACCTGTGCTAATAATATGTAGAACTGAGTGKCAGTGAGTAAAAACGTGTTTCATTGAAGCAGAACAAAATTTTAACCCTTTTAAATGATCCYTTTAAAAAATGGTGTGGAAAGTCCTGCCAAATCAAATGAACTTTCTTTTTTTAAGCGAGTGCTTTCAAATGGACAGATCAGTTTTCATATGGAAATAGTTCTGCTGGGTTGTTTTGAGTTATGGTTTCTTCTTCATGGTCTATGCAGTTTATAAGCATACTCTTATCTTTTCGTTACTGAAATAATGTTCAAGAACATGAGCTGGGTTATGTAGACAAGACTGGGATTTTTTTTTTAATTTTTTCGAATAGAGTTTGGGGAACAAATATGTGGTCGAACTGGCTGCACCTTGCCTCGTTTCCTCGCAGGAAGCAGTACAGCGGGAAGACGGGATATCACTGCAATCTTTCYCCTGCATCCTTTTCTTACCATGAACAGCAAGTGAGTGGAATTACGCATATCCCACCACAAACAAACCGCTTGCATTCAACGCATAGGTGCACAGTATCTGGCTATAATATAATATAAAATTATCTCTTGCTATTATTTTAGCTTGCTGGGAAATCAGAGGATTTTTTGGTTGGGTGTAATATTTAAACCACTGCAGCAATACAAATCGGGGAAAGCTTATGTCATCTTGTTGTAGGATTTCCAGTTTCTTCTTTCAAGTTTGTCAAATTCTTCCGCACCCTGCCCCTTTTGAGCTAATACATTTAATCAAGCAGCCCACCCACTAACCAAGAGCTCCAAGCAGGAGCAGCACCGGGTTTTCCGCTGCCTCGGRCAGAAGAAAAATCGCTGCCTTTCGTTTGCAGCAGTAAGAGCGTCCCAGTGGCGGGCAGGCGAGTGCCCAATGGGGTGAGCCAGCAGAGCCTGGCGGGACGCCCCCTTGGAGGGGCCRGGGAGCCTAGCTCTAATTAGGAGCTGGGGGCCTCTTTGGACTAATTATAGGGTACAGTATTCCACTTCCATCTAACCTGTTTGAATTGAGTGCAGATAGGTTGTAACAAAAAGCCTCGCACGGCGACCTGCCAGTTTTACGGAGTGTAAAATTAGCTGGCTGCTCCTTGCCCCTGCTCCTCGAGGACAGGTGTCCGTGTGAAAGCCCTCACCATCATCACRGGCACCACCTGGCAACCTCAGCAAAGGCAACGAGGGCCCAAACGCGGTGGCGACTGAGCGGCCACGGGGGCTGACCTCTCCTTCCCCTCCCAGGGATGGTCCCCCCAAGGTCCGTGGCCAGTTCCCGGRGTTATGGGAAGCTTTTCCCGCTGCTCCACGTGGCCTGGGCAGTCCCTTCAGAAGAGGCGAAGGGTGCACGGAGGCTGCAGCAGCAGCAGTGACCTTGCGGAGAGCCGCTGCATGCCAAATGGGGATGTTCAATGCACTGAATAAAGTCCCAAGTCAGCGAGATGCCTAAGTGTATGCCTAGTTTTAAATAAAGTCATCCAGCAGACATCAGATTAAGCTCATTCTGTAATACTGGGCTGCTTTCAGGTTGAAAGTTTCAGGTTGAAATATAGTTTTAAATAGTATACATTTAGTTATGGGGGATAGGAGTTATTTTGTTTTTATGTTTTTTTTTTCTTTTGGAAAAAGATTAAGTGAAGATCTTGCCTCTTGGGAGAAACGATGTTTAGGTAAAATGGTTAGGTAATCCATTGTTCCAAAGGGTCTCAGTTTTATTAGGGAAAACAGTATCTGTACCTGTCTAGCTTAGCTCTTTGCAGGACACTTGTCTCTGCAGTATCTGACAACCAAGCACGATCATTAAGACTTGCGTGGAATACTAACGTCTTTAAATACTAAATGAAAACCACATTAGGGGATAAGTTCAATTTCATGTCATAGCGGGAAAACTAGAGCCTTGCTGAAGATGAGCTGGGTATTGAATCCAAACTGTATTAACTTTGTGTGCAGGTTTCTCTTTTTTTTTCTTTTAACTTTCTGTTTATTGCAGACTTTAGACCTTGATAGCTTATAAAGCTTGGGGGGGGGAAATAATATAATAAAAACAAGCAGCATCAATAGAGTGGAGAGCAAGAACCACCTGCCACTCCACTAGCTGTAGCCTGTGAAGGGTACAAAAAGAAATGATTGACATCGGTGCACA
This sequence comes from Rhea americana, assembly GCF_003343005.1. Taxonomy (NCBI): domain Eukaryota; kingdom Metazoa; phylum Chordata; class Aves; order Rheiformes; family Rheidae; genus Rhea; species Rhea americana. The sequence continues at coordinate 1,362,193 of NW_028185417.1, read as the reverse complement.
AACACACACCCTGACTAGACATGGCAATATGGTTCAATAGCAAAGTTATAGCCTGTGACGAGATGAAAGAATACAGGCTTTAAAAGTAAAGCACTTTGCGAACATAAACTCCCTGTATATTGCTGCACGTCTCCGAGGAGCAACAGCCTGCTCCGTGCCCCTCCTTCGCTCCCGCTTCCTACGGCTCCYGATGTGCCGGCAGCAGACAGGTTCAAACAAGGTCAGAGTGTCTGGCTTCTTGGCAGCAGCTGTCCTTTCTGCAAACTTAATAAATGGGGTCCAGGTGCAAAAGAGATTCCTTGCAAATATGTCCTCCACGGCGCTTGTAATGTTTTCCATCGCCTGTGCTGTAGATCCCAGGTCGTATTAGTCCCCTGCTGATCAGAAAGGGCTCTGACAATGACCAGTTGCCAAGAGAAAGAACTTAATCAAATTTGAATGTGTAAGAATTAACACACTTCCTAAAAGCATACTGAGAGCTCAGAATTGCGCAGAGCTGCCTTGAGCAGAGGTCTTGAACACCCTGCCCATATGGCACACAAAGCTTGAAAACATGCTTACTTTAAAGGTAAAATGCTGCTCATCCACCTGGCTATAGAGCTAACCTTTAAAAGCAAGATAAGCATAACAGATAATGAATCCTCTTCCTCACGTGGAATGATGGCTCTAGGAAAAATGAATTCTGTCCCAACTTTTCCTTCTATGCACTGCCCAGAGGTGTTCACTCTGAAGCCTAATGATGATACACCTCTCCATCAGAATGACTAGTTATTATCAAATAGAATAGGGGAAAAAAAAGAAATATAAGACTAGAAGACACTTTCCAAATCAACAAGTGTAGTTCTCTCTGTCATGGATAATAATATGCTATAATATGACTGGACAAATTCAGACTGATAATGAGTTAAGAAAGAAGTGAACCTGCTGAAAGGAAAAGTGGGACTTGCTAATGGGAAGGAAATTCAAGGGGAAGAAAGTTAGGACTAGAAGAAAAAAAACAAGGTGAGGTAAAGGTAAGGTAAGAAAAATAGAAAAAAAAGAGAAACAAAAAGAAAGAAGGTACCAAAAAATGGAAACAAGTCCCTAAAATACTTAAGATGCGTGCTTTTTTTTTGTTGGGTGATAATTAGCATGACTTACTAATTGCTGATGACAGCTACAAGCCTTGTTCTTGCACATTAGCCATATTCCAGTTCTGTTCTTTGTATAACTTTCTCCATAATGTCATTGCTATTGTATATCAGATATTGCTGCTGTTGTATACTTAAGGTAGCACAGAGTCATAAATTTCTGCTCAGAGTTAAATTTATCTCCCTATATGACTGTAACTATTTGCAGTCATATTACGTATTAATTTTCATTTAATGGTGTTTGTTTTCTGGAAACACATGAGTTTTAYCTGTGGAAGTAGAAAAAGGTGTATTTTTACTGAAAGCAAACTTTAAATGTACATTCACTGCAATTCAATGACACAAATTGCATATTTGCAGCATTAGTCATATGCAGCTTSTGACTAGTAATGGACCACGAGTTCATGAGTTACATTATTTCTCTTCCTGACTGGATGCTTTACCTAACTAGTCAACATGGATCAAATTCTGAATTGTAACATGCTGTGTCAACTTTGTTTCTGAGTTGTCCAATCAATGGTGAAAAAACCCACCAGATGAATTAGATGGCTAAATCACTCTATACTCAACTGCAACATTTGAAAAATATGATTTCATTAATTTTCATGCCAAGAATTATTTGCGGCTTAAATACCACTTTACTATTGGCTGACCCAAATAGCAAATATATAGGAAGTTGTGAGCAACTTCGGGAGAGAGAAATTAATCTAATAAATTACTCATCCAGATGTGTTTGAAAAGAGTTTTTGGTGGAATGCTTTGTTTCAACCTGTCCAGCAGTGCTCTGACTTCTACAGTTTGGGGCAATTTTGAATAGAGACGGTCAACAATGTCTAGCTCTCYGATAGTTTTGTCATATGCAGAAATGGCCAGCAAGCTGGTCCCAGCAAGCTGACTACCACTGTAAATTGCTCAAGACTTGAAACTAGCCATTGTCACTGCCCCTCATTTCATAACAGCCCTAACAAATGCCTAAAAGGACCTATGCTCAGGGCACTGGAAACAACTGTRCCAGAAATTCATCCTTCCACAGTTTTACCACCAGGCATTAGATATATCAGAGATCATTCTATTTAATTTATGAGGTGTGAGAATCAAATAACCTATATAAAAATTTATGTTGTGTCTCAAGATGTCCAATTGAGATTGAAATATGTCTGGTTAACTTCCAAATAAATTGACTCCTCCAGAGTTTTCTCTGATTTTTTCTCCCAGGCTAGGATATGATTGAGTTTTATAGGTTTAACATTGTGAAGTGGCACCTCAGAGAGGGTAAGGTTGAGCCATTTGCCCATACCATAGGCATATGCTATTGTTTCAGTACCAGTGAGGGGTCTCACTTTAATGGAGGCTTTATGACTCTGCTTTGTGTGTAATTACTGATTAAAATGGTACCATGGAAATATAAAAAAGAATCAAGCCTGGTCTACAGAGGGAAAGAGTCACTGTTGTGGGAGCTTTACAGCCAGCAGAAATTCAGCCCYGATCCTTAGGTTAACTATGAGTGAATTAAGGGGAGCCACAATTAGCCTTTTGAGTCACATTTCCCAAAGAGGTAGACATGGGATACCAACCCYTTTGATTCCATTCAACCACATACCACAAAAGCATAAACAAAATGTCCATGAATTCAAGTGGCTTGGTGTTCAGCGCTGGTGCAGCCTCCCTTGAGCACACCGCCACGTGTGAGCCCTGCAACCTGCATCAAGRAAATGAAGCCCTACTGGAGCCCGTGTGCCTTGGGCCAGCCAGTTAGCCTGTGCTGAGCTCTCCTTCCTCCTGCCTGCAATGCTATAGATGTAATTAAATATCAAAGCACTTTGTCCAGCCTGGTGAGGCTGCATATGACATGGAAACCAGTAGTCCTTCTGGACATGGTTGTGCATTGCTGCTCTGGCACTTCTTTTGCTGCTGATGGACCACCATGCCTTGAAATGCCTATAGTGGCTTTATTTATGGACAGAAAGCCATATCTTTGCCTTGATGCGCATATAATATAGTTTTGCTGAAGAGCATGTGGAGGAGAGTAGTTCCAGCACAGGTGACACTTTGGTAGTGAYGAGGATGGAGGCAGTGCTGGTGAAGGGGCAGCTTCAGGAATGGTCATCCATGTCCTGATCATGAAGGCTAGAGGCAACATGGAGATTAAGCTGTAGAAGTCCCTTGCAAATTCCTCAGTATTTCGGAGCCAAAATATGGTATCTTAACACTGTCAGCCCTTCTCTACTGAACCCTTGGGTTACTCTTAACCACACCTAACTAGCCCACAAAGGAACTCGTGTAAAAGGCTACTCCCCCTTGGTGACTGGTTTTTCCTCAGTAAATGACAAAAACAAGATTGCAGGATTAGCGGAATAACAGTGGTCCCACAACCCCTGTTCCCTAGCCAACAGTCTTTCCTTTACTCTTTAGTAAATCTGGGGTGGAAGCTGTGTTTTATACTGCTGGAAAGGAGAGCAAGGGAAGAGTCTGACCTTGCCTTTCATGTTGTGTACTTTTTCAGAGGGGCTTGGCTCGATGTTTTTATTGATTTTTATAGGGTGTGCAAAACAACCTATGCAAAAAGAACAGTAATGTCTAAACTTCTGTTCCTCCTATGAAAATTTACAACATGCACAATGACTATACTTCCTCAGGGCTGCTAAACCCTATAGGTGCGTTGAAAATTACACCAGATTTCACTGTCTGGGTATTGTAAATTCGACCTGTGATTCCACCTGCATTTTCCTTTTGTTTATTGTAATTCCTTTCTCTCCACTTTTCTCTTTTCTTCCCAGCACCTACTAGCTGTTCAGCTTTGTCCTGCCCTTGAGTTTTTGATGGAATAATCTAACTCTCTTGGACTTTGTCCTCAGAAGAACGGTAAAAAGTTACCTAACATGTCTTACCACCTGTTTTTTTTTTTCAGTAAAGGTGAGAAAGGCTATTTTTTCCAGGCCTGTCAGTTCTTGTCCTTTCTCTGAGATTGTCAGCCAGTGTGGAGATGACTTTACCTTGTGAATTCTTCTTTCACAATTCAGCTCAGAAGTGGGTTATGACCACCTTATTTTAGCTAGGTCGCCATGCAGTTATCCATTCAGAAAGATTTTCAGTGACAACCATAAATGCTTTTAACTTTGAAGTGTTGATAACAGCTATTATTCAGTTTTTACTGTCCTCGATATGTTTACATAAATGATTGTATATGTGTGTGAGAAAGAAAAGAGAGAAGAAAACAGATGGAAAAAGAAGGGTAATTGTACTGGGTAGTGGATGACTCCACAGCACATCGGTAAGGAAAATGCTGGGAGAAATAATTAGTGCTGTAATCTGATTTGCTAATAATCCATTTATAAAACAGTTATGATATATACTTGTAGGAATGTGACTGATCATAACGACAAATGATATTACTTCCTCCCCTCCCACTCTGTATTAAGGAACCTTAATTACTTGATGGCTCAAGACTTTGTGGGTGACTCATGCTACAGAGAGTCAGATGCTCACAGCACATAATGGAGCTCTTGAAAAGCTTTCATACCGATGGCGGGCTTGCACTACCTCCCTCCCATACATCCCTCTTTGCCAAAGAATTATTAGGTAATTTAAAATAATTAAAAAGGAAATAATTAAAAGATTTTACACACACAGAAATAGCACTTGCAGCTAATTATGTAAGTCTATCATTTCGAACACTGGAACACTATTACTATTAKCAGAGAATTGTGTTTGAATTGTGATGGATAATCCTCTAGTCCCATGTTACAGTCTTGCAAGTGGGAACTGGTTGTCTAGGTTTTTACAGAGGGAAGGAGGTATGTAGAGCCCATGTCCTATCCAGCTCTCTGCTATAGGAGGTTTCTGATCAGCTTTGTTCCCTACAGGATTTTACCTAATTAAACATAGTGGGGAGTGAAAACTTCTCTATCTTATGTTAATGTGTTCGCACAGGGTATTTTCCTAAACACACACTGCTCCTGCATGTTTGCAGCTGCTTGTAGACTTGGGATGTCAGCCTGCCTTCCTGATTGCGTAACTGTAGACATGGCTCATATTAAATGAAGTGCATGATAAATTTATCCTAGGCTCTTGTTATCAGTAGCATGGAAATCGTCTCAATAGCTGTGGAGGTGGGTGTATGAGGTAATAATTTATTTCATTGACCAGAAACACAGAGCTACCTCTGTTGTTGGTAATGGCAAAGGTTTAACAGTGCAAGAAAACATTACATGATAGTTTTATGGAAAGAAGCTAATATTCTTACCTAAATAAAACCTTCAATACTTTAAGCATTTAGAACATAATTACTTGGAGTGAAATCTGGCCAAGAAAATGGGGCAAATCTCCTTCCGCTTGTGAAAAATGTCCATAATTCATCACTGCTGCTAGCCACAATACCCCTAATATCAGGCAGACGGTAATAGCATAATCCAAAGGATACGTCCAAACTGTGGATTAGCAGCAGAAAGTAACTATTTCATTCATGGAACTCATTATTTTTTTTTTTAATTAGGTAAGCTGTTGGAAATATTGTCTTGCTTTTTGTTCCATCTTATGTGAAGAAGAAGATATCAAACAGGCATTGACCACCAGAGGATACTTCTGATTCAAAAAAAAAAAAATCTTTCTATTATTTTCCTGGCTGAGATGATGTCCCAAAATTAAGAACGAAACACAGTGTTTGGAAGAACTCCTAGGCTGTGGCTTTCAGAAAGGAGTTTCTTGGCTTTGGCTGTCTGCAGTTCTGATCCCTTCACAAGATCCTTTTGGAAGCAATCAGCCTGGCCAAATCTCAGTGAGGTTTGCAGGTATGTGGTATCTCTGAACAATCCAGCACTTAAAATGAAAGGTTGTTTTGAAATGGTGGTGGTAGCTAACAGATCAGTAAATCCTCTTCACTTGTGGTCTCAGATATCTCAAGGGACAGCAGTGGGGAGGGATTGCAGGGTTGCCAGTACGTCTGAGTCCCATGTGAAAGAGGGGCCCACAGTGCCCCTGCACCTGGCAAAGGTAGCAGAGGCAGACAGGGAAGCACCTGTTACAAGGCAGCAGCAAATGTTGGTAGCTAGACCAAGGATCTGCTCCTGAGCTGCAGCTAACATTCATGTGGTTGCTGTCAGGGAGCTCTGTAATGATTCAGAATCGTCCAAATTTAAAAGGTTGAAGATGCCCAGTAGCCCATAAATTTCATAGGAAACAGTAAATGCACTTGCAGTTTATTCCTTGGGCAATAAAAGAGACAGTCAGGTAAGAAACTTATGGGAGTGAGAAAGAAACCCAGCAATGTGATCTACACAGGAATACATTTTTGACCTCTCCTCTTCAATTTCCCACGACAGGGGTTGGAGCAAAGCCGATTTTCTCTATCTGCCAAATGCTGGTCCCACGGCTGCGAGAAGTGCTTCGCTACGGCTGCAGAGTTCTCCTAGACTGCGGATACCTACTAGGAGCTGCCCTGGGAGAGCAGGACGATGCCTGTTTTGCTGCCTTTTTCTTCCTGCCTATCTATTCTTCATCCACAAAATGCCATATCTAAAACTGCTGCGCTGTGTGGCAGATACTGGCAGAGAGACTGGTTTGCCACAGATGCTTAACAAGAGGCTGCATTTTCACTGGCAATGGCCTGAAGGAAAGGAGGCTGGAGGGTTGAGTAATCTAAAGTTATCTCTGAAATAGATGATATCAGCCCTTGAACCACTGGGTGGGGATGGGATTTCTCTGAAACTCCCTGCAAATTGAGTGGATCACAAAAGCCGTTATCTTCTGTCAGTGCTTCCAAGGCTGTGGTCAGTGAGCCACTGGTTGTCCAGGAAGCCAGCATAAATGCTCTGTGGACCCATATTAATCAGGGATTTTCACATCACCATAATATACCTTTTTATTGAAAATCGAGTAACAAGAATTTCAGTTTTTTCATCTTGTAAAAATACTGAGGTTTGGCAGTGGCCCACAGCTCCAAGAGTCTGGGAACCACTAGTCCACTTGTGTTCAATATTGTATTATCCACAACTTAACTGGAGAATTAATTCCTTCTGCTCTTTATGTTAATTTCCCAACATAGGTAGAAAATGAGTTAAAAGAAAGTTAAAAGCTTCCCATATATTAAGCAGAGACACAGATCTGCAGTCTGGTCCACTTGGTGAAGGGTCAGCTGAGCTTGGTTTGTGTCCTACTTCTGTTTTGTCAAGGTTGCTTCTCCAGGTGTATTTGCCAGTCTTCCTGACTCCCTCTACCGGGGCTAGTGTTCCCCTAAAGAGTAACCCAAGTTAGAAGGCCTATTTAGCTACTCCATGCCACACCCCGGAGAAACTTGTATTTCTTGCTCCATTGACTATAGATGAAACATAAAGAGATGAAAACAGCTTTTGTGAATGCCTGCACCATATGCCTGTACTATCTTCAATTGTAATGTGGGGTAACAGCATTTGCTTGACAGATGAAATGCTTTGTGAGTTATGGATAGATTGTGCTTTCTAAAAGCTAAGCATTATTATGATCATGTAGTACTTTAGGACTGGTGTAAGTAGAGGTTGTATTAAATACCATCATTAATGATCTAAAAGAAAAAAGTGAGAAGATTGTGATTACAAAATTCAGAGGATATTGAATTAGAAAGACTAGAGAGAAAATGAGATAATAAAAAGAGACCTAAAGAGATTATAAAGGTAGGCAGGGGTTTTTATAGAAATGGAGATTCATCCTGGAAAACTGCAGGATAATAAATCTGAGGGAAAATAATCTGAAACACATATCTTTAAGAGGAAGAAGAAAGCTGGGAAGTAGTAATTTTGAAAGAAGTAAGATAATATTGGATAGGCAACCAAGCCTGAATTTGCAATATCATAAAGCTGCAGAAAAGTCCAATATAATTTTAAGTTGCAAATGCCAAACTATCATGTCACTAGACTGATAATCTTCTCTGCAAACAGTTTGTTATGACTGAATGCAGAGCAGTTCAAGCAGTTTCCAGCTCTGAGCAGTGAGCTTTGATCTATTTAGGCACTACATAGGCTCATCATTACAACCCAGATCCACTTTGTGTGTTTCAAGGTATTTGCCTAACACTGGTGAGATACTACTCTGTTCATGCTACTGTGCATGTCACACACACCGTCATGGTATTCGGTTGTCTTCTACTCAATTGTGTCAAGCAATGTGAATAATAACTGTCACACACTTTCTTTTTTGACTTTCCTCTTGAGGAAGGCTTGTGGAGGAAGGCCGGAGGGGAAAGGAGGAGAAGTTCTTTGCATAAAATTTTACTGAAATATGGAAAGGGCTTTTGCTGATGAAGGCCATGGGAATCTGTCCTTCACTTGGAATGGGCAGTGGGGGGCAAGTGGTGTGATTCATGGCAGTTTAAATCAGAGAGTTTTAGTTTGTAACTGAGATGGGCTCAGAGCACATACACATACCTCAGCTGAGGAATGAAAACTCATTGAACAGCAGGAATTGCTGACTTTTGCATTGCATTGTCATCCCCTCGCTTCTTCAGCCCTGGACCAGCAGTTCTCTGTGCTTTTTCCATTGAGCCAGAGCAGAGCAGGGGCAACARCAAAATATTTTCCTGAAAAGTAATGTCATCCTTTAGATATCCTGGTCTGACTGAGACTATTAAACATTTTACAGATGAATAATGACATACTGAACCTATTGCTATAGGCAAAGAGGAGACAGCACAGTAAGCCGAAGACAGTTTTGATATGCTCCCAGGAATGGGTATTGCTGAGATGGTATGTTGCTGCATTTGGTTCCAGCTGTTTTTTTTTAATCACTGAAGTTTTCAAACTCAGGTAGATTATATTTACAATCCCCCTATTAAATCATCATAAACTTTTAATACTAAGAATATGACCTGTTCACAAAACCAAATGTAAATATCAAAGGCTTGGAGTGGTTATTGAAATCACTGTCAGGGTGAATCATAGAGTCTTACCCAGGAAATAAAAATTCTAGATTTAATAAGGCAAAAGTTGTGGTAATGAATATCTCCTCCAAATAAAGCAAAACTAACATTTTACTGTCTTCTGAAGGTTGAAATTTATGGTGGCAGCTAAGATATGAATGAAAGTTAAACAGTCCTATTAATTTGATTACTTGTTTCCAGAACCATCAGACATGTAGAAAGTAATATCATGTGGGAAGTGGTGCAAGATTTACATTTGCCTAAGAAAAATCACTGCTCAGTCTATCAGATTTGATAGGTGTCAGAGGGCCTTTTGGAATGAATAATAAGAAGGAGAGTTAGCTGTTTAAAACTTTTAAACGTTTGGATGATTTTAAAAAATAATTTTAAAAAAAGTTTAAGTGGAAGTTTTGACATATATCTGGAATATGGAAGAACTGTCCAACTAATTATGTGAATTATCTCACACTCACTGGTATTTATGGGAGGGGGGATTTTTAAGGACCAAATGATTTTAGGACCATTCAGATCAGTGGAAATTTGATTTGTATTTGAGCTGTTTTCCTTCTATGCTTTGGCAGGACAAGAAAATTCAGCTAGGTCTGAACCCTGCTGTCCTAGGCTTTGTACAGACATAAGTCATTCTGCATGCACAATAACATTGATAAACGATATCTCTTGATTCTATTTTGCATTAAATTTTGCTGAGCAATTAAATGTAATAAAATCCTCTTGGTCAGGGCAGTGCTGCTAGATGCTGATCTCAAAACCATACTGATGAAGGGTCTGTTTCGTGTCTTGCTAATGCCGGCAGCAGTATTCCTCTTTGACTTCAGTGGGGTTCATATYAGGCTGAAAGGGGAACTTAAAAATTGAAATAACTGGCTTGAACTTAGGAATGGCCACTTGTCTCATWTCATCTTTACTCCTTCCACAGCTGGGGAAAATCCTTTGCCCCTGACCAAGCTGTAGAAGTCAGTTTTGACAGAGTTGCTCAAGGGTGCTGTTGTGAGAGATTTGTCCGCAGAGCAGAGAAAAAGTAAAGCAAAGTGCCCTTCCAAGCCTTCATTTCCCATGTAACAGCAGCAGTTACTGTTCAGCCTGGCGTGGAGAGGGGCTGGATTAATCTTTTATTCTTCATTTGAAAGACTCTGTATTAAAAACCTAAGGTTTAGGATTTTACTCCCATTTAACATCTGGTTAAGAGTTGGGGGTACATTTTCAGATATTAATGTGACTAAAAAGATATATACTCAGGTTAAGGTTATTTCAAAAAAAGAAGCTATGTCGTTAATAATTTTTGGTCAGGAGCTCTGCCCGTCATCAGGAGATAAATCAGCTTGCAGCAGCTGTGACAGCTCTTTAAGTCTGAGGCCTGAACAGCTTAATTGGGGAAATGATCAATTCTAAGATGCATAGTCAAGATGACATCCTTGGTGCAGTAAATTCTTTCAGGAATGAACATGAATAAAATGAATATATTTATGGAACAGTGATGTAATTCAGAATCTAGGCTGTTAGGAAGCCTATGCATCTTCATTCCTTCTCTTCCCTGTAGCAATTTTCCAAGGCTGCAACCTCAGATAACTGTGAATGGTCTAAAGACTGCCCTAGGAGAATGCCATTTTATAAGAATGAAGAGTCTTTCAACATACTGAATGAATAAAAAGTCTGTGTTTCCTAGTGAGTATTATGAGTCTACTGTACTTATTTTTCCTATATACACAGCAAACCTAAAACCTCAAAAACTTGGGTTGCTAGAAAATATTACCATTTTATGCTGACAGCAGTTATGTGCGGTGTCCCCATCCATACTAACATGAAGCATGTGGACAGATACAGRCATTTCTTTACTTTTTGTGTCTGAGAACATTTGAAAATCCCATGAGTTAGTCCTTGCACCTTTCTTGATTTAATGATTTACCCAGTTGAGGTCACTGAAATCCCTTGAAAAATAAATAYGGAATAACATTTTGGTAAAAAAGTACTTGCTTGAAGATCCTATCAGCCAGCTCACTTTCCTTGCTAATTTTAACATCAAGTGGAACATCCTTAGGTAGGTACTACTGCAGCGTGGAAGTATCTCGCACAAGGTAAATTCGCAGGGCCAGCCCTGTCTAAGCAGAACTGTATACATAAGGAAAACAATTTTTTGAAGTGATTTATTTAAAGGTTGCATGTATTTCTTCACTTGAAAATTTAGGCTAACTCTGGGCTGCTCCCTCCCATCCACTCTCCCTGAGACTCCGCTGCAATTTCTGCAGTTTGTATGGTGCCCTGCCATGTGCCGAGGGAGTCTCAGAGGTGTGCGATTTGTTACACATGGAAGTATCTAGCAAGCTTTTCTCTGGACACTGTCACGACTTCATTCAGATGGCTGAATGAAGTAGCACTGGCTGCTGTCGGAAATTTACTTTGCAAGAGAGGATGGCTCCCATCTGCTTRTGTGTATTGCTGTAATTTGAAATTCTGCTTTTTTTCCCATATGATATTTAAAGGCATGAGACACATCAGCAGCTCTGGAAGGGTGCCTTAGCTTTGACTCACTGGTCTCAGAAGTAGGGCTTGCGGGAGAAAGAAATGACCAAAGGAGCAGGACATGGAGCCRCAGCTGGGTTCGGTGCTTCCAGTTTCTCTTACTGCTGCTCTTCCACTGAACCAAGCATCCATGGCTGCTTCCTCTTCTCTCAGRGAGGAATTACTACTGCCCAGGCAGGCTGTGGGATGGGTTGGAGGTGGTTGCCCCCAGCTCGTTTTTTTTTTTTTTTTTTCCTGCTGCAGCTGTAGAAGACCAGGCTGTTCGTAAGCTGTCGATGTTGCTTTCAGCAGGTGAGAGCACTTGGTACCCCCGCTAGAAATGCGTTCTGGAGCCTGCTAGGTATCTTGGAGMGAACAGTTTGTACCAAGAAATGCTGGTTTTAAATGAGGTTATTTTCTTTCTTATGATGTGCCGTGTGCCTGCACATGTTCCCAGGAATGAGAAAACAGTACAATAGCCATTCCTGTGTTATCTTCAGGGACTTTATGCAGAAGAAATGTCTTCAGGTTATGTGAAGACCGTCCACTCATACGCAGGTCTGTAATTAACTCTACAGGTTCCCACTGAGTAGCTATAGTGAATAAAGCAAGAGGCAACGTAAAAAGCGCTTTCATATTGACATGAAGTAGAGCAGACCAACTGCTCTTACCATATATTCAGTCAAAATAATTTTCATTTTGAGCCACATAACACAAACATTTCCCAGCTAACAGACAGTGTGATCACGGGGCATGTATTGGAGGGTGTTACTCAGGCCATAGAAAGAAAAGCTTTAACAAAGAACAGCATTTACTCTAAGGAAAAAACCTCCTTGAGCTAACATAATGCATTGGAAGTGACTTGGATACCTTCCCATCTGTGGTGCACTTTAACGAAATCTGTCCTCTCCCACTCTGATTGTGTATGTGTATGTGTGTATGAGTGTATACTTAATAGATATAGCATAACAAACTCCTCAGGATTAGCTAATGAAAATAGCACTGTAAAAAAATGAATTGAGTAAATCTATACAGCTTGAATTTTGAGCTCTGTGACAAACGCAGCAACCCAAAACTCCCCTTTTCTACTGCATCTAATACTTTCTGTGCAAGTACGTGTTATAAACCTCTAAAATGAGACAGCTATTTGTAGATTAAAACTGACTTGTGCCAAATGCATGTGTTTAAGCAAGCAAAGGAGAAGGAGGAGCTCTTCAAGTAATAGAAGATGTGATTGTTCTTGGGAGCTCTGGGTCATGCTTGTCATTACAAAGAAGTTCAGAGAAACCCTCTTGAGCAATGTTGTTGCGAGGAACTAGGTTCAGATGTGTGAAATGACACTGAGGGAACCGAGAAATTTTTTTTGGCTCTCCATTGCCTGTGTTCTGTATGAGAACRCAGTAGTGGGCAGCCAGAGGAGGGAGGGAAAGTTACCTGCCAAAAGAAAAGGTGGGCATGGGCCAAAATAAAGCATGGYTGCCTTATGTAGTCTGAGCTTCCTTACAAAGCTGCAGGACCCCTCCCTTGGAGGAAGGCAGAGGAAGTTTAAACTTGCTCCAGTTCGAGAGGAATTTTTCATCTTTCATGTAGGATAAGTGAAAAGTAATTTGAACTGTGAATGTCATAATTAAGTCTAATTATTTTACCATACTTTTGCCTTCATTAGACATTGTGTTTGTGATAATTGCTGTAATCAACCATATGGTTAGTGTTAACTCCTTAATTGAACAAAGGCCGATCATCGCTGCAGGAGGAATAGATGACTTCCCGGTCTGAAAAGCATCACGCTGAGCGCCATCACTCCCGAGAGAGCACGTGGGGTTCGGCTCTCCTTCACCTCTCCCAAAGGAGCARGCAGGCAAGGTTTCAGAGTTGTCACATAGCTGAGCAGGCTGAGAAGATGTGTAAGTGACAACGCGTCTGTGCTTTGTGCATGTCTGGCTCTTACCTCTGCAGCACCGCGAAACACATCCGTCCTGGCCCCCGAGACATTTTTTCCAGGGAGCAAGGTTGGGGATTCGGAGGTGGAACAGCTCTTTCTGTACAAAAGCTGGATAGTCTTAGTAGACAGATGCTCAGTATTTAACAGAGGTGCGAATTGATTCTGTAGAACAACTTCTTCCTATTTAACATTTATCCGCAGAACCAGCTCCAACTTTGTGCCATCAGCTGTAATTTCAAGGATCTACTACTAGCATTTGAGCATGTAGCAACGGTATCCACCACTTAATTCTCTTTTCCCTGGGTTGCTAATAATTCTATCTTCTTGTTGCTAATGATTCAACTCTCAAATTTATTTTTTTACATTCATAATAAAAAAAATCTGGATTTTAAGTACACTATAATTGCTGAGGATTGTAGGATATATGCTAATTTTTCTTTTGTATTGTGCCAGGCTTCCAGAATTAGTTAATCAAGTGTATCTTTCTGTATAACATTTGCAATGTAAATACTTACTGAATAACATCTCACCTTGCCCAGTACTAGCTGTCTTGTATTTTCATTGATCTCACCATAAGTGGACTTTGTTTGGCCATGTGCAGAGATCCTAGTTCAGTTCTTACTGACATTTTCCATTCAAATGTTTAACCCATATGTTGGTTTCCTTCATTCCTTTCTTCTGTTTCCAAGAAAGCAAACAGAGAAATGCTTTTGCTCACAGAACCAATTCTGATTCAATTAGAGCTAATGCATGATGGCTTCAAGAGCTTTTTGAGTGGAGACACACCAACTTCATTTAAAAACTTTCTCAGCTTTGGAATGGAATTGCTGGTCAAAACCAGAAAGAGAGGGAGTAGAAAATGATCTAAGTCCAGGATGGTGATAACAGAAATTTGGTGAGGTCCAACCAGAGGGCCTGTGGGAGAAAGCCCATAGCCTGAATAGCCAATGGCCCATGGGGCACAGCTCTCACTGGTGATGAAGATAAGGGTGACATTCTTGTGCTGATGAACATRTAACTATCTATATAAAGTCAGTTGGCTCTAAGAGGAAATGATTTTATGCCTCAGATATTGAACTTGGATTTCAGCTGTGTACCGGGGTGGCTGTGATGGACCCTTTGTTACATGAGAGGGATCTTTATTTGCCTCCCTTTATTTGTCATTTCTCATTTGTTTTCTATCCTTATAAAACAACATCTTTCCAATACAGACAGGGGAACGTTTCAAAATCATGGGATGTGAGAACCACCTCCTGCTTGGCTCTTGCCCCTGTGACAGGATCTGGGGCACCTAAAGGCTGGGCTGCCCTGAGCTGCAGTAGGTGACATCTGACCTAGTCACATCAGGCTCCTTTCTGGCCACTGGAAAGAGCTCATTGGGAGAGATTCATCTCATCCTGAAGCAGGACTTCAAAGAAAAATTTGTTCTCTTGGTAGCCCCATTTCCTTCCATTGACTAGATAGGGAGCCAGGGGTAACAGCTCAGAGAGGGTTTTCTATGTGAAAGCCATCTACACAAATCCCACCTTTTCTGTCAAAGACAGTGACACTAGCATTTGGGAGAGAGGGATCCATTTTTGAAACAAGTTTGACCGGCTCCATGAATTAAAATTGATGTCTTTCAAGATTTTTTTTTGCCTCACATATATGCTAATGTTCCCTTCTGCACAATTCCTTGAGAAAATGGAAGGCAAAGATGCTTTCTAGTGGTTGCTGTAGATTGGCTGCTTCCCATATCCCTTTTAAGTTTTGATCTGTAAGTAGAGTAAGTGGGACTTACACCCACTATGGGCAGGATAATGGAGGAATTTGTTCTGTAGTGGCAATATCACAGGGGGTATGTTTTTACAACTTATCTAATAAGTGGAATGAGGACAGATTTATACAGCGACCCAGTGAGAAAGGTGTGCTTTTTCAGGTGTGCTGGGATGAAACTTTAAACCTAGCCAGGTTGAAAGATGACAGGGAATCTGAGTCACTGAATGCTCAAAGGCCTTGTGCAGCCTTTGGAAGCAGGCTGGTGTCTTACAAAATATACAAAGCCCTACGAAGGATGGAATAACCACTTCATCATTTTAAATGAGCGCTATAAAAAATTACAGTCAGTACATAATAGGTGTTTTGCACCTATGCTAAATACTGCCAAGAAAATAGTTACCCAAGTAAATCAATAAAATATCATTCCCTTCCAAGGTCTTCCTGTCCCAGCCCCTGAACCTTTCATTTTGGAAGAGTACTGAAACCTGTTTAAGATTTATTTTGATGAAGGTAAGTATGTCTGCATTATCAGGCAGTAAAGAGGTTGTTCACTACTTCTCCATTAATTTTGAAAAAATGCCTCTGAATATGTACGTGCATTGTACGTATCAAAAAAAAGTCTACCAGCTATTGCAGCCCAAAATGGATGTTTCTTTTCTCTTCTTTTCTTCTTTTTTCTTTTTTTTCTTTTTTTCTCAGCAAACAAAGAGTTTGGCCTGAGACCTAGAAATTGCTTTATAAGAAAATCATCTGTGCTGAGAGAGATGGACTGAGGTATCTTGTMATCCAAAGTGGGGTCTGTTCAGATTTGATATAAAACACTGCTGATCATATTCTGTTAGCAAGTAAGCTTGGGCTGAGGTAGCAGCACCTGTTCTGGGTGCGCTTCCTATAAATCAGTCTAGATGTTTAATATGTTCCTCATTACTAGAGTGTCTGAAAACCTGCAATACTCCTGCAAAGCAATTTACTGGCATAAATGTTCCAACAAAGTGGTGAATTTTCAGCTCACACTGTCACATACTGGCAGGAAGCAAATTCTGATTTGGCCCTTGTCAAAGTTAATATAATTCTCTGTCATGCATCTCCAATAGAGCTACAGAAATGTAGTGTGCAGTATATGCCACTACAAGAGCTGGAATTTTGAATTTTTAATAAATGCAATGAAATCCCTGCAATGGGGCTACATATATAAAACGATTTGGTGAAAAAAATTAAATAGCAAGGGCATTCAAGAAAATCTTCCTCTGTTTGCAAAAAGTGTGAGTAGGAGAATAGCTGACTCAGTGGCTGTGAAAGGCTTGTCCAGTTCTGACTGATAATATGCCAGGTAACTGGCAGAGAAATACAGTAAAGGGGGAGCTGCCTTGCGCTCTGGCGATTTGCTCCAGAAATAAAGCAGTGTGATATCCCCTGCTCTGCTCTTGAATCCAAGGAATTTTTGAGGTATAAGAGGACAGTAAAGAAGAATACTGATCTGCCTTGTGTAGAGCAGTGCCAGCCAGGTTTGTTATCCCTTTGTACTGTTCCGGCAGCTGTGAGCTCTTGAAGTGAGAAGCTGATCAACCTGGCCTTGTAGACTTCAGAGCACCTTASTAGTTTTCCAGTCCTCAGTGGGGCTGTGCGCATTTTCCTATTGAGAGACTGGACATTTAGGATGAGATTCAGCACAGTTTTRGTCATCTAAAAGTGACATGTCCATAATAAGCTACTCATTTATGTTTCCTTCGGACAACACCATCTTGAAGCCTTGACTTTACCTGGATTGGCTTTCCTGAGAGCCCAAAGAGTGTGATTCTGGGAGACAGGGGAGAAGACCTGACCCCTGCAGGTCTGATATCATGCCAGTCTTAAGCTACGTGGCTGCATTTGSTGCAAGGCAGCAAGCTTGTAGCACTTGTTGGAGGTAAGATGGATGGAAGAGTGGAGAAATAGTGCTCATCGCTGGAAGGACACAAGCGCTGTTTCCACATGCCGTTTGTCTATGAGTAGGATGAGTCAGACTGTTAGTGCCAGATCCTGTGAGCAGCAGGTAATGGGGCTGTCGAAAGGTCCTGGGCAACTCCTGCAGCTGTGATTGGGAGGTACCACTACAAGAGAGGAGCATAAAGGGAAGGTGAAATAACCATGGAAGAGTAGATTTGGCATATGGATTGAGACTGGCTTACGTAGGGCCTTTCATTCATACTGCAGGAGGTTCTCCTTTCCAGATCTAGCACAACACTGACTCTTATCCTCTTATTCAGTATCTGTCTCCCAGAGGGAAAACCTTAATTATCAATATTCCAGCATTGCCTGAGTATGATCTCTTTTTTTAATAAACTGTAATATTCGATTCAGAGCAAATGTTAGTCATGATTTTTAATTAAATGTATGTTTCATATCCCTTGCTTAACTTCAAATTCCTCCTTTTTGCTCAACATATAAATAAAAACAGTATTTTTGGTTAAGTTCTTCATTTTTATGTCTGGAATAAGCCTCTTTTATTGATGTCTACCTTTATGATTCTATATACAAATCTATCAAGACCATCAAGAAATAGTTTCCCAAACAGAATTTATTGCAAAGCTGATTATGTATTAATATATACAAATGACAAATCTAAAACACAAYGTCAAAAAGCAAGAAAATGCAATCAGGAATTTATTATTCTCCCATTACTATTCAACTGGAAAAATAGCTGCTCTACTTTACCAGAATAGCTTTCCCCTTCGAAACCTCACACCCAATCCTGGTTTTCTAAGTAAGCACCACAGAATTCTTTGYAATAAAATACTTTAATATATAATAAAATCAGAAGTTTGCCATAATTCATCTACATATATTTTTTACTTCTACATTCCAGGTAGGCTCATTATAAAAATTTATTGCCACACATATACATTGTGTGTTTGTGCGTGTGTGTATATGTGCGTGTTTGTCTAAACTTACTGGTCCATTTTACAGACAGAATTTTCTGCATTTTATAACCTTGCATCTTGTTATGTTTTGTATATATTTGCCAGCATTTTAGGTAAGATTTCTTTTATAAAATATTCACAGAAATGCTTCTCCCCAGGAATTACCCTTCCCTAAGCCCCAGTATAACACTTTTAGTAATTAAATAACAGGATACTTTGAATAAAAAGCATTTGAGAAAATTTTAAGTGTTTAGTGTTTCTCCTTGAAGGGTGACATTGTGACAATACCTATGTGCCATTTTATACCTCAGGGAGTAACTGTTTGTCAGCTTTTGTCAACTGAAGGATTCTTAGCCCTGACCATTTTGTCACTTCTCATATTGCAAGATATTAGGAAGTTTGGGAAAAAATGTATGTGTGGAAATATCTCTGGTTAGCAACACCACTGCATATTGTATTGACACCGTTACATTTTCTTGCCAGGTATTGCTAGTTATGGATGTATTTTGGATATAGCAACTCTTAGGTGCCTACACAGCAACAATTGATAAAATGCCTCTCATTTGCAACTGAAAAATCTTTGCCTTTGAGAGGTCCATGACATGGCTAGCCCTATTTTTGTCACCAGGAGCTGGATCACCGCCGTATTGCCTGAGAGTATATGATGGTTCTGGCCAAGAGGGAAACTGGGAGCAAAATGGGTACACACACACACACACACACACACACACACTCATGCACATGCGTACTCATATATGGATTGTACTGTATACTTGTATATATAGGGGTGTGTGTGTGTGTGTATGTGTGTGTGTGTATGTGTGTGTTTGTGTATGTGCACACATACATATAAGACTGAACTCTGTGAAGAATCCTGGGCATAATGCAGAAATGATCTCCCTGTGTTTCACACAGAGGCAATAACTCTACCAGCATATACAAGAAGTCATTATAATAGTTATTCTATTTATGGAGAAATGTGTAGCTAAAATGTAGGAAAATTATTGTTCTCCATATTCTCACTTTTTTTATTGAAGAAACAAATCACACAGTAAATTACATCTGATTTGCATGAAATGTTGCATGCACCTAGATCTCAGCATGAACCTGAGAAAAGACATTGTTTTAATTTCATAGCCTTTATAGMCGTTTGTTTGTTTCTTTCTCTTTTTTAATATATATTTCTGAGTTATAAATCTTATTTGACTTCTCTCACATTTGATAGACCCTCCTGGGTGTGATTTAACATCTGCAAATTTCCACAGTAAGTAAGGAAAGCCTAATGCTGACTGCCCAAGAGGAGGTGCAGGAAAAGTAGGGAGAGGACCTGTGGCTGCCCCGTGGCAATGAGGCGTGCTGCTCACACTGAGGGCTGTTGCTACTTGCTATGGAGATACTCAGAGAAAAGGAAGACTCCAGGTGTTTTAAAGCAAGTGGCAGCCTACCTAGGCTAGATCTGCTGGTTTTCTGGGCCAACCCAACATGCTGARTATTTTGGCCTCTTCTGTTCCTCCACTTTTCCTACCTTTGAGTCTTTAGATGGATCAATCCCATGAGGTGATGAAGGTGTATTTTGCCATCACAGGGTGTCTCCAGGGTGTTTGGTAAGCCATAACCTTCTATGTACASTTCTACTGGACAGTAGATGTGAGATGGCGTTCAGGGAAGGGCAACATAGTCCACGTCATTGTGAACTGAAGGTCTGCGGCTCTGTAGAGTAAAGAGAGTCCTTGTATATACAGGCTAAAGGAATTTGTCCAAAATACTAGTCTGGTTTCAGCAATCAACAAGCTGAGCAGGCCTGAGTGAAAATTTTCCATCCAATGGAAAACTGGATTTTTGACGAAGTACCTTTTCATTTTTTGCAGTAGTCGTGTACCTTCCATAGAAATCCCAATTTCCTTTAAGAAGCATATGCTTAAACATAAAAATATTTTCATTTGACACACACTGCTCTTCTCAGTAATGGGATGGTTTGGCTTTGCTCCTCTGTGCTGGCACATGCCCTTTGCCTCAAGCCAAGCCGTAAGGGGTGGCCCTGCGTCACAAGGATCCAAGGTGGGGAGACTTGGGATTCAGATATGTGTATGTGTGCACATGCACACACTGACACATATTCTTTCGTAGCATCGTTRCATAGTGTTCAACTTCTTTTTAGTGCTGAAGGAGCCTGAGAAGAGGTGCAACTGTACGTTGCAATGAGAGGCAGTGTGAGACAGTGGCACTGGGGTGACCGGGGTAGGGGGAGGATAAAGGCAGGACAGGAGAGGGGAAAGGCCCCAACAGGGCAATAAACAGCAGTATCTGCTATCACCTCTGCATCCTTCTTCCCCCATTAAATCCCTATCCAAAAGTTCTTCCTGGGAGATATGTATCCCTTGATTTTTATGTTCATTTTATCTCACCAATGGGCCTGTCAGCTAGGCTGTTTTCTAACTCTGCTTCAGCTTTCTATGATTTGCCGTTCATTCTCTCCAAAAAACTCTGTATGTCAGGAATCTCCCAAATGTGCGGTATAACCTGTTCAGAGAGTTCAAGCTAAAGAAGAGAAGGGTCATGTGTGGCATTATGCCTGCATGCCAAATCAAGGTAGTTTGGGTTTGGTAGTTTGGTTTTGATATTTTGAATATGTTCTTCCATAGCTAATTATTGCTACAAGAAGCCACTTTTCCTATTATGAAGCTTTGCTCTCATGTTGATGTTATTAATGTCAGGTCAATATTGCTATACAATGGATTCTTCATCAAGAAATAATTGAAGCAATGCAAGGAAAAATAAAAAGGGACAAAAATATCTCAGCTAAGCTGGTTAAATAAGCAGTGATATAATGGGGACATTGGGAGGTTATAAACACTACAGAATTTTCTAATTCAGAACAGTACTTAAATGGAAGTCTTAAATGAAGTCCTGAATGAGGGTCTTGGTAAGGTGTATAAAGCACACTGTTGTAGGATAAAACTGAAGAAATAATAACTTTCCAAAGAGTATTGCCCTTGGGGTTTTTGAAAAAGGATTGCTTGTATCATTACCCTTACTGAAACACTAGAAACTTGTACAATTTAATAATTATGATTCTGCTCTCTGTGTTTTTCTAGGGGTCCATGGAGGTTGCAAGGAACCGTGTCTCAGCAAGTGAGCACTCGCCTGCTGCTCTGAACTCTCTGGCCGGCAGCAGGCTGCTACCCTTGTGCAACTGTTAGCAAAACATGCTCGCTTAAACCCTCCTGAAGGCGACTGGCTACTGCAACACAATCAGCTGTGACTGTTTTTTTTTGTATGCTATTGTGTCACGAGGTCAAAYCTGTCCCAAGTCTTGTCCTGGTTATGAGGTGGAGGTGTAGTGAGCAAAACCTCAAAGTGAGCAATACCTCACAGTGAGCAACACATTAAACAAAGTGATACCCTTTTCTTTCAAATGGATTTTATCCAAAGGACTTTGTACATTTGGTTAGAATGTGGAAGTGTTAAAGTCATTTCCTTCTACTGTCTTCAGTAGTTCTCTTGGACTCCAGGACTTGGTAAGGTAAACTCTCTGCGAGTTTATGTGCATGTGTGTGTGTAAGTAAATACATTCCCATAACCTTAAAATTTTTCACCAGGCATTCTCTACTTATTTCCTTAAGTATGCTGCTGAAGGCATACTGTATCTTGCTAGAAAAACTGTTTAGTATGCTTAAAGACTGAGAAACTAATCTCAAAGTCTAGCCTTGAAGGGTGTGATCTATTGCAATTAGAAATGTATTGCTTTGTAATTACTATTACCACTTTTACCTGCAGGCAAAGAAATAAATACCTGTTGCCTGTGGATATTTATGCCCTCTAAATTCCTATGAAGAAGCCAGTCCAAATTTCAATAGTTCTGCTGGGGTGGAGCTGATGCCTCTAACCATCCCTTGCATCTGCTGGAAAATAGCTCAAGCAACCACATCTGGGTTATAACAATGATCATATAATTATTGTCATCTGTCTGTAGCAAAGGCTTAGAAAATAAGCATTTCTACAAAGCCAATCTGATCTAGAAAGTCATAAAGTATAACGAGCTTCATTGATACCATACTCATGGGTATATATACATACATATATATATATATATATATACATATAGATAGGTAAGTATGATGGCACAACAGTGTCACTGAAGAAGCAGCATGCTGGCTCAGGGTGGTGAACCACTCAGATCTCCTCTGTGTTGGATACTTGCCAGGCAGCATGCCCGGAGGGTGGTTCTGCAGGTTTAACACGACCACTACAGCAGCAGTCCCTTCACCATACACATATCCTGGTCTGGTAGAAAGGCAGCAGTAGTGAAATATAGCTGATAACCGGCTTTGCCCTCCTTGACAACTCAGAGAAGGGATCTAAGGAGATGACAAAATCCATATCTACAAAGGGACACTGGGGGAAGGGAAGACCAATTAGCAGGATGAAGTTCATAACTAAAACTGTATTTGTGCATCTTTGCTGTTCTGTATGCATTTCTCCACAGGTCAAACAGAAGTATTGACTAGTCCAACGTGAGCAGTGCACTACTGTGGTATCGAGTATATGGGTTGCAACTAAGTGACAAAATTGATCTGTGTTAAAAACATTCCCCAATGTACCCTATTTTTTTGCATTTTTCATGGACTTGGTTGAGATCCTCCCAGTTCACCACATGCTCCTGCAAAACTGGCAATGCTATTTAGGGGCAGGGCCTGAGTGCTGGCCTGGGAGCATTGCCGCCCAAGCCCTCCTGAAAGAAACCATGATGGACCAAACTCTGCTGTCTTACACTTGTGTAAGTCCAGAGTAAGTCTGGCACAGATCACTGAGACTGGTGTAGCAGAAAGTTGAAATTAACCAGTGTAAGAAGCTGCAGGATTTGACAGGATTTTTCAGACATGATGCAGGGTGGTTTAACCACCTAAAAGCAGTGGGTGGCATTTGCTGAGAGCTGCGTATTAAATGAAATGACTCTCTCAGCCCCTGCTCAGATTGACTGCTGTCAACATGGAGTGAACATAGCGCAGTGGCACATGGTAGGATAGGTTAGCTGTGGGAGCAAAAATTGGCATTATTCAGCACATGTTGGGAGTACATGCAGGGGATCAAAGTGTCTTGTGAGCAGCCAGTTTGTGTGGAGGTGAAGGAGTTAGCTTTAAAGCAAGATGTAACAGGAARATTTGCTTCACTGCTTATTGTGAGTTAACAGAGATGGCATTTTCTGATCATTGTTTGCTAACCAGAAACCACAAGGAAATGAAATTGAGCAATAAGTGRCTGCTGTGTGCACCATATACTTGTCAGTTTAGTGTGTGATGTTGGATTGAGGAGCTGCTGGAAGCAGCTTTTTGCTGCAGAAACATTTTGGGGGCAGGGGAGACTCCTTGAATTTTAGTGCCTCATCTAGTCATTTGCTCTTTCAATCACAAATTCCCAGACAAAAACTCTGAGCTAGACCTAAGGATGGCAACATATTTTCTTTTAAAAAGGAAATGAATAGGATTTTTAAAATAAAATTTTGCATCAGATTCTTTGCAARCCTGGTCCTGGCATGGGCTGTAGGCATTACTGCAATCCTGTTGAACTTTTACCTTGTATGCGTGTGTTTGGAGGCTCACAGGTAATGTGGAATAGAGACAAGTGTCTCTCAAACTGTACCTTATATATCACACAGGTATTTCAGTACRTATCTGTTCCTGTCAGACTTCACAGTCATGTATATGCCTCCACTACTATGCTGCTTGAGTCCTATACAAAAATAAGGTTTAGGAGAGTGTCTGTCGTTGTTTGATAAAAGATCATATTATTAATAGCTTGTACATGCCAAAAGCAGACTGTAACTTCTTTTTTGCAATAGAAAAAGAGATTTCCCAGCAGTAAGTGGATGTAGGAGAAAAGCATTTCAGTGCAAGGTTAATGCTGGTGATGTCTGCACTTTCACCCTTCTCCCTCAGTTAATCAGATCCTACTGGCTCTTCCCAGGGAGCTGAAGCTTTCCACAGGCTATCCCTTGAAGTGACCCCCTGCACTGTGGGTCCYCAGGGCCTCCTCAGCTGGGGAGAGAGGGAAAACTCCTGCTTGGCTTGAGAGGTGATAGCATTAGTAGGAGGCCTCCTTCTTGATTTGCTCTTCACTCTTTGCCATTTTTCTCTGCTCTCTTCCTAATAATGTAAAATTACTGACTGCCTGGTGCAAGGGCGGGGTGGGGGGGGGAAGTTTTCTACACACTGCTGCTACCACCCATCATTCCCAGCAATGCCTTTTACTTGACACATACGTATACAGTATAGCTGTAGGGATTACAGTCGGCTTGCAGCATTACTCGTCAGCAAAGAGAAAAACCTGCCACATACCCTGCGACGCTGAAATCTTCTCCTAGAATTTGTATAAACAATTCTCACATTACTGCATCCTCTCATACATGATTTTCTGAAGCAGTTAAGTAACATGAARTTATCATCAATATAGCTGTCACAGGTGAAAAAAGCCTACAGCATGTTTATGGTACAGTTCAATCTAGTCATTGATTCTGGACCTACCGTAGCCCTTCAGGGTATATCATGAATTCAGGTGATGTCCTTGAGAGATGGCTTTTGTATCTGGGTTTCTGAATGAGGTGGAAGAGTGCTTTAAAACCTTTCCATGACCTGACTCGCAAATCTGACTCTTCTTATTGAAAGTAATGGCATACATCACCTGCAAATAGCCGAATCTGAAATACCTTGAGTTTGGTACCTGAACACCATATAAATAGATTGAATATCAGGGATGGCCTTAGATACTAGAACGGGATGAATTGGGGCATGCTGTACTCTCCCCTGGTTTGCCACAACACTCATTTCTTTGAAGTTATTCCCCTATAAACACAGGATCAGTAGAGTTGCAGAAACACACATTTGGGAAAAATGGTAGTATATTGGCATCACTGTCTGCTTGMGGACTCTCGAACATATGAAGTTGGTCTTCCTAGTGGTGCTAGTAATACCTAGTTCTGTTGTGCGTATTCTTGGGAGATTGTAAAGTGTTTAACTAACAAGGAAATTATTATTGCCCCGGCTTATTCATGAGGAACTGGGGTTGCAAAATCTGACTTGATATGCGAAAGTCACCCCCAAAAAGTCAAGCAAATACCTTTAGATCATAGTCCTGTTCCCTACTTCTTGAGTAAAGCAACATCTCTCAGTATTTGTGGTTCTGAATACAGCATTAAGGTCTTGGTATGTGAGCAGAGACTTGCCATGTTTACTCTGTGGATGAAGAGGGGTTTACCCAGCAAAATACCGACAAAATGTTACCCAAGACCAGAACAATGTCAGATTTGTTGACTATTTCTTGTTCTGGCTGAAAATCCCTRTTATATTTCTGTTCCAATAACCTTCAAATTTGGAAAGGCTTCTTCCAGAGGAAGCAGTTTCCAGGAGACATAATTTCTTTTCATACCTGGAGTACTAGGAAAAATGCCAGAGGAAGCTTCTTTCACATACCCCCAAACACCCTGTCTGTGGATGAGGTTTATGAGGACAGCAAATAATGGAAGGAATTAAGAAACATGGAYAATATTCCCTGCTCTGTCACTGACTCACTCTAGTCTATTGCTTTTTTTCTCTGTGCTTCAACGCCTTCTTCGTAGAAAGGAGCAAATTATTTTGACCCTCTTCTGTAAAGTATTTTGAGATCCTCAGTTGCACTTCATGTCTTTTGTTTGTTTATTTATTTACTGCTGTTCCTAATCCTCTGACACTGAATTATGAAAGGGAAATGAAACAAGCAAATAATATATGGATTTCTTCTCCTTGAATACACAAAGATACATATATTTCCAGTGGACATATAGAATTTATCTTTTTGTTCAGAATGGAGAAAAACAATTCTCTCAATGGGATTGCTAGGAAAGATGCACCTCACATACTGTCCTCCGCTAAAAGTTTTCTAGTGAAATCCTGTTATAATGCTTTCCTAGTTAGGAAAACACGTATTATGATCAGAGTTGCCAAAAAAAAGATCTTATGTATTGCATAAACATTTAAAAATATATGTTGACTATTTATAAGTATGCACCAAAAAAACCACCCRCTTTGTTTTTGCTTTTGGATGTTCATTAGTTGTTTTTCTCACTGTCTTTTAACCATTTTTTAACATTAGCTTTATCTACTGGTTTTCCYTGCTCCTATGGCTTGGAAGTGGCGAGGAAAAAGGGAGAGAGAAGCCTGAAAACTGGAAAAGTGAAAAATTGTTTTACCTGACAAATCAAAAAAACGTAAAATGAAAAATGTACAAGAAACAATTTATTTCTGGGGAGACAGAGTCATTTTTCAGGTTAAAAAGTTTCAGATAAAACTTTTGACTTGCTCCAATGTTGTCTAAAGCATTGAAACCCAACCCCCCAAGCCATAGCACACGCGTACACACAGCCTTGCTGTATCATTTCTGCAGGATAATTAGCATTCTGCCTAAGAGAAGCTGGAGTGATGAGGTCAGATTTCAAAGTGGGAAGCAAGGGTAGGCCTCCAAAATTGTGTATATGGGTTAGCTACAGCCAGCCTAGCAAGCTACGGAGTTCTATCATTCCTTTAACCCTTTACTGATTAACACATTTAGCTCACCGTAGAGGTAAAGTTATCATTTTTGAATAGACTATAATACTTCACCTACCTTTCCCATTTCCCTTACTTTCAAAAGAGATGCTTTATTAGCTCTGCCACTAAGGGTCAAGTGGACATAAATGAATAATTCTGCACTCTGTTTGTATATGTACCTGTAGACTTCTGCGTTTACTTTACGATTCAGTGTTTTTTTTTCTTTCAATTCTTTAGAAATACATATATTTTAAAATCAGCTTGCTTTTGGTGTAAAACAGGGACTTTCTTCCCAGTGTCTTTCCACCACTGTAGTATTTTCCTGCTGCTCCCTGAGAGAAGGTTTGTGGTAATGGTAACTGGTATCAGCATTAGAAAAGAAGGATGTTTTAATGGTAACTCATTAATGTGCTATTCTAGCAGAAGATATTCCATTTCTTATTCCACTGCAGGTTTCACGAGACTGTGAATAAGCACTTTGATCTGGACTCAGTATTTCAATCTTCTGAAGTAGCTAACACTTGTAAAGGTCTGCTATAGTCCTTCATTTTCTCTTAGGCAGTACGTAAGCACACAGAGGACCATTATTAAAATGTGTGTGTCACAAGCAACAAAACCCTCAGCTAATGCTCTACTGGGGGGTCAGATAAGATGAAATTTGTCCTCCTGAGCTCGGACATCACAGCACAGTTTTGGGTGAGCATTTCTGTCATTAAAAGTGCTTCCAGAGGATGAATCGGTACGAAGCGCAGTTGGGAGAAGAGGGTTAATTTCCTGACGTCACATTTATTATGCATTCTTGTATTATTATGCATTCTTGTGACCACTTCCTAACTGATCAGTAGCTTCAGTTTGGACTGAAAAAGCCACGCAGTTAGTAGAGAAATTCCACTGATGAGTGTCATGCTTTCAAGAGATATGTTCCTAGAAGGAGACCTGACAAGGGAGGGAGTGTCGGGCAAATTGCAAATGAAAGTCAGTGGCTCCATTAGAGTTGCACAAAATTAACAGAAATTAGATCTCTAGTTGCTGAAGAGAGTCTTCTGTACTGGGATAGCTATCAAAATAGAACAAGCAGAGATTATAGTACATGAGAGTCTTTTTAATTGTTAATTTGCCCACTTCAAAATGACCATACAGTAAAGTCACTGTCTTTTTAAATAACATTGTTTTCTTAAAATTGGTTTCCCTTTTCAGTGTTATCTTTCTAAGAGCTCTGCGGTGATATTGTTGGGAATTATCTATCCTACTCYGAGGGAGCCTATCTGAAGCTAACACAGTCCTTGCAAAGTGCAAGGTAATTAACCATTCTCCTCCTCCTATTTATCTTGATTTTTGCTTCCATCTAGTTGTTTTTCACGCTTGTAAAGTATAATTTGAATAGAGTTTTAGCACTTTCTTCCTACACAACTCCTCACTCTTCCTTCCCTCCCTCCACAACATTGCAGTGATCTGAGTGTGAATTATCTCAGAGTAAAGGTGGGTGAACTGCTCTGCCTGCGGAACAGCCAGAACAGCCGCATTTAAGACAATGGAGCAGAGCTTCAGCAATTGACACATTTCTTTCTGATAGAGACATTTTGTATGCTAATGAGCCTCTGATGGCAAGACCAGACTTTTTTGCTGCTAATTCTGGCAATATCTGTCTCTGATGGGAACCTAATTTCCACCCACAACAATCTTCAGAGTAAAAGACTGAGCAAAGAATAATGCTGAGTACTGATGTGACTCTCCTCTTGGCTTCGCTCCTATGTTTGCCCACAGCCAGGAAAATAGAGCCTCTAGACCAATGCACTTGGCATCTGGTATTTCCTTTCAAGTGCTTCTGAATGAGCCAGGCTCCTTTCACCACTGGATTCCTCCCAGGAAATTCTCTTTAAAGCAGTCACTGCTTCCTTATTATTAAACCCACAAGACATATCAGTGTAGCCAGGAAACATTGATCTAATAGGTCTAAGTGATGATGGTCAAGACCAAAAAGCTACCATGAAATGATAGCATTCGAAGACCAGTAAGAAGGGGCTTTGTTGCATTTTTTGTACTTTACACAATGCAAAATGAAGGAAACAGAGAGATATAGTGAGAGTCAGATAATTTTATTTATATACTTGGTATCACATGCAAGGCATGACTTTGCTGAGTAGCTCTGTGGAAGGTCGAACACTCAGCGCAATTGTTCCTAGYCTGCTTTTAGCTCAAAATCTATGGCTTTTATTTCTGAACCAAGGAAGGGCTTGTGAGCTCCGTAGTATGCCTGTTTTTCTCAACTAGGTCAGCTGGTTTAATTAGAGACATTGTGTCTCCCTACAGGGCGCACTTCCCTAGACTGCTTAACTGTTTGAATAGATAATTCCCAATTCCTAATAATTACAGCTGCAATAGTATCCATTTTACAGGGGTAACCCTTGCTATTGAAAAATTAGAGGATCTTAAGTTACCTCCTCTCGTATTAGTTCTCCATCACTAGGCATTTCCTGGCTTGTTTTTTTCTTCCCTTCTTGTTTGCCATGCTCAGCTTTTCCTCCTGCAGCCACTGCGTTAGCCTGTGGAGCTGTGGTTCCAAACCAGCCAAGCTGGGGGGACCACTGTGAGGAATCCTGTATTTTCATTTAAAACAGGTTATAGCGGTTTAACTAGGAGCTCTGCATTTGCAGTTGCAAGTTAATCTGATATTAGCCAAATTTCAACTGATTTAATAATGCTCACACCCAAAGCTGGTTTAATTAACTTGGATGAAGACCAGAGCGTAAGAGAGGACACATCAGTTTTGTTATTAAATAAAGAACTAGGAGCTAGCAGCTCTCACTCTCCTCCATTTCAAGCTCTCCTATAGTTCAGCTATGTGACCTTGGGCAGATCTCCTGGCATCTCATTGCCTTGCTTTCCTTAGACTGGATATAATCAATTTCTCAGAATAGATGCAATACTGAACTCACAGGCGTCTGTGAAACTTAATTCCCTGCATGCGGAAAGGGTTTTGGCAGCTGTTATGGAGTGCAAGTGTAGTGGGGAAGGGGCAGGGCCCGCTTTCTGCCTGGTTCAGCTCCTCACAGAGTGATCACTGCCAGGGGTCGTAGGTTCTGCCATYGCAGCACTATTGCCTTGTATTAATCCTAAACTGGAAAGTGCTACTGAAGTGCAAAGTATTTGCGTTGGTTAGGATGGTTCCGATCAGGGATTTGTTCTCCATCTGCCAACATAGACCAAAAATTGCTCGGAGGATTTTTTTTTTTTTTTAATTTTTCGGATGGGGAAAAGTCTTCTTCAGGAAAGCAACCTTCTCCCTGTTCCACCTCCATGTATGGAGCAGCTATAACAATATGCCTGGCGCTTGCAGCATGTAAAGGCTGGAGGGCTGGAGAAATCACAGCTCTGCTAACTTATAGTGGGTGTTGCTGTCAGGCAAGCCCAGGTAGAGTTCCTCTTGCGCTCCTTCAGTGGAGACAGCACTGCATGGCAGTCTGCCTCTGCACTGCCGTGTGTCTCACACGAGAATACCTCTGACACTGACCCTGCTGAAGACCTGCTTCCCAAAAGTTGGTGAATGTGGGAAGTAGTTATTGATTTCTTGGCCACCACTGTTTAGCCATCTGTTGCTGTTCTTGGCTGAGTCAGCCTTGCTGCCTTTCCTTTCCCCCACCAATCCATCTTGGAAAGCATAAAGGTCCTCTGTAGCTCTGTTCACCCATGCCCTGGTGTGGCTTTGCAAGGCTCTTCTGCTTTATGATTTCATTTCTGTTGATATTATTCTGTTTTATATTATTTGATTTGTTTCTCTCAGGCATATTGTGGCTTTAAAAGTAAGGAAAGAGACCTACAGGCTCAGAATAATTACTGTGGTTTCATTAGGTTTCRTTTTGGTGCACTCACATGCTGTGTTGTCAGTTTTGCTTTGAAACATCAAAAGGAATCCAGGGAGAAGAATTTCCAGGCCTTTCATTTGTTTCCTCTCAGAACTGGTACCGGGAAGAGATTCTCATTTCTTAATTGTCCACCTGGGTCCAGCATGATCAGAACCCCTTGATAAATCAGCTATTCTAGCTTCATGCAGGTGTGCTCCAAAAGAGGTGGGAGGTGAGAAAACCAAGATACTGCTCTTTGCTCAGAGCCCACTTACGGGTTTATGTAATAGAAGGSAGTTTGCACACAATTAACTAATTACGAGCAAAAGTCAGTGCTTGGGGTGAAGAGCAGGCCTTCTAAAATAAGTACTTGGCATCTTTTGAAGGGTGAACACTTGACACTCGACATGAACTTAAGCAGGAACTGACTTTCAAAGGGAAAAATGTCTGTCACATTTAAGTCTACACACATATTCTCTTCAATATTTGGGATTCTAAACTCTTTGAAGGTAGTCTCTTCACTTCCCCACAAAGCACTTTTTTGTTCACCTTTGCAGTAATTTTCTCTCTTTTCTCTCCCCTCTCAGCCCCATTCCTCTTAATGTTRCAAAAGAATTTGCTTCTGGGATGAGATTTTTCTTGCTGAGTTTCAGCCCCAAATTATATTTTATAGATGACTTTGAAATTCCCTGTAAGTGTGCTCTCATTATTGGATATCTTTGACACAACTCTAAATACAACTGTGCAGACGTTGCCACTATTAATGCTAGGAAAATATAAAACTTACCCATAGAAAGCTGTAGTTAGAGCCAGAAAAGCCTGTGATAGCTAAAAGTACAAGTGTGTTTCAGAGATGGGACCCAGGCCTCATATACTGTGTGAAGCTCTCCGAACTAATCACTCCACGCCATATTCTCAGGGGCTCTTAGTGGATTTTTAATCAGATCATGTTGTGCAGCGGCTGATACTGAACATATTTAGCCTGGGGATTGCACCTGATCTGGTGTGTCTTATTATTATTATTATTTTTTGACTTTCCTGTCTCCTGGAGATTGGTGCAGAGGAAGAGGAGCTGATACAACCGCATAGCAAGAGCAGGCCAATCAAGGCAATACTGTGCTGAATAATAGGCATGTTTGAAACATGTTGGCTGTAATCTACTATAAACCATATACATTTTTCAGCAGACTAATGGACCAGTTTGCATTTGGAAGTAAATACTGGACACGCAAATGGAAAATGTAGGTATTTCAACTGGGAGTAACAACACTTCATCACTAATAATTCTTCCAACAAATCAAGCCCTTTCTATGTTTTTCAGATGGCTCGAACATTTCTGCCTAGGGTCAAAGTTATTGGGCTAAAAATGGCTGGACCAGGAGAATACCACCAGAATTTTGGTGGGCCCAGTTTATCTTCAKAAAGAAAATGGAAGTTTTTTACCATCAACTTTTTTTTGTGTCTTGCAAAACTTTATTTAGAATTTATGGAAATACATGCCATATTACTCGTTGTTTAGGGTCTCCATGTGAGAAGCACTTTGAAATCTTACTCTCAACATGGAGATGAGAAAGAGCTGTAAACTTGGAAAAGGGTTTCTTACAGGGGTTTATGAGCCAATCAGAGGCTGGAAGTTTGACATGGGCAAAAAGATCTGTCAAAAATACTGCATTCCTTTACGTGAAACTCTTCCTGGCTGATTCGCTCGGTCAACAGGGTAGGTTGTACAGGTCCTCAAGGAGCAGGAGAGCTAAATGTTTCTGAAATCCTTCTGCAGTGTCATTTTGAGGAGTGGTATTCATGCAAAGTGCACCCTGTATCTCTTAGCTTTGAGCCATTGTTCTGAATATATCTGAAGTCCTCATGCTGTGCTGTTTTGAGAAGAGTTATTCATGTACCATAGATCTCCTAGTGCTGAGCCATTGTTTGCCATGTCAGAGATGGCAGAAAGAAGCAGTCAACAGTGTGGATGGCACTGGTGGAGAAAACACTATTAAAACTCATCAGAGGCAGGATCAAGGGACCCTCACTGAGATATTATTTGATCAGTTGGAATGCACATGGATTAACAGAGAGATGATCCTGTCTTAATAAGTGGACAGCATTTTTATTTTTAGGCAAGAGTGCAAAGAGCTGGAAACGGGAAGCTGGAGGTATAATTTACGCAAAAAGGCTAATCTATGGAGTCAGCAGTCTGGCACAGGGGGTGAAATGTTTGAGTGGATTAAGGGTGGTTTCAATRTAGACTACGGAGAGATCATAATGCTTTGGTAGCAACTAAATGGAGGAGTAGAGAATTACATGGATGAGAACAGGGTCCAGATTTGTTCCTCTCATTCATAGTATTTATCTAAGGCTTGAGGAGGATGAAAATACTGTAAAGCCAAAATATTTGCAGATAATGCAGAAATTGGGAGCACTGCCAGTACAAAGAAGCTATGTATGTGTATGGGAAGATGAATGACCTAGATAAAAATAAAGTAATGAGTAGCTGGATAAAACACAGGACCAGTCTCTGAAAGATG
Organism: Rhea americana; assembly: GCF_003343005.1. Classification (NCBI taxonomy): domain Eukaryota; kingdom Metazoa; phylum Chordata; class Aves; order Rheiformes; family Rheidae; genus Rhea; species Rhea americana. The sequence continues at coordinate 1,329,136 of NW_028185417.1, read as the reverse complement.
ATACTATATAAAAATGTAGTTCATGAAAATGTAGTCCATAGGTAACAGTGAGAGGAAATTTGAAGTAGAAGGATTAAAATTGGTGTATAGAAATGCACAAATGTATAGAGACCTCTGTAAAATGTGCATAGATAATAGATTTAAATAGCAGGAAATTATCCTGCAGAAATCCTGGTGTACTCTCATCCTCATTTCTGATCATCTGATTATAAAGTTATTACAGAGATGGACAAAGACACAGCAAGAGTGAGCAGAATGAGACAGGGATTGGGGGTCACTAGATGTATCAAATAAACCAAAGGAATTAGGACTGCAGCCTGTGAAAGAGGACTGACAGGTGAGATCGTTTTGCTCTATGGAGTTCTTAAGGGAATAGGAAGAAAGGTGAAAGCCAGACGATTTGAATTTGTGTCAAATACAAGCAGCAGAGGGCACAAATTAAAGTTTTGCACTATACGGAAGGAGTTCCCGCAAGGAATTTAGTTTAGAATTCCTTTATGCAGGGAGCAGATAATATACAAGATGCTGAAAGATGCACTCTGCTATACAAAAAGCCCAGTGGGAACACAAATTTTTACTGCTATGTCCCCCAAAGCCACATCTCTGTCTGAAGAGTGCTTTAAAGACAGCACCATTCTTCCAGAGAATACAGGAGAGGGCTGTAAGAAAGAAATAACCTATCTTATCCTCTGGAGAATACTCAAAGTGTTTCTACTGGATTATTGGTAGCATTTTTGGAGAGGCTGGATGTCTGAACTCTTTCAAAAATTTCAGTTGTGAAGGAATTGTTTTCTGGAAGAATCAGTGAAGCTGCTTTGAAATTACACAGAACTGGAGCTGAAATTATGAGACTCCTTTGGGAGGTAGGACTGAGAAGTCTCTGAATTTCTGCTTTGACGTAGTTTTTTCCAGTTTTAAAGGATTAATAATACTATAGCAGTGGAGAAAAAAAGGCATGTGGCAAAGTCTGTAAGATGGAAATGAAAAGTCTATTTATTTGAATAAGTCTGAAAAAGAATTGTTCATATGGTATAAAAGAAAAATATTTATGGGGGATACACCTGATGGTCTAATGGGTGGAGTTCGATTTACTCGTCTCTCTGGCATTCAGGCAGAGCTAGATGAAAGCCTGAAGTTTCATAAGAGGAAAGTCCCCGCTACCTCCCCTCCCTCTCCTGTGAGTTAAGCAAAGTAAATCCACAAGGTTTTGGCTTATTGAAAATAAACAGATTCTTTGCTTTTTTCTCTGCTTCCTAAGATGTGTCATGAATTCTGTATGCGAACCTAATACTTGTAAAGACTCTGGTTCAAAGAAATGTATTTGTCTTCTGTCCTGCCCCTTTTCATTTGGGGCTCTGTGGGCTTTTGGTGTCTGAAGTGCTCCTTGACCTGGCAGTGACATCCGCTTGTGTACTGCGTCTCAGGCTTGCACACAAACTGCTTGCAATTCAGTCTAAATCCAAAGCTGAGAAGCAGTGCAGGAGTTGTAAATTAGTCACTCACAAAACACATGAAAGAACTAACCTTATTACTGTACACCATCCAAAAATGTAGGTTGTAACCCTTTGATGGCCAGAACTTCATTTTCCCCTTCCTCCCTCAGAACGAATGCACCGTTGAGCATCACTTGCTGACGCTACGAGATTCAAATGCGCACAGAAAGACAAACAAAAAGGCACACAATCCAGTCATTTACAGCATAGCGTATACAGTGCTGTACAACGAATTATTTTTATATAGGTAATTAATAATAGAGAAACAATGTAGTGACAGTGAGTGTCCCAGGGAGAAAATTGTCAGCCTATTTATTCATTTATTCTTTTCTAACTAAATTGATGGGATAGTCTGATGCCTTTCTGGATTCCACAAAGATGATGAAACTGCACACAAGTTTCATTTAAATAACAGGCAAATCTTCCAATTAGTCAAAGTCTAATCCTTATTCTTGAAATGATGAACTGCATCTAATGTGGCCTCTGTCAGCCTAAAGGGGAAAAACCTGTCCACCAAAAACCCAAAGACATTGATCTAAAAATTTTGGGCACAGATTCAAATACATTCATCTAGTGTGATGTGCCAAGAGCCTGCAACTGTCTTCAGGATTCTTAAGTTCATGTTAAATGGCATATCACTAATTCCTTCATATGAACTCATCTTCTAGCTATTGAGGCTTTAAGGGAACTGAAACAGAGTTATAGGGAGAATACAGAATTTAGCACTGAACTCTGCTCTCGAATGAACGGGTAAGTCCAGTGTTCTGCATGGTTTACGCTTTCAGAAAATATAACCTACATAATGGTTGAAATTCCAGTTTTAATTGGGGAAAGATTTTGATAATAAAGTGATCTAAAAACAAGCAAATGGCAAAAGAACTAAAACACAAAACAAATTTCCCACATTTCATTTCTTTCATGAGGTAGGTATTCCCATATGTAAAAAATAAGTTACAAAACTGCATTTTTTTTCAGTGAAAGAGTTTTTTTCTATACTTTTTTTTCAGGTGGTTAGATGCTTAACCATTCTCTTAGATTTTACGTCTCTACTGTTTTTTCCCCATCTTTATAAATAGGGACCATCTCTATTTCAACCTCGTTGAGTTTTTTTAATGTACACTGATGGTTGGCATACATGTGAAGCAAGAATCCCCAGAGCGCGTTAGAGTACAGTGGCTAAGGAATGTTTTTTTGAAATAACTAGCTACAGATGAACCATGATAAATCATACTGTTTTATTGAATTTATCTTTTGAATATTAAAWTTTAAAAGCTATGTCATGTTGAAATATGGAATTATCTCCAATGTAATCCAATGTAATCCACTGTAACCCATGTTGGGAGTTTGGAGGGGGAAAGGGCAGTGAGAGGAAAGCTTGGCAGGTACTAGATGAGGAATAGTGTGCACAAGCTATCCTAGCTCGCAGCAGAGCTGCAGTCTCGACACTAGTTACAACCTGGGAGCGATTGACACTCCCTGTACCGGCTATTTTGGCTGGAATTTAAATATGTCAGTAGGCATCCAGGGTTGACAAAAGCCCTGTTATTTTCTGGACCGAGAGCTAAACCAGGCTGCAGCCTTCCTAAATTATTACATAGAGCTTATAAGGAATTGTTGGTTTATGTGAAGTAATTTAATCAACCTGATCATTAGATGAATTTGCTATTTACACACTTTGTTCTAATTGTGTTTATTTATATGCCTATTACACTTTTGCCCAGTTATTTGGTTCTAATTAATAAATTGGAAACAAGTGTGGTTTGAATGTCTGCTTCTGGAAGAGCACCTTCTTGAAACAGAGGAGCCTGCGGGGTGAATGAGATCTATGGTATGACCCACAGGGAGTTCTCCCAAGCTGTCCTTGCAGACCTGCCAGACCTGCCGATGAGCCAGAAAACCCACCGCTCTTTGAAGACCTGATATCTGCTTTAAAGATAATGCATTTCCTGTCATAACTCTCTGTACGCTTTATCCTTGTTATTTGTAGGGTGATCATTTGAGATGTACGTTGTTGAGAAAAGTAAAACATTTACTGTCAGTCTAGAGGAATATATCAAGGTCTAAAATTTGCCCTTTCCCAACTTCTTTTTAAATCTGTTTTGCTCTCTAAGAAGCAGACTAACCCTGGCTCTTTTTTCCCTCTGTTCTCTTATTTCAGAACTCTTTGTGGATCTATATCGCATCACAAATTCATTTACAAGGTGGCGGATAAAGCGAAAGCCTTTGGCAGAGCAGAGCTAATGTGCACAGTATAAAGGTGTGGCCGTRAGAGCTACAAACTCCAGTTCTGTTGGAGGAAAACATAGTATTACAGACTTGGTCCTTTGAGACTGAAACAAATAATAATCTTTGTTTCAGTTCTATTCATGTAGCTTTTTTGTATCCTCATCTTTTGTCTTCTTCCTAAGTATGGAGGCACCCCTTAACTGAGGGATGAACAGAGTGTCTTTGTGTCTCTCTTGCTAAGCCAGTAGGACTTTATATACTATTTACTGAAGTAAGAGTGCTGCTTGGCAGTTTTGCAGTGCAGAGGTCTGTTCTAGTTGCTGTCAGCATGAGGCTGCTGACTTCGAAGGAAGCCAGACTGAGGCTTAACTATTCAAGAAAAGAAGAATCACAGGAGGGATGTATTACTAAACATGTCAGGAAAGGTTTTCTCCAAAGTTTTCAAGATTATTTTTCCCACCTTCTTTTGTACTTGGATGTAGTCAAAATCTTTTGGAACAAAAATCTCAAATGCTAAAGATGAAAACAGTCTTTGGAATAGCATCTGGCAGTGCCTGCGAGATGCTCCCCAAGAAAGCCATTTGAGGGGCCGAGTCAAGCAGAACCAAGCCTGCACCAACATGCAAGCAGTGGGAAGGACAGGGACTGGAACTTTGCTGCAGGGGACTTGGGCTCCAGCAGGAATATTGGTGTGTGATCACTCTGGCTGTTGAATTATGATTATGCTTCCTGGCCCTGTTTTGGCTTTAGCTCTGTGAAGTTTGGAGAAAGGTACAGGCCAACATCTGTGTCCATGGGCAGCACGGATAAGACTGTGCAGATTTCGGGGACGGGGGGGAATAAGGAGAATTTAAGCCCATGGAGACAAGTCATGCTATGCTGCTTGCCCTCAGTGCCAAGGAGGGTCTGGGGAAGTATGCAGTCATGGTGTTTGCTGTTCCCAGTTGGATGTCTTGCTGAGTCTTTCAGTCTCTTCTGTTGGAAATATTCAAGTCTGTAGAAGTAATTAGTCATTGGAGCAGGGCTGTAACCATGTTCTTCCATGTAGAAGTGAATTCCCTAATGCTGGGCTAATGGCTCTTCTAAGGGAGAAGCCTTGTTCTCCTTCTCTTCTGCTTTGACTGAAAATCCCATGCTTCTTGAAACTTGTACACATGTTCCCATTAAAAATTTTAACACTGAGTTAGTGTGAAAAAAAATCTACCAGGAAAACTCCTGATCAGGTCAAATATTATTTTGAATTCTATTAATTCTACAAGACTTTTCTTCTTTAGCAGACATTTGAGATTTTCAAGGGCTCTAAGAAAAGTGTATTTTAAGCTTATTTAGTTTGTAGAAAAGGTGGCTGTGGTTGTGTGGGCTAGTGTCATGCATAGATGAAGAGGTAATATAGAGGCCAGAGTAGTAAAGCTCTTGCAGAAGAACCAGAAAGAATGGCAACATGTAGTTTGAGAGGGCTGAAAAAGAAAGGGAAGATGGGTAAATGGAAAACTACCCACACATTCAAAATAGTTGAACTGAAGTATACTCTGCACAAGAGCAAAAACTCCATGCCTACCTCTCTATATTTCAGTGATTTGAGAGCAGAAGGAGTTAAATATTTTTTCTGCATTGTTTACTGTTTTTCTGCCCCACTGAGGGTTATTTTTTTAATGTCAGATTTCTATTGACACTCATATCAAAAAGCCTGTAATTTAACTTGATAGATCAGCTACTAGGGGGAGGAGGGAAACTGACCCCCACTATTGAGATATATGATGCTTATTTAGACACAAAATCTTAAATGACACATATTCTTCATGGGATGCACAGGCATAAGCAGCACACTTGTCATTCAAGGTTACCTACAAAAAAAGCAAGAAAAGAAACTGAATTTGTTCTGCTGCTCTCCTTTCTTTCATTTAAGATAGAAAATGCAGTGCTTGCTGCATTAGAATAAAAATACTATCTACTATATGTGAGTGAGAGAACATAGACAAACTGTGATATGATTTGACATTTATACAGGAACCATTGGGCAGGAATAATAGTTTTATTTAGATTATGAGGGATTTTTCTTTTCTTTTTTCTTTTCTTTTCTTTTTTTT
>NW_028185417.1:1206428-1323315 GCF_003343005.1 Rhea americana | reverse complement strand
AAACACAACTTTGGCTCACATATGCAGGAGATGAGGCATCACCCCTTCTGCAATTAGAAGAACTCCCATACTTCTTGTACTCTTTCGCAAAGTTGATCTATGGGAAAAAAAATGACTCTCCTGATGTGTCTGGATTATTCCAAACTATTTGAAAAAAGTCAAAAAAGACATTCATAATATTTTAGACAGGTGAAATGGCAACAGAAGTGCCTCCTAAGCCATGTCTGAAGATAAATTGTAGGTGATAAAACTCCTCCTCATGGAGCTGGCTAAGAATTTTTCATCATCTTCTTCAGTGAAAAATGTTGATTTGCTAAAAGAATTTCAGAAAATGAGCTGTTTCATTTCAATGAATTATTTGTTAATAAATCACATGCAGCGAGAAATATCTACTTTGCTGTTTATAAAAATGATAAAGAATCAAAATTTTCAGTCAGAAGTAAATTTTTCTTTTAAAATTTAATTTGTACTAGGAAACAGAAATTAGGTCAAATAAAACATTTCAGTTGAACAAACACCAATTTTTTGGCTTTTTCCTTTTGCAAAAAGAGGTTCTTTTCAACCTACATTATTCTATGAGTCTATGAGATTTCATTTTTTTGAGGCTGGAAAAATAATTGAAACATCAAATCTTTATGGATAGAAAACAATTTGCTGCCTAGCCCTGCTTTCTAATAATGTCTTGATGTCTTTCTCAGAAAGCTTACAAATAAGCAAATTTCTCTGCATTTCTTTTTGACAGAGAGAAAGTCAGTTCTCTGACTAAGGGTATATAATTTGTTTGTTTTTTTTTCCCCTGAGCTGCTTTGTCAAGAGCTGTGGCATGATTTTTAACTTACAGTTTTCAATAGCAAAGAAAAGCACAAATGCTGGAAGCATGTATTAAAATCCTCCATGGTAGCTGAAGAAGAATCTGAACAATTTTTTAGCCCAGTCTGCTTTCCATTTGTGACTGTTTTGTATATTATTTTTTCTCTTTGACTGTTTATGAAAACTTTTAAATGGCTCACATGAAAAGCCTTCTTTCAACCCCTGGCTTTTTACTAGAGAGCATCTGAATCACCACAAAATTAAGATTTTTGAGAGTTCTTAATGTATTGAAAACTGAAAACTAGGCCATTAATCCTTGATAGTTTGGCGGAAATCCTTCACATATACTCTTCATTGTTTTAGTATCATCGAAAAATAAGACAGGAGAATATTTCATTAGAAGCATCACAGACACCCTTGACTGTAGCAGATCAGAATGAGACTATGAAAAGCTGCCTGGGTACCAGAAAGCCGGAGTGACCGAGGAATCTGCCAACATCTGTGGCATGGATGACAGTGCATACATATTTCAAGAACTAAGCACAAAAAAATTGTACTGTAGAAGCAGAGAGAAATAGGCTTGAGATCCCTAGTCCTTGACAATCATCCAAGCTGAATGGAGAATTTTGGCTATCTCCGGCAAAAAAAGAACTTATCCTTGTTGACCACTATCTCCAAAATATCAAGATAGCTCATCGTCAGAGAGCAGAAATCTAAATAAGCTTCTAGAGATAGTAGATACTTTTYGTTTGTCTTTCTTTCTTTTCTTTTTTTACTTATTAGAAGTGTACACTTGACCCCACTGTTTACCTAGAAACAGCTCAGTTGATTTCCATTAAGGAATGATGTGATAATACCTTATTAGTGAATTATGCAGCCATCACATCAGACCATTGGAGAGAGGGAATCTGATTTAAGTTTAATAAGTTTAATTTGCCTTCATGACTAAATGAAACAAAAGGATCTAAACAGGTTGGTGTGGCCTCCTCTAAAGTTACGCAGGTCATTTGCAAGTTCATTGCAGTTCCTGTTGCAGTCCACTGCCTGTGCTTATTCATTAATCACAGATGCAAGAAATGGAAAAGGAGCTTCAATTTATAAACAATCCATCAGCAAGAAACTATAATTAGGGCTACCATATTTCTGAAAGTATGTCAGATCTGCTGAGCATGTGTAGCTGAGGCCGGTATGTATTAAGTTTACTAGATAACTGGAAACCTTCAACAAATACAGAAAAACCTTGAAATATATCCAGAACGAACAGAATGTATCGCAGAATCACAGAATGGTTGAGGTTGGAAGGGACCTCTGGAGATCATCAAKTCCAATCCCCCTGCTCAGGCAGGGTCACCTAGAGCATGTCAGACAGGGTTGAATCCAGGCAGGTTTGAATATCTCCAGAGAAGGAGACTCTACAACCTCTCTGGGCAACCTGGTCCAGTGCTGTCACTCTTGCCTGGGAAAACTGATTTACATATAGTGGCCTTAACAACAACGCTTCAGATCAGAGAATTATATGGCAGAAAACGCTGTCTTGTCATGAGAAGATATGTGCATTTTCAGTCTGCATATAAGACTGGCCAAATAGCTGAGTTTTGCCTTGAGGGTTTGGGATTTTTGAGTCCAGACGTTTTTTTTTTCAAAGAGACAAGGACATTTGAATCACCTGAGGCACTGTTGTCACATGAATCACAATCAGTCACATTAGTCACCTGTGGCAATCACCTGAGTTAACAATAAAGCACATGGCAAATATCAGCAAATTGATGGAACTTATACCTTGACAGTGAAAGCAAATAAAGGCTTTAAATTCCATCTGTTTTGAATTTTTTATTTGTAAAAATGAAAATGATCCTTTAATACTTAATGGTAGCTTTAATGTTCATTTCACCACCAAACTATTATTTATTGTGCCTGTTTAGCAGATATATGTTAATATTAATACAATGCTTCTGAACTTGCATTTGAATGTCTGTATTGTAGACATTGTTGAACAGGTTGTATCTTGGTTTTGATATTTAAGTCCCATTTCTGATTCTTCAGCAGAATAGAAATCGGGTTTGCAGTCTCTTCCACAGTGCTTCTGTAATACAGACGTTATTGCAAATAATGCCACTTTAGGCAGGATAGATACAAGCAAGCCATAAGCTCAGAATTGCCCATTGTAATCAAATTGGCTATTTTCCAAACAATTCACGGTTTCTCTCCCAATGTGACCTTTCAGAGCCCTGCACTCAGCAAAATAGGGGTATATTACCTTTCATGCACCACTGTTCATTTTCAGTAGAAAGCCAGGATTATCGTTCAAATTCTGTTCAATTACACCTGAGCAACCTCATTGTTTTCAGGGGGAATGCACAAACAAGTCGGATCGGCCTCTGGTACCAGCACGTGCTTAGCATTGCACACAGCTTGGAGACTGTACTTGCAGAAACAGAAAGGGTTAAAAGCACACTCTATAATAAATATGCGACAAATTGAATATCTACTAAGAGAATGGATGCTATTTTCCAGGTACTCCAGTTAGTCTCCTCTGACCTTGAGGATAGTTTCCAGAGGCATTACTGGATATGTGTTGGGAAAGCGGGGAGAATGGTTTAAATATGCAGGTAAAAGGGAGAAAAGAGATCTTGAATTAGGCATCCTTTAACTTAGGAGAGCTCTTGGGCTCTACACTGTTTCCTCTATCTTCTCCCCTAACAATATAGCTGTTCTTTGAAATCCTTGAGTTTATATAGAGACTTAAAAAAAAAAAATCTAAACAACGATAGATTGCCCAGCAGGAAATTATTTACATGAAAACTCCTGCCTAAGCATAATTTTTCTTGAGATGACATGTACTTTGAAAATACAACACAATTTCATCTCAAATGTAAAAGTAATACCCTCTCCCTTATTTTTTTTTTTATTTTTTTGCTGGCACTAAAAGACATAGAAATTGCTGATGGTATGTGGTTGATCACTGTATCAGTCAATCCTAAATAGTTTATAAATCCGTATACTGTGAAGAATATAATTGATTTATGTAATTGGGAATTTTTAGCAATATGATTTTGTGCAATTATGTTTGTTTTTCCCCATCCAGAACCTGCTTCCCTGGTGAATTTGGCGGTAGTCTGATTGTACAGAGCCACTGTTTATTCCGCCCTCGTGTTTCCCTTGAGTATAAGTTGTGATATATCAGCGTTGTCTTTGAGGTCTATGGAATCTGTGGATATGCAGTACACTGAAGAGTGGAGATGGAATGAAACTGAAAGGATTCATGAATAAAATGTAAGTGGATGATACTTCAAACTAAAGCACAATACTGCATTGCCTAAATGGAGAGAAATTGCTCATTTTGCTCGAGTAGGAGCAGTAGCAGTAACAATAAGCTAGGATTATTGTGGCCTTTGGTCTCAGGCTCAGTTGTTATCTAAGAGTGGCATACAGCAGTTCCTGGAATACTTTCTTTTCACATGATAGCTCAGCTGAACTTTGGTGAGGAAAATAAATATTCCAGTGGTTATAGAGTCTCACGGATCTGTGAGAGAAACTTTGCCAGCTTTGAGTGATCCCCCAACAACCTGCAGCATCTACAAAAATAAGTGAACTTTTAAATCCAAAATTCCTGATAAATGGAAAGTTCTGCCTCTGGCATTGTCAATTTTCTCTCTTTTTTCAATGAACTCGATTATTCGCACTCAGTATATCAACATACTGCATGAGTTAAACAGGTACCAAGGCTAGTGCTGTTTTTGAACATAGATCATCATTTTACTTACTCCCTTACATCATTTAACTCTGTTCTGGTGACCCTGGGACCTGGTAATATGCACTGCAACCAATAACCATAACTCCATGATCCGTATAGAATACGTGAAGGATGGTGGCAAGTATATAATTTATTACCTTCTGTAGTGCTATGTTATTATTATGTGACTGTTATAGCATTCATAGTTTGACAGATTCCTATTAGCCAGTCAGTCAGAGTATGTAGTGTATTATTTTACCAATACCTGATGCGTATCAATAAAATGAGTGAACATTGCTCTAAAAGAACAACTGAACTGGCTTGGATGGCATAATCTCCTATCCTGAATTCCCACCTGAAACATCAATTTTAACCTAACTGATCTTTTTGTGAGGCTCAGAAAAGTCTGTGTAACTTTCTTCCCTCCTTATCCTGAATCCCTGAAAGGAAGTGTCAAAATAGTACGAGAGGCTATTTTCTTTGTACTCCTGTTCCAATAGCAGAAGCAAAAATTACAAGAAATCTTGTACTGTGAGACAACCTGTTCTCACAAGATTTCCAGCCCATTAACTCAAGAATCAGATTGTTTGGATTAGGTTTGCACAAACAGCCAAGCTTTTCAGGTGCTTATCCAAAAGGCATTGAACCAAATCCTTTGAGGTTTCCCCACTTACTTAATATATTATGCAAATATTGACTAAATGTGGAGACAAGAGCAAGACAGGAAAAATCTCCTTGTCCAGGACAAGTAGAGTTAGTTTTTGCTGGACAAGTAAAACTGTCATGCTTTCTGCTGGCTGGGCAAAAATTGCAAAAGGGGAGGAAGGCACAGACTGACGACGCTGAGGGACGAAGGGTGACCAAGGGGCTGGAGGGTGGCTGGAGCTAGGAATAGCTGAGCTGCTGGAAAGGTAGGAAGAGGAGACAGAGCTGAACACGGCCACAAAACCACATGTTAAATTATGGGAAATACAGAGCTTGTTAAAGAAAAAGATATGACCGGGGATATGATGCCGTGGAAGGGGAGCTGGGAACGCAGTCTGTGTGTCGGCATGTGACCGGAGCTGGTGGCTTTGGTGGGAACCACGGGTGTGCTGAGAGTCTTGGCCCTGCCAGGAAAGGGATGCTGCCACCTCTCACCTGGACTTGAGACTGTTAAATCATCATGTGCCAGATGGTGTTTCATGAAGATGTGACGTAGGCTGCATAAGAACAACCGGTAGCCAGGCTGGGCCACAAACGCCTGCCAAACTGTTGAGTAACTTCCTGCTCTACCTTCTACACTTTCCCACATTTGTCGAAGAGAGCAGATAGAGCTATAATGTTTATTTTGGTATCGTGAGGTATTATACTGTGACTATGTGAAATACATTTAAACAATGTCAATCAAAATCTAAGAAACTAGAGAAGAAAAATGTTATCCAAAGCTATCCGAATTTTTTCTGTAATGAGTCTTTTCTGTGTGAGGCATTTTCATTGCACAGGCAAGCTGACAACAACATGCTGTACACAATCTGACCACGCTGTCAATTTTTACCAGAAGTGTAATCAATATGATCAAATTCACTTTAATGAAGGCATCTGAAACATAGTATTTGTTATTATATAGGTTCTTACTTAATGCATTAAAATGGTATGTTAACAAGCTGATATGAAGTATAAATCTTTAAGGTGAATCAACCTGACTTATAAGACTGTTAGCCCTGCATCATCCAAAGTATGACTGGCAGTAGCACAGAGAGAAAGTTTGCCAATATGAGGTACTCCTACTAACCCTGTTCCTGAGGAGTAATATATAGTAAAGCATTGGCACAGCTGTGTTTTTTAGTGATTGCATGAATGGTCAAGCAAACAGAGCATGTTACTTTACATTACCTCATGATAAACTGCTAAGCAAAGATGGCATCATCAAGAGGCTCTCTCTCTCTCTTTTTTTTTTTTTTTTAACTTGACTAAAGAAAATTTCTGCAGACAATTAAAGAGCTGATGGAAAGAGCAGAGATGTACAAAGTGGGMTAATGGGCTATGCTATAAGGAAGTCAAAGTGTTGTAATTCTAGAGAGCTGAGCTGACCTAAGAGAGCACGGTCAGCTTCTTTAGATATTACAGAGTAAGCRTTTAGGACTTACAGTCACCACAGGATCACTTTACTGCCAATAGAAAGAAACAGGCATTTTGGAGGAAAGACTCTGGATCATTTTTAGATGTCTACTTTAGGATAAGATGACATGTTCCTTCGTAGTTATTATTTTTGTTAGTAACTAAAATGGGAGTAAGGGGTAATGGCTCAGAAAAAGTGACTACACTCAAGATATTTAGTTGGAGAAATCGTCCTCTCCCTCACTTTACCTATTAACATTTTCTTCATTGTATCTTGCATCAGCTGTAGCATCACAAGGTATTTTGTGTGAAGGTACTGAAATTTTCTAAAGAAACTTATAAGAGGTGCTTTTCTTTCTCAGTGCATAATGAAAAGCATGGCCAAATATTTCCCATCTTCCCTGAAGACAAAGGGGTCATTTTCTGATCAGCTCTGCCAAGCTGTGCTGACTGGTAGAAATTATGCAAGTTACCCTGTCTTCTTCCACAGAGTGTTTAAACATCTGTATGAAAGGAATGAGAGTGGGATGCTCCACTATATAACTCTCCTCCCACATCTTGATACCAATTAAAATCTTCTTACTGAGTAGCACACTGCTAGTTTTGCATTTTAAAACCCCACTGGGTAAATTGAGTTAAAAAGATGTGTGGAAATCATTGTCGTGACATCTTCCGTGAATCTGAATGTGAGATGAGGCACTGCTGGGTGGGATAGTGCTGTTAGTGGCATGAGCAATGCTGGCCCAGAAATGATTGCCTTTCCTCTGTTGTAATCAGTGCAACTCATGAACATTAATATCAGAAAGGATTTCAGCACAGGCTACTTCCAGAGTGCATATTCATGGTCCCTGTAAGCCCGTACTTCAGTGATGACCAGAGTTATTGATTTAACTTTTTAAGCTATTTATGCTGAGCTTGCTAGGTTCTAGGTGTCTCTTCTGCAGCCTTATTTGCACATGCAGCCTAAATATACTCTCCAGCTGTGAAGCTGAGCAAGATAACTTGCATGCAATGTTCTTGAACAAGTAGATGGGGGGATTTTAAAGTAGTAAGGATTGCTATAGCAATGTGTTGTCAACATTAAGCTAAGTGCATGTCTTGGGAAGCACAAGCCCACAGTAGATAGGAAAGGATCCGCTGGGTCACTGAACACTGTTGTCTGAAATCTCAGAAAACCATGTCTTATAATCCTTCCATTAGAAGAACAAGCTCCATCTTAAAGTATGTCGTCTCACTGCTTTTTGCTCTTTTCATGCAGCAAATGTACAGATTCCTCTAAATAGTTATCGTAAAGTGCAAGTATTCCGTGGCTTTCCCACTTCCAGTGCATGACCCCTAACGCTGCTGTCAGCACTGCTGAGTGCCTGGCAGAGCACTTTGGGTCTGGGTTCTCTCTAGGTGGAAGTACTTAAATAGCCTTAAATCGAACACCAAACCTCCTCAGACAAGCAGTAGGTCAGGTACTCCCACACTTCTACTCCCACACTTACTGTTTCTTACTGACCAATTTAACCAACTCCCTCTTCAGCACTCAGCTTTCAGGGCATTTTTAGAGATGCCCATATCTGTTCACTGACTGTATGGGGATGCTAATTTTGTATCACCAGGCTGGGGCTAGGTATCTCATTTTTAGGTGCTGTAAGGTCTAACACAGATGTCTAGAGTAGACACTCTGGACATCTTGCTCTTTTTAGTTTAGTGCTCTTGACAAATTTTGGGGAAACCAAGGATGGAGAAACTGAGTCTAGATTCTTCAGTCCTCAACACAAAGATTGCAGTTTCGAACAGGCCAGAGCTGATGCACAGCAATAAATTGCTACTTAATTACTTGTTCCTATTGCAAACCATAAGTCTTACAACTAACAAGATCTAGCTGGGAGTTTTCCAATACAATCCTTATCCTTGTGGAAATATGCTCCTCAAAATTGAAAACTAAAGTCATAGGTCTCCTCAAAATATTTTTTTTCCCACAAGAAATTTTCCTTGTACATCAGTTCAACTCAACTAAAATTTTACATTTCTTGAAAGAGGAGGCAATATTTATTCTGAGTTAKTACAACATTCCTTCTCTCATGGGGAGGGGGGAGGATTCATGTCCATGATACAACACTGAGTAGAAATTACAGGTCTGTGGCTCACATAACATATCCTTTCCACCAACCAAAATGAAACATGTCAGTGTGGGAAGGATAAATGGCAATCTTTGGCTGTCGTGCACTAGGATCTTATTATAGACACAGAGATAATGAAACTAATGTATCCTGAGGCAGTGTTACTTAAAAGAATATCAGAACAGGAAAATGTGCACTGAATTTCATTTACTGTGACTTTTTTCTGATGTGTTTGGGGATAAGTTTCAGCAAACAATACCAAATCTTAGCCCTTTAGAAATCAAGTTATATTCAGGCAGGTGACAAMGGGATAAGGTGACAGAAGTGTGGCCCACATATTTGTGAAGCTTTCTTGTCAGGCAGTGTAAGTATATTCATGTGATTCTTTTTATCACTCAATATCACTGAAATATACAATGTAGAAGGTAGGCTAGGAGGAGCTGAACCCCATATAAATTTTCCCCAAATTTATATATCTCTTAGGAGAATCGCAGAGAAGGTGGGAACAGCTAATCTGGAAGCTAATAAAGTCATCTGATGCACTTTTGGAAGATAATGAAATATTACAGTAAGGATGCTGCTCTTACAATTTTTTGACTGTATATATGATAAGGTTTAGGTACAGGAGATGACATGCTGCCTCATGGCTATCCTCTTCAGAGACTAATATTTTCACAGTACTATTTTGGATGCCGGCATTTATTTCGTGTCTTCACACATAAGCAATCTGGAGGCTGCACTTTAATGTTTGAGTGGGTACACCACATAACCATTGTTAGGTACAGGAAACATGTTAATCTTCACAATACAGCGGTCAAGTCAGGTGAAGAGTATTCATACACTTGTTAAGTTTATTCACATTTTTTTCTTTTTTTTTTTTTGCCCCCTCTTATTTTACTCCTTCTTGCAATAGCTACACGGCATAACTTCTTCTGTATGCTTCAAATACTGTGCTGTCACTGGCAGTTATAAAGGGAAAAAACAATATGAAAGGGAAATATCCATATGGGAAACCTTTCCTAGTAGGGTATGTTTTTATTTTATGGAAACGTAGCTAGAGACATTTAGAAGCAGACCCATCCTATTCTGTTGAAGCTTTGAAGGTTTTATGGCCCTAAGAGCAAAAAGGCTGTGCAAAGACCCATCCACATTGTTCTATGTGATATTTACTATCTGTATTAAACTAGTACTCAGAAACCTCAGAAGAGACTGAGTTACGCTGGACACACTTCAAACATGATAAAAGGTGGCTCAGAGTTTAATCTTTCAATCTGGTTGGCCTACTAGCACATCATAACAATTCTGTTCCTGACATGCTGATTTGTGGCATTGATCAAATTCATTAGCCTTTTACTTGCTTAAAAAAAGAAAAATAATTACTCCTACAGTTGAGTTTATAATAAGTCAACAGAGCCACTCACACATGAAGGGGAAGTGTTCAGGTCTGAAACTGTGGGCATGTACACAATATCCTCTTCTTGATGCCGTTATACCAGCTGAAGAGCCTAGCAGTCCCAGCTGGACCACAATGCCCCTCTGTCAAACACGCCTGTTCTGTTTCATCTTCTAGCTGAACTCCTTGGGTAAGAGCCCTGAACCCAACATTTAAGCTGCCTTGTTTCTTCAGACAGACTTAGATTTGGGAGGAAGCATACGATGAGTTCATTTAGCAGATCTGACTGGGTGGCACTGATGAAACTAGTTTGGGGCAGGGTGAGGTGCAAAGCTTTGAGGTGAGCCTATGAGCACCTAGGAGATGCCATGAACATACTGCCTTCATCATTCTATTTCTGGAGTTTGAGCTACGCACTTGACACTAAAAAATAAAAGAAACTAGTTCTTGTCTCTAGAATGATACTTTCAAAATATAGAGATATCTAATTTAAACACATTGAGTCTTCCAGATGAAGGTTCAAACCCAGCCTACTGCAGTCTATGCAGAGATCTGTGCTGTTATTAAAAGTTATCTCAAGAGAGGAGGAGACTTGGGTAGAGAAGAGGAGCAAATTAGTGGGTGTGGAAGGAATAGTTTGAAACTTGAGAAGAGACATGCAAAAAACATTTGATTTGAGTAGTAATTGCTCATCTACAATGAGCAGCTGTGAAAATGACAACTGTAAAAGAGAATCTTAAATTCGATGAAGAAGGAAAGTATCTGCTGAGAAGTCATGGGCCACGGAGTAAGACAGATGATTTTAGCAGCAGAACTGTGAATAGGATGGAATAGAAGCAGGGTGCTGCAGGGAGTCCTTAGAGGAAGAGAAAAATGTCCAAACTCAGGATAAATCTGTTAAGTGGGATTTATAAACATTTAGAAATTGCAGAACTAAAGATGGAATAAGAATTGTTGGGAACCTTGATATTGAGGAGAATAAGAATATCATAATAGGTACTTACAAAAAGTCTTTTGTTAGGAAAGGCTTCTAAAAAACGCATGAATACCTGTCTAGAGATTGGTAGCTACTTATATTCATCTCCATGTTTTTCAGTGTCTGCCATGTAACCTTTTTTTTTTTTTTTTTTTTTTTTTTTTTTTTTTTTTTTTTTGACCTAGAGAAGACCTGACTTTTGCAGCAGGTCAGTGCAGTTTGAAAGAGTTCTCTGAGGACATAGGCTAAAAGTGTAGTATGTACCTGCAGTCACCTCTCACTCTTCCCGCACACAGCAGATGTTTGTCTAATTGCACTTAATCTGAAATGTAAAGTGTCCAAAAAAATTGGTCATCCTTACTTTAGTCTGTTCTCTCAACCTTCCCTGGAGGTCCATCCAAAAGAGACCCTGAATGTTTGTAGTTTGTCAAGGATTCAATAATTGGCAGGAAAGAATGGCTTTGGGCACATACATCTCTTCCCTCCCTCCCTCCCCAAACATTGTGATCTTGTTTAGCTTTGTACTGTCATGTCAGCTTCTTCTGTACTCRCTAGGGTTCAACTTGTATCTTGTGATGGTGCTGCAGAAGGTATTCTGGTCACCTTGAACACTTTCCACCCTTTCCTCATGCTGATTGCTGTTTCCATGGAAGTCTGTGATCTGTTTTATTCAAAGTATAATTTGTAGAATGTTTACTTAGAACAGAGGAGGGGAAAAAAAATTCTTCAAGGCAATGTGAAAGAAAATATACTCTAAATTTAAAAAACAACAACTCCCTCTAAACCTCAATCCCCTACTCTACCAAATCCCCAATTAATACCACCTCTGTTTAGGACAGAAGTGTTCAATGACAACACGAAGGTAGACATGTCAGGTCACAAACGCAGAACATGAAATATCTCCACTCTTGTTAATTACAACCTAGTCTTGCCAAAAAACAGATGGAACTGCTTTCTAAGCTTAGTGTGTGTGCCTSTGTGTGTGTGTGTACATATGTATGTCTGTCTTACAAATGGCTAATTCACATCAAACTTGGGATTYTAGTCAAGACAACAGCTTCACTGCCGGAACCAGCTTGTTTCTACACTCTTATCATTAGCAAAAGGAAAGAAGACTGCAATCAAGTTTCATTCAAGCCTGAAAGAAAAAGAATAAATCTTGTACTTACCAGTAACTGCCCACTATGCCATATTTGCCAATATGACAAACATATGGAGATTCACATACCCCGGGCCTGATTCTGCTTGAAATTTTGCAGCTAACTGTAGCATCTGCAGCTTGAGTAATGCAGCTAAAAACCRAAAGAACCTTTCCCCTTTCTCCTCCTCCTTGTTGTAGAGCTACAGGGTCAAACTTTGTTTATGCATAATGAGCAAAGAGATACATCTGTTTGTACTGTGATGTGCAATACCAGCTACAGTGGCTGGTACAGTCAGGAAAATCTCATATCCTTCCTAACTAAAGTAGACTATTGAAARGGTAGTGGGGCCTACCCCCATTCCTTCCATAACCCAAGTCATACCCAAAAACATTTTAAATACTTCAGGGAAATACTTCTAATCTTACATTAACTCTTTCARAAAGCCTTTTCTGTAGTTCATTATTAGGAAATGTCATGAATTYAGAGGGAGGAACAAAGCGGAACATGAAAGCTGGCCCCAGACAATAACATCAGTTAATTGAGACACTTACAAAACAGTGTCATATGTGTCATTGCATTTGACTTASCCCCAGAAACACCTCAGGAAAAATCTAAAATATTAATTTGATTTTTTTTCCCCCCARCTTGCAGCTACTTTGCAAGAGACCACCTTTCCTGTCCGTCGGAATGGGTATTGTTTAGAAGTATCCAGACAAATACTGTCTTCAGGACCACAGACATTGGGACACAGGCATTAAGCGAAAATTAAACAAAGCAATCCCAAATGCAACAGACTGAGTAGTTAAAGGCAGGAAGGCAACGTATTCTCTACCTTGCCCCAACTGGGTGACACTCTAATAGCTTTCTTATTCTGCTTTCTTCTGCTAAGAGACTGGAAGACATATGTCACTTTTCCACCTTAACTGTGCATTTTCTAGTTTGTTTGGATTTATGTCATAACCTTAATGGGATTTAAATGGAATTTTTATATGTGAATAATATTCTGCATTAATGCAAGAACTTTAGGTTGCTGTGCTACCAGCCTGATTTGCATAAAGGTTTTTAAATATGAAAGAAGAATAGCCAGGCTATTGTAAATGGTAAATGGCAAAAAATAAATAAAAATATATATACATATAAAAGAAAGAAAGCAAAAGAAGAACCAGCATAATAGTAAGAGGAGATGACCACCCCCTAAAACACAAGCCAAAGGGTTAATTCTCCAGCGCTTAGTTACAAGAGAAAAGCTTGGAGGTAGTGCCAGTCATGAACATTTAGTTATTGGAAGGTCAAGGAGGGATTAATTGTTGCAGTGAGCAGGCTGATGTCATAAGGTTTATACTTTCCCATAAAGTATTTTCTATTCCAGTGTACTTTCTGTAATCTATAATACATGTGTAACTTACAGGGTATTTGCACACATACATACACACATGCATATGTTGATGTATCTATTTCCTACAAGTATAGGCTATATCACAGATTTTTTGTGAATATCCATAAATAACTTAATGCCAATAAAGCATCAGTGTCTTTCTCTGAAAAATGTACTATTATGCAATTACGTATTATTTATATTTTATATGCAGTATGTTGTCCCCCTACTCAAAGCACTTGCCAAGCACTGGTTTACCGTTGGTATACTCTAAAAGAATACTCATCCTCTTTTGTTCTTTTGAAAGGGGGCACTGGGGCCAAAGAATTTAAGAGATTTGTCCTGATGAAAGGGTATTTTGTGGTAGAGCTGGGAATAGAACTGCAGCTCTTCTGACTCTTGGTCCTTTCCCTTAAACAAAGCATCGTCCTTGCTGATGTTCCAAGCCTTAATTGTGTGCGAGAAGCTCTGAGTTACTGATGTTGGTGCAGCCAGTGAACTTTCCTGCTGGCATGTTTTTCATTCTTGGTGTACTATTATTATTTTTAAATGAATTATGTATATAACATTGGTGTACAGACTACTCTGCATGTGAATAATAAAGCACTGTCTCTGCTCTGAGAAGCTGGCAGTCTAAGGGCTTGATCCAGTAAACACTTATTCCTGAGTGATTTGCTTAGCCTACTAACATAAGTAATCTGTTGATCTGGCCCCCAAACTAATTAGATAACTTGACAAATAAGAACAATAGGACATGCTGGGTAGTGAAGGAGAGAAGGAATGAGACACAACAGTACATAAAGATTTCGGAAGAAAGAGGATAAACACAAGCTGGTTTGGATTTGATCCACTTTTCAGTGGCAGTGTCTGTGTGGAAGTGCTTTAAATGCTCGAGCTTGGGCAGTCCAGTAGATTGAGTTAAACTGTGCTGTTTGCAAGCAATTAGCTCGTTCTCCAGGACAGGCCTGTGCTCAAGGAGAGGGAGGAAGATTTTTTGCAAATGAGCTAGTTCCCTAACTGTGGGGAACAGAACTGCAGCAATCAGGTGTACATAGGACCTTCGTCCGAAAAGAGCTTGACCAGGGGATACTCCTACTTTGGAGTTAAGTCCTGGGTCCTTTTAATGCAGAAGCAGAGTATACAGTGCTGGGACCATGGTCTTGTGCTCTTGCCCAGTGCTCATGGAGGGCAAGCGCTCAAGTACTGTATTTGAGTTTTGACATTTTATATATTAGTACAAGTTAGTTTAAAGCACTTTTTCAGGCTTGAGGGCTGACTAAGCTGCTGTTTGAACATGGTTAATTTGTGTTGGATATTAATATTTTGTTGAGGCTGTAAGATCCTGTGCATCACTGATGTAGGTGATGCTCAAAGCTGCAGAGGCCCCTGATGGCCCTGTTTGCTTTGGAGCTGAACTTGGGGGCCGCTATAAGCAGTAAAAAAAGCCCACACATTTTTGTCTGGAAGGTGACCCAGGGTAGATTATCAGCAAAGCTGGGACTATGAAGGGTGGAAGCACAGAAATACTGGTAACTGGCTTTGAAAATCCTTAGCTGATGGACTTCTTCGTAAGATACTGATTAGARGGACCATTGAAGCAGCTTCCTGGTCCCAGCCTCTGCTTGCATTTTCCAGAGGATCTGGGCTAAGGGACTCTGGAATAGAAAAGTCCACTCACAAGTGTGGACAAAATGCTTATCCAAAATGGTTATCCGTTTTTTGCCAGCTAGTGCTGTTTGAAGTGTGAGAAGGGTCACAGGTAGGTCAGGAATATGAGTGGTGTTTATTCAACAGATTAATACATTGGAAAAGAGTAGATATATTTCATTACCTTGATCTCAAAGGGAAAACTTTTCTTAAACACAGATACAGGTCAATTCTGTTCTTACTCTAACGGAGAGTAAGTGGGAAAACAAAATGAAGTGTGGAGAAATATCAAGGTATTATGCAAAATAAAATCCTCATTGTAAAAAGCCTCAACGCAAAGGCTTTTTGTCACCTTAATTTTTTTTCCTCTCATGTCTAGTACTTGTAAGAAAACATTTCTTTGTGCTTTCACCAAATGAAACTAAAGGATCACACTATGTTTCTATTTTCTTTCATTTTTTTTTTTAAAGGGGAAATATATATATATATATATATAAATCTGCAGGGATAAAAGTTTAATTATGTCTTAGTTGCTTGCTGTGATTTTGAAATCAGTACTTTAGTCTGAATAAGCACTTGGTGGGTTATGAAATGACATGATGAATATTTCTATTTCTCATGTTAAAATCTAGGTTCTGTAAGGTAATTGGCAATAATGGAGTTGACACTGGATTAACAGAGGTGACCTGAAGCTGGTATCAAAAAAGGGATTTTTTTTTTAAATAAATGAAGGAGTGAAATGTAAAAAAGAATCATACTGTGGAAGAAAATATACTTGTGACTGTAAGGATTCATCCACTCATGTTTTGCATGCCAATAGAACTGCAGATAAAGACATGTGAATAAGCTAAAACCCATTAAGCATTTTTTATCCCAGTATAATTTTATGAACACTAGGATGTTGGATTGTGTAGAAATATTGATTTCTATCAAAAGCGCACTGATACAGAAATAATTATTTAAAAACAGCTCATGTGACTAGATCAGTCCTCAGAATGACAGTCATCACTCCATGATGATAATTAGAGATGAAAGTGGAGGTCAACACAAAGGCCAGAGACTTTTGGACCATCGCAGCCAGAAGGACAGAAAGAAGGCAGGGAGCTGAGCAGGGCCTGCGATATTGCTTGGGGAYGGTGGTTAGACAGACACAATGGGGTCTGACATAGGCAATTTGGGTAGGAACTGTCTTGGTGAGTGTTGATGGAGCTCACTTTTTGGTAGAGAAGGGATTGATGGAAGGGTCTGCCTCRCCTCTAGGGCAGTTGTCATTTCCTGGAATAACGGGTAGTGCAGATAGGGCCTGTTGTTTAGACTATATGTGCATGTGTTTTTAACATATCATAAGTTTGTATTGTTCCCAGGTAAGCCAAATACTGCAGAATGCCTCCACTTGTACTGGCAAATCCGCCGGTTAATTAACAGGTCTTTTTTGAGTGCAAATTTTCACAATATGTTTTATTAAGGATGCTTCTGGGCTTATGAAAAAACACTTACATTATCTCCCTTGTAGATACTCTCCTCAGAGAGACAAAAATAGGAATGAGCATGTTCAGAATGATCTCTCTACCCTGAGGGATGGTACTTCCATGTCAAGAATCAGATAATTTCTTTTCCCATGAGTTCCTTGCCCCCTCTCAGCAATGGACATAACTAGAAATGTTTTTCAAAGAGAGAAATAATCTCTGTGGTTGCAGAGTTTAAGAAACCTATGGAGGCTGTGTGAATCAGACATCAGCATCGTCACTGCCCTGTAAGGATGGGAATTATCTGTACCATGCACTGAAAGTCTTGTTCCAGCTCCAGAAAAAAATTGGAGCAATACACAGGCTTCCCACGTGTAAATATTTGCCTTGCCTCCAATTCTTGGTCAGAGTAACTGGCATTTGGCACACAGCTCTCTATTTGTTTGTTCCTTCATGTCATATAGGTTGACTCAGACTGGGAAATGCTGAAGATTGAAGGTTGTGAGACTAACTTATGACCAGAAAGCTTTTAGAACTTAACTTCCTGCTGAGTAATACTGATATATGAAGAATCAATTGTGCTAACCGCTTTAGGGAAAAATATCTAGTCACTACCTCAAAGCATTTTCCGTTTTCATGGGTGTAGAATCTTTCTTGAAAAAACWGAAGGAGAAAACAGGAGGGGGAGCAAGATATTTACAATATAAAAAGCATTTGTTGGGAGAAGAGTTGTTTGCTCATCATGGTAAGTACTGTAGTACTTTTCTCAGATCTCTGTAACTGTTTTGTAACACAAACAAATTCAACTTCAGATCAGTCTTCTTTAGATGGAAACCAGTTTGTAATGTCCTATGTGTCTGATCTCCAGTCTCTTTATATAAAAAGATTTTTGTGTTGCATCTTCTGTTTTGATCTTTAGGATTTACTGTCAACCATTTAACTAATGACTGTGTATAAGCAATGTTGCACACTGCTCATGGTGATTCTTATGAGATACTGTTAGAATGGTGTCTACGTACCATCCTAGCACCATAAGCAATGTAATAGGTGACAATGGGAATATCCCAAATGTTATTTTATTCAGATATTTTTATTAAGATATTTTTATTAACATTAGTTAATTAAGATCATTTTTATTTACTAGTGTTTTACAGTAACATAGCTTTTTATGGACTGGTTTGGAGAAGAACAATCATATGATAGCAATGAAAAGAGTAGAAACAGAAGAGTGTTATGGGGTTCCAAAATCACTTGACTGCTAGAGTAAAATTATAGATTTAGCTCATCCACTGTGCACAGTGACTTCAGTCAAACAATGATAATCTATGCCATCTGGGGATTTCTTACTTGTTGGTAGCCTTTTATTTGGGGATTGTGCTTTTGCATATTTAGCTATCGTGTGTTTAGGGAACCATCTGTATGGGAGGATGCATAAACTGGGTAAAGAGCAAGATAATAACTCGATAATGGTCATGGGAGAGGGAATCACAGAGGGTCAGAGAACATTTTTCTGCTCTCATGCTTCTTCTCTCAGCATCCTTTTGTAGTTCTTTGCCTCCTTGCTGATTTCTCCAGTTAATCTGGAGGTTTATAATGTCTACTTTAGTGCTGACTAAGGGCTAGTAACAGGATGTTCTGTGTGCTTGTGGAGTCTGAATGAATCTTGGGATTCGATGAAGAATTATTATAACAATGATAAAGAAATATCATGAATTATATATTCAGCATAGTTCATGGGTCAGCCTAAAAAATACARTTCTCTTTTTCATCATTTGCTCTAGCTGCTCTTAGAAGGGTCTTAACATGGAAAAAAAAAACCCTTTCAGTTGGCCAGTAGGTTATGGTCAGATTTCTTTCTCATTTATTATTTCATTGCCATACAGAATGATGGAATTATTGTCAACTCGTTCACATTGACTCCTTCTACTTCGTCTGCTCTGTGTCTGCATTTTTGACATGCTGTATGGTCTCCATGTCTAACACTTTGGTCAAACTGTGGACTTGTGAATAATGGAGTTTTGAATATTTTTTATGAATTCACTGATTACACTATGACCTTAAAAATGGATATATTGAGAATATAGACATGAGAATGGATACATTGAGAATGTAAATGCAAAGATAAAGGAAAAGCATAGCTATTTGGACACCAASGAATGGAGAGACATTCTTTGTAGAGTATATTTGATAGTTTGATTTGAGTATGAATTGCTTCAACAGAGGATATTCCTACCTGATTACTCTAAATTGGTGCTGAACTCAGTCAGAGAAATTGCTTTCCCTTGGGTTAGTAGATATGGTGGTGATTAAAGAAGAACTTTTAATAAGGACTCAGTTCAGGCCTGAACTGATGTAGGAAGTACGGAAGTAAGGTATGCTGAATATTAATCTGTTTAGCCCCTCCACCAAGGTCAGGTTAACTAAATTCTTGTGCCTCTCTTATCATTTTGGCATGGCTTCGATTCAAGAWAAGATGATTCCTTGTGGTTTACAATCAGTTTTAATTCTGATATTTTACTTCTCTGAAAAAAAGTGCAACTAGAGTGTATATGAAACCTCATGGGTCAGAATGAGAAAAAACATTCAGACAAAATCTGAGAGTTTGATGCAGGTTTTGTACAGCTTTAGTTAAAACTTCATAGTACACGGGACTATAAAGTTTAATCAAGAATTGCTCTGGATCAGGGGATTTTTTTATAAATATAACCAATAGGAGAATGTTGCTTTTTAAACTGAAATAATAGTAAAATGGATATTGACAGATGTCATGTTTTATGTTTGAATTATGGTAACTCAGTATCAAAGGGAGAAGCCTTATGTTGTTGATCAAAATTAACCAAGGAAGACATCACTTATCCAAATTCCTAGAAGTCAGTTATGTGACTTCCTACAATCATATCAAGTAATGTTACAGAAAGCTGAGCTCTGTGACTCTCTCTGACTGTTGCAGACCTGTTTGATGTTAGTGGGCAACCTGCCAAAGTTTCTTTTCTATGTGCCAAGATGATAATTATTGACACTTTGTAGGTTTGACCTACGAAGATAGATCTTGGGTTTCAAGGAATTAACATCAATATTTTTTCCACAGTTGTAAACTGGAAATGTTGCTATGGGAAAGAAATCTGGAAATTCTTGTGGAGCATATTCCTGGACATATGATGACTAGAGCACATTAAGAAAGTTAACCTTAGGCAGACAAAATAACAGTAGTTCTGTAGATGCCTGGAATGGAAATCAGGCAGAACTATTTGAAGAGAATAAATCTGGTGAGGAGGAGTGGAAGTGGGTGAGGAAACTTTTGTGATATGTGCAATGTTATCTTTTAGGATTGTAGGTGCATTACAAGTCAAAACTAGAGTGCAGGAAGGGCCTGAGGAGCTCTGCCCYTCCCAAGCCAGCCCCAGAGCTGCAATAAGGAGTCTGTAGCTGTCACTGTCTGCGCTTTTTATAAGGTTTACAAGGTTTTTATACCACATTTGTCTATTGATGGTGTTTTACCACTAATCTYGTCTTTTTCTCACAGTCTCATGAGCCAGATTAATTTGTTTTTGTAGATGAGATTTTCAGGGTGAAGGAAGGATGTCTCACACAGCAAGTAGATTTTAAACCTGGCTGTGAAGGGGTGAAAGTTCCTAGTCATTTTGACCCCTTTTGGATGTGAATTTTTGCACTGAGATTAGAAGTTATGCTAGGCTCCTCTCCTGCGTACATGTGCATTCACACTGAGAGTGACAGCTTCACTAAGGAGTGTGGAGGTTTGCAGATTGCTATTGAAGTTCATACTCAGACAGCCACAGGCTACAGTGATCATGATTTCTCTCTCGCTTTGTTATTTCTTCAAATACTTGCACAGGGTTATCACATCTTGCCCTTGCTCACTGCTTTGTCAAGCTCACTGTGTTTAATTTTTCTAAATCTTTTCTCATGTATCACAATGCAAGTGCCTCTTGTAATGCTAACAAGTAATTCCATAAAAAAGTAGACCTAACAAAGCTTTATTTCCTACAGATTTTTGTTTTGTGTGTGGATCTGCTGGTTTCTAGTAAAAATTGAGCTCCTATTTCAGTCTCTTTCTTGGTAGGACTTCAAGAAGACCTCTCTCTACTTAGCTGCCATGAATGCAATATCTTTGGAACTTTTATGCACTTTTCAAATGTGTTTGAAGTTGCTCAATGAGCTTAAAAACTACCGGGGAGGGGAAACAGACTGACCGACAGAGGGCTGAAGAGAGACAGTGAGTTGTGTAAGTCTCCTTTTTTAGGAAATTCATTAAAAAGACACAGGGAAAAATTTATATGACAGCTGTTCCATAATTAGAGCTCCCTCTGCCTGTCTTTCTCTCCATACAATACATCTTAAAGTTCTAATATGGGTTCAACTTCATTGCAGTATTAACTTGAGTAGCCCCACTGAAGCTGTATCCTTTCAGGGCAGTTGAGCTCAAAGCCCTGACCAGTGAACGTGAAAGGCTTCATTTAAATAATTTACGACTCCACGTTTTAAGACAAGCTGAAGCTGGTGATGATTTACCCCAGAAAATGCATCTTAACCTGCAGCAGCTCAGGAGTCGACTGTCACACAGCTCAGATGCCTGTGCAGTGCAATGGGGAAGGTCGGCTAGGGACAGTGACCCTAGCAGCATCCCAAGTTGAGACCGTCCCTGCACATTAGCCAGAGCTYGACTCTGCAGCAGCACCCCAGCAGCTCTGCTCGTGTGCTGTCAGCAGGAGTGTTTGTATTAGCAGCACAGGATAGTCGAGTCTTTACTGCTTTATGAGCTGGAAGGTCAGCTACACTTGAGCTTCAATCTACCATCCCCTGCCCTCCATTAAGTTAGCTGCCTGGAGCTTAAAGCACAGTTTAATCTGTGATAGAAACTTATGGGAGTCTGCTCAGGGGCAACACTCAAGCTATACCTCAAACTAATTCGAAAATCCCCATGAGACAGCAGGGGTTTCTTAAGGAAGATACCATTATGCCAAGAATGTGTCTATGCAGCYAGAGCAGCTCTCCCTAGTGCCATTGCAGGATGATGGAAAATTCGTAGGACCGGCCCTGACTCAGGGATGTTTATGATGAGAGGAAACTGGCTTCCTGAAAACAATCATACACACTGTTTTTTAAATTAAAAATTAAATTCAAATTCAAACATACTTAATAATAACAGCAATTGTTTTACTGTCATTTAAAAGCCCTGCTCACCAGTGCTGTGGTAGGTGCTGTCTGAAGCCATGACAAAAGGAAAACCTCTAAGTAGACAAGGGTGAGAGAAAAGCAGTAATGCCATCRCTGCAGAAAGGAGGCCCAAGGGGACAAAACGCTATGACAGTAGCACCTGTTTGGCTCTGGGCTGGGCCCAGAGATGTGACTAGACTAGCCCCTTGAATGGCCTCTTGCCCAGGCTGGTGGGAGGTCTGCTGCCTCCTTAGTCAGGAGGCGGTAAGGAACAATTTCTCAAACCCCCTCTCAGCTATTTGCTGCCACACATTCCTCTGTAGTCAGGGTGACACTTACCAGGCTGGTTTAGGTCCTTGGTGATGATTTAACTARCCCATTTGACTTTGTACCAGTACGAGGGAAGAGTTAGCACCCGATCTGATAAAGCTGAGGAACAATTTGAGAAGGTGCTCTCTGCCCTGCTCCTGGGATGACATGGGCCAGTCATGGCAGTGGGGGGCACTCAGTGTTGTCCTGCTCTCCTGGGAGCTCCTGCTCTCCTGGAAGCTCCCAGGTGATTTGAATGCTGGGAGATGGGGCTCCATCTCCCAGAAGGAGGAATTTCGGTGCAAAATTTTGGCACTGAATTAAGGTGCCCCAGATGACAGAAAATGTGTACGACAGCCAGGGGGCACAGCCATGTCCCTTGAATTTCTCAGAATTGCCTTCCACGAGAAGGCCTTCACCACCTTGCTATCCATCACACCTCCTGCTCCTCTTTCCGTTAGGCGTTACCTCTCTCCTTTAAAATGCTCTGGCTRAGTTCTCCATGGCCAGAGTAACAAAATATTTCTGCTCCTAAGTCCTTTCTACATTCCTGACTTTGCACCAAGTTCAGTGGGAGGTCAGGAGCCTGATGAAGAGGCAGAGCTATTTCATGGGATTGAGAACTTAGTGTTTGTGAGTTTGCATCAACCATAATAAAATCTGTAGTGTGGTTATTCAACATACGCCACATTGCCATACTGTTCTCGTTAAAGTAATTAAAAGTCTTTGCACATTAAACAAACAAACAAATAAAAAAAAGGTGCTAATCAGCTGTATTTCAAAAAATTTGAAAGTAAAGATGACACTGTCTGGATGGTTTGGAATTGTCAAACCTGTTCTATTATATGTCTGTAGCAGCAGGATATAATAAAGGTAAAGATTTAAGGCAATTTTGACACCTTAAAGCAGAACTGTTAGCACTGCACAGACTTTCAAATCCAAAGAGGATTCAGCCTGCTCACTTACTGCCTTCCACATCTTCAAAGGGACCGTGGCTCTTTTTTAATCTTTTTGCTTTGCTGTGAAGCCATAGGAAGTTATTGACTTTACAGTCAGTTTTAGTACACAATCAAGCAAAAAAAAAAAAAAAAAAAAAAAAAAAAATACTGGTGTACTCTGAGGCTGTGAGTTCAAATTCTCATTTCTTTGTGTCACTCCCCTCCCTGTGCCAAGACAGAATTTGAAAGTGCAGAAAGAAATGGTGTGCTGTTTTGTTTTTTGACTCTCTTGTTGAGCCAAAATTCTCTGAAGATTTTCATGGAGGCCTTTGTTACCTTAAAGCTCTTCCAAATGTAGTTGGAATATACTTTCCACAGTAATGTTGCTTAATTATAATTAAATATAGTTTGAATTCTGGATCTGTATGGAATGACTCACAGAAAGACATCATTCTTCTTGGAACAGCTCTGTAATACGTGGAGACTGGCTGGTTTCCATGGAGTTTATATTTGCTTGCTGGTCAGTGTTTGGACCAAGCACTGCCCTCTTTCCTTTCAGACTAAGTGTAAGAGCACTTACATCTCTCCTTACTTAATAATAACAAAATAAGCTATTAGAATTAATGCTTAAATCACCAACCAGCTTGGCAAAATTTGGAGAGTTGAGGCCATATGTTGTTCACAAGAATTTTTCCTGAGCTCTGAAAGTATATACCTCAATTCAGTTTCATTGGGATTAAGAACTCAAGCTTGTCTGGGCATCAGAAAGAGCCAGAAGGTAAACAGGAGCAGAAAATCATGAAGCCAGGAAGTGCTGGGACTGTGGTCCCGAGGAAGTGCTCCTAGCACCCTCTCTGCTGGCAGCAGGCCTGGGATAGAGGCTCAAGAAGGTGCTTCCCAACATGCGATCCTCAGAGAGTAGAGGGATGAAGGACTTTAGGTACATCCTTGATACATTTATGGGAAATAAGCTATCACCAATAGATCCCAAAACAAACTGCTTGAGAGTCAGGAATTCAGTTTTGCAACCTGGTCCAATCTGACCATATCTCTGCAATCAGCTAGCCTGCGTTCTGCAGCTCCTAGGGTGGAACTGGACTAACTTTACCTCAGGAACATGCATAGCCTTATTTTTTTTCAGTTGTATGAGATGCCACAAGGGGCCCAGAGGAAGGAGTTCGACTTGATGTTTTCTCACTCTCATATTTGACCTAGTCTTAGTTTCTGAATGGTTCCATGCAGGAACCTTTGAAAGCTATTCCTAAATGGTCAGAATTGCTGCCTGAATTGGCAGAGGCATTTGATGAAGTCYAAATAACAAGACATAAAGATTAAGTTAAGTTAACTCAATTTGAAGGCATAATAAGGTCCTAAAATATAGCAAGGATGACAAATAGTTTTGGAAACCCCCATTTGGGGATTTCTAATTTGAAATCTTTAGAAGAGGCTTGATTTTCAAGATGGGCTAAGAACTCTTGGAAGATTTATTTAGTCAGGAGCTTAAGAATGAAGACACTTAAAAGCCCCTTATTTTTTTGAAAGCCTTGAACTACAGTTTTACATTTACATTACCACATTTACAAACTGTGTGCTGGATAACAGGGAGTTACTCAGTACTATGTTATCTAGGTCGTATTTAGAGTTTGTTTTCTCTATTTAGAGGTAAGAACCAACAACATTAATTACAGTTCCAAATGCTTCTAATTTTGGAAGGCCTGTGAATGCCGGTTTAAAACTATACGAATGAAGGACTGTAAATATGTTCAAGGAATAAAAGTATTAGTACCTAACTGAGCCAATGCACTAGATAACATAGGAGAAAAATCATAATAAAATCAAAGAATATCTTTCTCTGTAATGGAAAGGAGGCACTTGGAAAGCACAGTCACTTGCAGAATCTACTGGTGATAGATAGCTCTATTCTTACGGCCTGAAATTATACTCTGCCCTCTATAAAAATGAAGAAAACTCCTACCCTGTTGCAAGAAGACAGACCTTTTTTCTACTATTTTGAAAAAAGAGAACAGTTAAGCACTGTGAAAGAAAAGTTTTAAAGAGAAAGTTTCATACACAGCCGACTTGGGCAAAAGGACTTGCTGTCCTCTCAAGGGCCTTTGCAATCTTATTTTTTGGGATTCTGTAACACGCCAGGAGAAATTCAGAGTAAGGAGTTCAGTTAGACCTTTTGTCTTCTCTGTCTTGCAAATTTTCACCTGTTAAATGTGTGAGTCTCATAGGAGTATATTCATAAGGAGGATTTCAATGAGAACAGAATAGCGYTTTGGGTTATGGGTTTAAGGAGATTGCATTTAGTGAGCTGCAAATTAAACAGTTTGCCTTATGAGAAAGAAGGTAATCAAAAATACTGTGTTAAATGTCACCAGGATGGATGTAGTCTCAATCTGAATAGGGTGGAAAGCAGTAGAGCTCTGCTATTGCCACCATATCAGGTGACAGGMAGCACAAGTGTGAAAGTTACTGAGCTCTACTAACAGAAGTTAGAGTACAGTCTCCTTTCTCCCACAGTAAATACTTACTTGCTTACTTCTGTTTCCATAGTTTTCTTGTAGTCCAAGACATGATTTTATCCAACATACGGAACCTCTGCATCTTGACTTGGGATATCTGGGATCTCTGAAATCCAGTTGTCCAAAAAATTAAGTCACTTTTCTCCCTTCCTGGAGGCAGCAGGAGCTGGGAGTCTGATATGATATGCTTGTGTTTGGATTTCTGGTAGTTCAATTTGTAGGTCAAAATTTCATGAGTCTTTGCCATCCCATTAAGAAAGGATACCATATGTGTGCTTCTGCGCTTGTTCTCTGTCGGCCTCACGTAGCATTCCTGSTGATCTTCTCAATTGCAGCCATACAGTTATCCCCCTGCACTACCCGCTCTGGGGCAAGTTCTTCAAATGTGCGTCTACTCCTGGAATTCCAGTTTGTGGCTTTAACTATTCAGAGAGAGACTGGGGGATGATCAATGTAGTTCAGTTAAGGCATTAGCAGCCTCATCTCTGACAGCCATTGTCAGACACTGTCCTGCGTGTCTAACGCGGGTCTGTTCATAGTTTTGATATCAGCATTCTGGGCAGATTTTTGTGCTAARTCACCTTTCTTCACTGGTGCCTACTTATACTGCAGCAAATAAAAAGGCTTATATTAGTGTAATGGGCAAGCGATTCTCTTTATGTCCTACCTTCCCAATATAATTTTCTGAGTGAATTAAATGGATGGACTAGTAGAGCTGGCCATGAGACAGACACATGCTTTGGGGAAGCTATCCCACAGAGGGAACCTTATTCTGCCAAATATTTCAGTGTTTTGTGATATTGACTAAGTGAGGTCAATGAAATAACTTTCAGCAGTGACTATAAGCAATATTTGAACATAAGGCACCAGAGGTAAAAGATGGAGTAAGCCAGCAGATAACCTGACCAAAATCCTCYGTACAGTCGATAGAATAAGCCTCAGTGAGGCACAGGCCTGGTTACCATGTAAAATCTGTGGGAGCAAAGCACCTTTGGGCACTAGCCTTGGATGCTGGCCCCAGGTTACTAGCAGCTGCACAAACAGGGAGCAGCAAGTCAGTCCTTCCTCTGAGCAGCTTACAAGGATAAGCAAAGAAACAACAGATGGACAGGCAGATGGAGGAACACCAGGAAACACAGAAAATATTAGTCAGCATCATAGGCAGTGACCTCAGCATACCAGAAGTCTAAATGTTGTCGTCTTTCRCAGGCACCACAGAAAAGGAGGGCTTTAAGGAGCATTTTAAAGGAAGATAATGAATTAGTTTTGTAGATACTTACAGAGAGTTGCTCCTGAGCATCTGGGATAGCAGAAAGCAAAGCACAAGTGTGTTTGTTTGAAGATTCAATCTGAGAACCATGCAGGCTGACCAGCAGGAGCTCTAATGTGTGCGAGCCTCTTAAGAGGCTTATTCTTGGTGMAGAGTAAGAGATGGTAGAAGAGGGAGGGCTAGATCACGATGCACCTTCCTCTAAAAATGAAAGAGATGATCTTTAAGGCAGCAGTGTGGATAGGTATGAGTGAGCAAAAGGCTATATCTGTGAGAGCAAAGGAGCAGGAAGATACATTTTTTGGAAATAAAGAAAAGGGAAGGAATGGAAACAGAAGGGAAATGAAGGGAAGGGAAGAGATAGGAAGAGAAGGGAAGGGAAGGGAAGGGAAGGGAAGGGAAGGGAAGGCAAGGCAAGGGAAGGCAAGGGAAGGCAAGGGAAGGCAAGGGAAGGCAAGGGAAGGTAAAGCAAGGCAAGGCCATGTCATAAGCACCACTGATGAAAAAGCTGTTCCTTAGGTCGGTGGAACCCACTGGATGGTTTAATGGTAAGATTCAGTCTGAGTCCCACCAAACTAAGAGACTGCATGGGGAGCTGCTGTGTGGATGGACCACCTGAACATCTCAGTATTTCTTCTGGTACGACTGTTTCAGAGCTTGATGTTGCTCTGTTATTTTAATGAGAAGAGAAATCAAGGAAGTGGATTGCCTTATAGCCATATATAACCTAGCCAGAYTTAATGTTGTGTTTGAGTGCAAGAAAGAAAAAGAGCTCAGAGACACTGTCACAATCTGTAGGTTTCCTCAAAACAAGGCCTGGCCACTGGCTGACAAAGTATCAGAAGTCTTGGAGAAGGTGAGTAACTGAGCATTTCTGAGGGAGTGACAGGTGATGTTGAAAGAGACCTAGAAATAATAGAAGGCAAGTGCAGCATATGGTGAATCTTGGGTGAAGAAGGTGAGTAAGTGGGCAATGAAAGGGACAGAAAGGTCATTGCTTAGAAGCTAGTTAGTGAGGAAGGATGCAGGAGACTGCTGGATGGGGAAAAGAGAAACAAACAGGAGTCATAATTAGAAGGGAAAAGTGATGAAGGTAGTGGAAACACAGAGGGAAAGGAGGGAAAAGGACAGTGGCAGCCCRGTTCAAAGCAGATGGAACAGAAAAGGGAAAACAGTTGGAAATGGAAAGAAGAAGAGAGGATCTCGGCTAAGATTAAAGTAGGAGAGGCTTTTGGCAGAAGTGACATTATACACAAAAACATTTCTGTTTGTGTGAGAGCCAGGATCTGGAGGGACCGAAATACAGAGATAGGGAAGCTGAGGTAGATTTAGCAATCCGGAGACAGCAGTGATTGAGGGTGGGAAGAGAGAAGGGCAATGGATGTGAGATAAGGAATGACAGAATGGCAAAAAATAATAATAGAGATAGTACATGAGAGAGTGAGGAGGGAGGGTAGGCAAGAACTACGGATGCATATGTGGGCAGGCAATTAAACCAGCACATCTTTTGGTTCAGTTTCAGTTTGGATTCAGTGGCAACGGAAATCGTTCTGGTTTGATACTGTGTTGAGCTCAATAACATTTCAAAATAGTTATGTAGGTTCAGCCCCTATTCAAGAAAAATGAAACATTCAAAAAAATTTCTAGTTTTAGTTCAGTTCAGCTTCCTGGAGGTAAAATCTTGATATGCTGCTCAAAGAAGCTGGTGGGAGTTAGAGAAGGGTGGTGATGATATGAATGGGGAAATGGAGGCAATAGAGGGAGAAGGGATAAAAAGGGAAAGGAGAGGAGGAGGTGGCTAAAGTGACATCCAAGTGTGGTAGTAAATAGATTGGGTTAAAAAAAGGAAGAAAATGAAAAAGCCTTAAAAAAAAAAAGAAAAGGGAAGCTTGGGAAGACCCAAGATGAATAACACTTGGAAAAAATCCCATTCACAAAGAGTGCAAGGARTGTGTCTGCCTTTTATACAGACAAGCAAAATGTGAAACAATGGAGCTGAAAATTAAGAGTGAGAATAGAAGAGAACAAAAAAAGCAAATGTCATCACATATAGAGTCACAAAGGTAAAAGTGGCAGAGCTGCTAGTTCAAGCAAGTGCAGACTCTTATTTTTACATATTTTGTAATTTAATATAACCTAATGATGTCTCAAACTCAAAACAATTCAGGTAATTCAAAGCTAATCCTTTGAAGACTGCGGGAATACRGTATATACATACGTTCTCCCAAGCATTCATTTGGCAGGATGCCTAGAAAACGCTGGTGTTCTGTGAATGCTCACATGTAACAGTGTGCTGCCAAAATTTCAACAAGATGGCCTGTCACGAATTTGCCATTGAATTGATGACACACCTAGTTGGCAGGCAAGAGTGTTTGAAAAAAAGAACTTCTTTTCCACAGGGAATTCTGACTCCCCTCCTCAAACCCCAAGCCCAACAACTTTTACTCAGATTTTCTCACAACTTAAGCAAGCAAATAAACAAAAATTTGAACTA
Source organism: Rhea americana (assembly GCF_003343005.1). NCBI lineage: Eukaryota > Metazoa > Chordata > Aves > Rheiformes > Rheidae > Rhea > Rhea americana. Next base: position 1,293,848 of record NW_028185417.1, on the reverse strand, counting down.
AGAGCTGAAATGTTTTGGCATTTTGAAAAGTGATTTCTGTTTATATTTTTAGCTTTTTATTAGTACATATGGATATGAGTGATTTTCCCTCTCTTCTCCTGAAACATGTGATGAAGGAAAGTCAAAGGGCAGGGCTGGACACCTACAGTCTACTGTTTCAGGTTTTTGACTTATTCTTTTTGCATACTCTTATGAAAATTATTATTTAAGAGTTCAGATATCCACCTGAATTATGGCCACTGAGTAAGTTCTGTAAGTCCTGTGCTTCAGAGGCAGGGGAGGTGGATGACAAGACAGTAGAGGGTTGTATAGGGCAAGAGAGAAGCCAGCTCTTGAAGGAGGGAAAGAGAACTTGTAGAGGGGTTGTAAATTCTTTCCAATCTGAAATCTGTAGGGTTTGATCTCGTGAGATATTTTGAGCCAGTGGCTAAGTCTGGCGTGTCAGAAATCTTCATTACACCAGGCAGAGATTTACGAGTTCAGTTGAATTTTGACGTATATTAGAAAAAAAATACTGTGTATGGTTGATTTGACTGGGCTGTCATAGTGGAACAAAAGCTGCTTTACTCATCCTGGCTTTAGAAAGGTAAGAAAGTTGTAKAGCTTCCTAGCTCCTTCACTTTGTTTGCTCCTTTTATTTGTTAAAGCCCTTGGCACAAGGCAGACACCTGTCAGTGGGTCCTTTGCAGAAAAGGAAAGAAGTATCTGAAAAATACCCTAAAGGGCAGGCCTGTAGGAGGATGGTCTGATAACTGTTCCAGCATTGGTTTAGGGAGCTCCAAAGGACATAGCGCTGGTGGACATCTCTCTCCGGTAAGTCAGAGGTGGAGAAGTAATAAGTTAGGCGCTGCAGTTTCGAAATATAGTAAAAGAGCTGTGTTCAACCTCCAAACTGTAGAGTTAACACTTCTGAAGGGTAATGTAAATACTTTGAGGAGACTCCACAGAGCTTAGTGGATTCAAGACTGAGAAGCTATTCATATTTTCATATTATAAATAATGTAGAATATTTAACAACTCCTTAATATTGATGTTGGTGGCACACTGGTAAGTAATACTTAGCAAGTCAATGAGAATAATGTCAGGCAAAGARGTAGAAATCTTTTATCACAGATATATAATAATATTTTGCTATCAACATTGAGGGCTCTTACTGGCCTCTAGAAGGCATGTTATTTGATATATTGATTTGCTCAGGATTAGTGTCAAGTAGTATTATTGTCTTGTATCTCTACATATACTTCTGCAAGTAGATGTGTTAATAAGATATTATGTTGTATTGTTTAAAAATGTATAGAGATGACATCTGGTCCAGCTGCTGTKTGGGCCAGTAAATGTTGTATTACTTTATTTATCTCATTTCAGGACATGCTTGCTATTTGAATTTGGGGCTAGTTGTGTGTTTGAGAATGGAAAGGTTTAGCTGTCTAGAAATTTTCTCTTGGATTTGAGCTATGTGATGACATTCTGGAAATGTTCTTTTTCTGTGATGATGTTACATCCARTGATTTTGATAATATTTTCTCCAATTTAATTGCAACATAATTAACCTTTGCATTTTAAGATACTATCACTATCACATTTAACAGAAATGTTAAATTCTTCTATAGCACAGGTAAATATTTTTAGGATTGTAGGATTACATTTTAGAAAGGTAAGAGCATATACATTTGCATGTAACAGACATCAKATAACATAACAGACTTAGCTGTGTGTAGGTGCATGGGGACCCATCCTTCCTGTGAGTCTATCCCTTCTTAAAATGGAAAAGCAATGAGGGCCAAAGAGTATCAGCTGAAAGGGGAATCAAGGAGCTGGGTCCTGTTTACTGCAGAGCTACTGAGCAGGGTTAAGTCATTTAATCTGTTCCCCATCTCTTTTGTTGCCACCTTATTCAGTTCAACTGTAAATTGAAGCAACTATGTCCTCCTATGTGTTTCTACAAAGTATATCACAACAGGATCCCTGTCTCAGTTAAGGCCTCTAGGCACTATCATAATATAGATAATTAAATATACCTCATGTTTTTAAATTGTTTCCAATCAAATTTTGTGTTGAAGAACTTCGTTCTGAGTTCAGACTGTGTGGGATAATAATTACTTATAATTATACTTGGTATGATTCCTACAGAAGACAGGAGTTTATGTTGGTGTCACAGCACTCATTAAGTAGCTTTGTATTAACTTTTATGAGTGTTTTAGAGAAATGGTGATCTGGAAAGTAAATAGAAAATCTACATTTTAAGACTGGAGATTTTGATATTAGGTCAGCTCTCTTGCCAGGGCAGGGATGTAACGTGAAATTCAGGTGGCACATATTACATGTGAGCTATCTCTGCCAGCAAACCACCTTACTATCAAAACCTTCTCTACCCCAAAGTAAAACTGAGTTTAAACTTCAGAAAGGACCATGATAATTTTTCGTGCCTCTCCACAGGGATAGATTGTACCAATAACAATAAAGAACCTTTATTAGTAGATATAGACGCTGCAAAACATCAGCAGGCTATGATTGCTTTTATAGGACAAYAGTGATCAAGTACTTTCTCTAATTACAGTCATGATGGCAACCTGAGATCAGCCAAATATGCTGAGATTTGGCCAGGATGCTTTTTTGTTACTAGCTCTACCTTAGTGTAGGGCCAGCACCAAACTGAAGCCCCTGCTCAGCCTGTCCATACATTTCAAAGCATCGTAGAAAGGCCAAAATCATAYGAAAAGTTAGGGCTGTTACAAAGACAGCTACAGTCCTATACAGACTCACACTGCACTCACAGCTGTGCAGGAATAAAAATGTAAGATTTTCTACCCATGTGTAATAGAAAGAAGCCAGTTATGCTTCACTAAGGGGCAAGCAGGTAAAACCTTCCACGTTTAGATTTTACTCACTGAATTTAGAGCTCCATTCTCTGTTTTACACTGCTGTTTTTTTTTTTTTAACAATAAAATGTAAATTGTTCTTGTTGCAAACTGACACCATCTCTACTAGGTGCCTTTTGCATGAAGATTGTATAATAGAGCATCTAGGTTTGAAAACTAAGTTAACTTATCTAAGAATATTTTGTGGTAGTACAAATGTGTTCTCCAGGCAGTGAATGTGCAAAGTCCTGACTCAATAGGGCTGCAGAAGATCATTATGAAAGAAGATCGTATGAACCACACATACCCAACAGAGGACAAATTGACTCCAAACTAAGGCTGATGGAATATTTTATTCTTTGCAAATCAACTGCCTTGAAGGAAGATATTCAAACTTATATAAGGACAGAAAAGAATTGAGATGTTTATTATCCACTGTTCCTCTCAAGAGAACATAGGCAATGGAAGGCAGTGAATGTCACTCACTATCAGATAAAGAGTAGATGGAGAAAACTCCTCCTCTGTGGATGTTTTGCCCACATGAAACCAAGAACCAAGATCCTGTCCTTCCCTGTTAGTGTAAGCTGGATTGTTGTTGAAATGAARGTGCAGTGCTCTGAGTGCAAGGTACACAGCCCCAGCACGAGGCAGGATTCAGCTGTGCGTATCTCACGCATGGTGTGTGAGGCATAATGGTCTAAACAGAGGAGTGGATAAACAAATGAAAAGCCCAGCAAGCCAAATCTGGCCCAGGACAAGAGTATGTGATTGAGAATCTGCTAAGAACTGGGGAATAGAAATAAGAAACTAATTTTCATTCAGCTGCAAATAATAACATCTATATCCTCAGGATGCAGCCCAGCTGGTGTTACAGTCCTTAGTCCAGTCTGTTTCAGATGTGCAGGCAGGAAGAGAAAGAGGAAGAAAAAATCCAGCTATCTAAAGTGTGTGGAAACTCTGAAAATGCCTGAGCAGGCAAGCACATGGTCCTCAGATATTGCTGGGTGTGCAATTGCTAACGAAAACTTTACTTCATGGATTGCTAAGAACTACAGATTTCCAATCCAAATGTGTACAAGAAAGGCTATATGCTGACTTGCAAAACTGCCAGTCATACTCAATTGCTAATGAGAAAAAGAGAGCTAAGGCTCCAAGCTAAGGCCCTCAGCCCCTTTGTCTTTCTCCTTATTGCAAGTATTTTATCTGGAAATGAAAGTGCCACTTATCTGCATCTAAGAGTTGCAGAAGAGTCCTTTGGACTCAGACTTATGCAAGATAATCAGACAAYGTTGACTCTTCTCTCCTCATCCTTTAGACTTCGGGCCATCAGGAATGCTTCCATTTTCTAACAGTTGGGTTTTTGAATAGAGAAGGAAGGAGAAGGTGACATTGCTAGTAAGCCCATGGCTTGCAGGAGTGGAAAGGATTTCATTGTTTTCTCAGCTTATTTTAATTTCTTAAGAAAAGATTCGCTTTGCAAATTGCATGACTTTTTTGGAGACCCTATCCTTGCAGTTTTCTTTTTATTTGTGCTTGAAGAACGTGCCCTTTACTGTGATTAAAGAGTAATTGGATTCATTTTGAATTGTTGTAAATGGTATGGCATTCTTTCCATGGAGTTTCTTGTTCTGCAATTACATTTCTGCAGCACTATCTAGCAGCCATGAAAGTTTGTCTGTGTTTTCTTCTTCTGCCATACAGTTCTCTAATCTGTCTGGAACACAAATAGATCAAGAAGTGCAGCTTTGTAGATTGTATCAAATGCTCTTGTATGTTGCTTTTAATTGTTGGGTCATTCTTGGATACATAGGGTTGACATACATCTCTGTAAGAATTATTTCCAGAAAATATGTACTGTGCACAGTCAGAGGGGTGTTCTCTTTCTTCCTTTTAAGTTCAAATTTCATAATTAGAACAAGATGAACAATAGCATCCTCTCACAGAAGAATAAAGATGTGCTCAACTCCCTTTCTACTGCCTTTGAAAGATGAATAAATGGGTATTTTCTGCAGCCTTGCTTAAGCTTCTGTTCCTCTTCACACCTTGCTCCATTTTTGAGCATTTCAATAGGGATGCGTGAACTGCTTAGATAAGAGCCAACTCCAGAAAGAACTTCAAAAGAAAAAGACAGGGCCAGGCAGCCCGGAGAATTCCTTTGGAACACAAAATGCAGGTATAGTTGGTATAACGTACAGCCCTTGTTTTGTTATAATTTTACTTTTAATGTGCAGCCATCTTCCCTCCTTGCTTCCTCCTGCTCTCCCGCCCTTCTCGCCCTTGCCTCCTTTCCCTTCTTCTTCTTCCTCCCTTCCCTCCAGGAGGGCCTGTGATGCAGTCAGATGATCGTGCATCTATGACAGTGAAGCTGTTTCCCTTCTATTTCGCATCTATACATTTTGAGAGAAATAAGAATTTGCACATTACTTATGCTGTTGTTTCTGTTCTGTGGCATGGGGGATTTAGCTGAGTGACTCTCATTGCTATTAATGGGATTTGTTCAGCTAAAATCTTATGCAAGCCAAGCCTTTTCAAAAGAGAGAATTCCTTTAGAAGTACAGGTAGACCTGGTAAAAGATTCTTTTGATGAGATATAAGGCAAGATCTTAGGGCATATCTAACAATTAAAGAACCTGAACAACTTTTCACAAGTTAAAAGTGTTAATCTCRCTATTATAGCTATATTTCCATTTGACTAATTACTTCCTGCTGTGTAAAATTCTTCCTGTAATTTCACTTAAAGGTATTTTTCATGCTTGTCTAGAATGACTGTGCAATGTTATTGCATGATTTTAAAGTTTAGCTCCTCAGTTACCAGAAAAAATATTTGCCAAGTAAATATTTCTTATGAAAATTGTCATTATCCATCAAGTGATTTACTCCATGAGTAGTGTTTGCAGAACTATGCAGCTGGTTGATTACTACGAACCCCTCCCCCTTCCAATAAATTAGATGAGAAAAAGGTAAAAATTAATTGAGATAATGTATATGTTGGATAATATTTGTCCAGCTGTCATTTGAAGGCTATCACCTTTCATTTTGGTGGGCTTACGTACAGGCAAAGCAATCCCTATATAAACAATTCTGAGTTTATCCTGTGATCTGCCATCCTTAGCTGAAAAATGCTGTATAAATGACCATTATTATTATTGTAAATCAAACCCTATTTTCATTTGGAGTAAAATATATAATGGCATTTAAACAAGCAAATCAGTGAGGCTGGAGATGAATTGAGTGCCATGTGGTTTGCTGTGTTCTCTCTGAGATAAAACCTCGGTTGTCCCGAGTCTGGGAATAAGAGCCTGTCCTGTTAGAGGCAAGTATTTGCCTGATCTTTTTGTAAAGCACCTAAGTTATTCTAAATTTAGAGATCATTACAGGGAAGTTAGCAGCTTTGTTACAATGAACAATGTTTACACCCATCACACCCCTGAAGATTTTTTTTTGAGATATTTATTGCCCATAATGGAAAGATTGAACTAAACTTTTTTTTTTTTCCAGATAAAAAGAAAAAAAAATCCAAATGAACAGGAGAAACACCAAAGATTTCACTTACTTTTCACATGGTTGCTTTCCAAGTTAGGTCTTACTAATCATCTTTGACAAAACAAGACATTGTCACACAGCACTCTCAGAATGGTTATTTTAGGAATCCCACCTATCGGGATCCTCCTCATTTAATAGACTAGTCAAAAAATATGTCTATTAAGTGTGTGTAGTATCTTGTGTACTTGTCTTTCATGGGAGAAATTCATGTGACACATCGTTAGCCTGCTATTCTTATTGGGAGGGATCAGAAGTTTCATGTCGGCCAATGGATTTAAAACAGAAGTGACAGTTTGCCTAAWGCACTTAAAAGTACATATTGGAGTAATGAGTTTTATGAAATATGACACCCATGAGAGGCAGATGAATTTTGAAAAACACCGTCTAATCTCTTCAGAGCTTATAACATCTGAACTGCATTCTGTTATCTTAACACGTATTTAYATTCCTCCTTTCCTCTTGTCCATCTTTACAACCCCCTTTTCATACCTGTAAACCAAAGAGAAAGCTTTCCATGATTATGAGGAAATCCATTAAATAATGGATAATTCTGAAAACATCAGTTAATTTAGTGGTCTCTCATCTTAGAGATTTAGATTCACATAAAATCTGAACCTATTTAATAGTGAAAAGTGTGCAATGGCAAACAGGAATTCTTGATTGTTTTTAGTATATATTTAGATGGTCATATGAGCTTTTTGCTCATTTTTCACACAGRTAGTCGTTATGACCAAGTAAATATCAATAGACTATCACTATAAACAAGATATACAGGTAGTGACTGGAGAAATCAGTGTTTTCATGTCTGTCTCCAAGTGCTTAGATACATTTGTTTTGAGATTTGCAGGTATCATCAGAGAAAATATCAAATGATTCTAGTCTTCTGTGAAGCCAGTTGGTTTCATCTCTATGTGCGATTATTCCCCAAAAATATGTCTTGATAATAAATATTCAGTCACAGGAAAACAAGAAGGTAATGAAAGAACCAGGAGAAAATGTCTGTCTTAGGTTTTAGCTCTCAGTCTCCACCTCTGAAGATGACCGTGCTAGCTTTTTGTTTAGTTTAATCAAAAAGCCCTAAAAATGAATAAATTGTAAACTTTTTGATATGTTTGGGGARTATGTTCATCTTTATGCTAGTTCGGTAAATTTGTTATGTCTACATGTGCAGGAATCAGGGCAGAGTTACACTGAAATTAAGCAACTATCTTTTGCTTTAGTTGAAACAGAGAGAAAAGCATCTTGTAGAAATGGGATCCAGTGATACAGAATGGTCAATGTAGAAGGTTTTCCAGCTCTGGAGACCAGTGACCACAGTCGGTGCAGGACTACCTTACAAATAAAAATGAGCCCATGGTGTCAGCATAGGCTCAAGTGAGACTGATAACTATATTGGCCTGTTGTCCCACTATTTTGTCAAACCATGGAGTACAGGTAATATCTCATATCTCAGCCTTAATGTCTGTTAGTGTTTTGCATGCTTCTTGGGACTTCTTGTTTATAGCAGGACTGAAACTCATATTCTTAAATAATTTTTTCCACAAATATTTGAAGAATTTTCAGTTAAACGGAGGTATATTCATGATTATTCTTTGTTCATGAACCACAAAGCACTGTGTAACCAGATATTACTAGAGTAGCTTGAGAACAGGTGAACGTAAGCTCTCAAATTTGCATGATTAACATTAACATTTTGTTAAAACAAAATTCAGTTTCATTTCTATGGGCACTTCTCACAGAAAACTGATTACAAGGCTTTTGTTCATCTTGTCCTGAAACATATCATACAACCTCTTTTATCACAGCTAAATAACAATTTTAAATCCAAACCACAGGAAAGATTTTGCTGTAAGTCATCAATAGCTCTTCCAGTAAAAAAGGAGAAGGAACCATAATCTAACTGGACATTCTTTTACATAAATTCAAGCTTATGATTTAATTTTTGATCAGATCTGAAGTGGTTAGCACCTTTAGAGTTCATAGTAGTGCTGCAACACCACATATATGGAAGAGGCATAAGCTGAAAGGGAAAGCATTTTTAAACTGTTGAAAAAAACTGTTTTTCCTTAATACACACTAAATGATGAACAACTGAATGATGAACCTGATGAACAGCTGAGAGACAAGTACTCTTTCTTATCTATTCAGTGATCCTGAATCTTCTCTTCTTTGGGACTATTGAAAGAGAGCTGGGAAATATTTAGAAAAACTTTTTTAAGCCTAAAATGCAAAGGTGAAAGGGAGGAAAGAGTGAAAGAAAGAAGTACAATGGAGAAGAAGAATAAAAAGAGTAATTGCACACAGGAATTTTTGGCCTTTCTCATTTCTCAGAAAAAAAAAAAGACCTAAAATGATGGCAAGGTGATGAAATGGAGAGATGCCCCAGACATTAATATCTGCCTGGAATGATCCAGGAATCACAAATATGCAGATAATCAGAAAAGAAACAGCTCAAGTTCAAGATTAATAAATGCAAGGTAGTGCACATTCAACTGTTCATAGATAATGCTGAACTCACTATCATCACTCAGGAAAAAGAGCAGGGAATCACAGAATCATAGAATCAGTAAGGTTGGAAGGGACCTCTGGAGATCATCTAGTCCAACCTCCCCGCTCAGCAGGGTCACCTAGAGCATGTTAGACAGGGTTGCATCTGGGTGGGCCTTGAAGATCCCCAGAGAAGGAGACTCCACAACCTCTCTGGGCAACCTGTGCCAGTGCTCCGTCACTCTCACAGGGAAGAAATTCCCCCTCACGGTCAGGCAGAACTGCCTGTGCTTCAGTTTCTGCCCATTACCTCTTGTCCTGTCACAYGGGACAACTAAAAAGCTGTAGACAGCATCTGCTTACTGTGAAGTGATACTTGGAAACGCAGATAAAACATTAGAGTAAAATGGAGAAATGTAAAACCATTATATACATCAGTGGTATATTCTCAGCTAGATTATTACATTCATTTGTTGTCATCCCATCTGAGAAAGGTAACACAAGAGGCTTAGAGACCTGAAATGTAGCCAAAGAAATTTTTCAGAAATTAACCAATGAACAGAAAAGATAAAAATACGAAAACATTTTTAGAGGAAAACTAGTCATTGAAACTGCACTTTGCTGTATTACTTTCGGAATGAAATGTGWGTTAAAACTAAACACCTAATCAGCCAAATGATAACTGCGGCAGTTGCAAAACTGGAACATCTTCTGAATGACAAAATGGTGTGTCAAGTGGGAGTGTGAGGACTGTTACCATTCCTCAGATAYGGATGAAGCCTCTGTTTCTTCCTTTCAGAATGAAACTAAGGAAACGGAGAGAGAATAAAGGACCTCGGCTGCAGCTATAATTCACTCGCTGTTTTCCCTTGTGCTCTACGGTGTTTCACAGGAGACCAGCCTCTTCATGTGCTGTGACACTCAGCTTGTGGGAGGTTGGGGGCACAGCAGAAGTAAGACACAGTCTTTCCCCTTTAGACTGACAAAAGCTTGATGAAGAATTCTTTTCCATCAAGCTTCCACTATGCTGTGTCCCTTAGGTGCAAGTATCAGGAAAACTAGGAACCGAAATACCGTCCTACGACAATGAAGAATAGCAAAATTTTCTTCCCCTCTGTTTTTGCCTTGACTTGATCCCCCTCCAGCTGATTGCAGCTATCTGCTTGCAGATGACTGAAATAGGAATACATTCCGTTTGTTGGACAAAACTTTTCTGTCAATGTTAAATTCTCTAATGACAGAACTTCACAGAATTATATAACAGTTATGCTAGCAGAAAATTTGACTCCAAATCTGTGAATTTGTCAGCCTGTTCTTTGTGTCTCTTTTTCGTTTTGATAGTAAAGGACTGAAAGATTTTTCTGCGTGCGATTTAGGCTTGCCTTTGGTAACGTATTTCCTTTCTGTATGGAAATTAACTGTAATGTTTATGTTTTTATTCAGCCACACAGCTTATATACTAACACTTACACAAGCATCTCCAAATTTTTATAGAGGAGACGGTATATTCTCCAGAATTGAAATGTTAATTCACAGATAATACCAGATACTAATAAGAAATAGAGTTGAAGTGCAGCGTTTTCTGCAACCTGAGTTTCTACCCAGAGGTACAGATCCTTGCTCCAAGGGCTTGACAAAGCAGCATAGCTGGGAAGACTTCGATATTTCCATTATGAAAGATGAAACTTTTGTATATGAAAGACTTGTGATATCTCTGAGATGTCTCCCAAGGATTCAAGTCTGGTGATATGGAAGCTTATTGCCTAAAAGTTAGGTCATGTATTAAATAGAGTCTACTAAGTAGTCACTCAAAATTCATTAAGAATGATTGTTTAGAGATTGAACATTTCTGAAAGGTTTGTTTGGGAATTATTTTTCTCTCTCACATTACTTATCTTTAAAACATTCAATAATGTCAGATCTTTGTGGGAGGGAATAAAATAAGATGGTTCAATTCAAAATGGAAAAAAAAATTGAAGATGACAGGTAGCACCAGGATGTAGGAGGTGTTTTAGATTTTTTTTTTTWTTATTTTGGACAAACATTTGGCAGGATAAACTCAGATTACCAAAGATGAAAATAGAAGAATCACTTGTACAGTAGCCATTTTAATATTGCACTGTTCTCATTGATGATCGCTGAAGGATTTCTCTTTTTATATAGTCTGATTTTCTATGGCACTGCCATAGTATCCTTGTGTCTCTAGGCTACTGCTTTGTCGCTAACACATTAATCCTACCAAATGTCTGTTATTTATTGTGCCATGGAAACTCTGATCAGAGAAAATATGCTGAGCACAACTTTTTGCATCCTTTTTCCAAGCTCTTGACCCTGGTAGCCTCTGAGTTAGTCTGAAAAGATTGAAATGTACAGGTAAAGGAAATCAAGATTCTGAACACCTCTCCAGGGCTGGCAGTGAGATACACAACCTTTTACTTTCAGTTAAAATCTAGCCTATTGGAGAAGTTTCCTTATAAGCTACTAAATAAGCAGTGATATACAAAACCTACAAAACAGGATTCAAGCATGTAATTTCCTTGAAAACCACTGAAGTAGCCTCTAGATGAGGAGAGAAGCCTTTTGCACCCTGTTCATAAGAGCTTGGATTTGGCATTGTCAGAGAGAGGATAATGCAGTAACGAGACCATGAGACGCCCCTCAGATGTCATCCTTTTTGTTCCAGTTGCTTCTCTCAGTAAGAAGTGTGACAGAGGTTATTTCATCCCTTCCACCTTTCTTTTTTGCTGCACCACTCCCTTGTTAAACTGGATTCCTAATGGGTAGCACGCACGCAGATGTGTTCCACAGCAGGCTTGCCCTTGCACAGGCATGATGCTCCCCAGGGCATGTTCACAGTTGTGTGAATATGTTACGAAGTTATGAAGAAAGTGGCTGTTCTGCACCCCGAGATTGAGCCTGGTTTATAAAACACTGCAAGTGGGCAAAGTGAGCTGCTGTTGCTTRTTTGTTTGCGGTGACAAAAGGACTCAAATTCATTCGAAATGAATAAATAAAAAAGGCTTTTCAATGAGGAGGTGCTGGAGGACACAGCTGTGGGGCTCCCAGGAGTCCCTTACAGCCAAACTGAGAGATGGGGAGGTGTTTTCTCTGCTTCTGAGAGAGCTTGCTCTCCTTTCTGAATCCTCCTAAATCTTCCTGTCTTGTAGAGAATATTCTCCCTGGAGACCATAAAGACATTTCAGAAGAGATTTTTTTTTCCCCACCCGTTTTGAATGCAGTAGATTTCACCAAGAATGAGGAATTTTCTAAAGACCTTCTCTCTTTTTTACAGTCAAATTACACACCACTTGAACTGTGTGCTATGCAAGCAATATAACCAGTGCATTTTGCTTTCAGACAGCAAGGGTAGCTTTCCAGCAAGAACATTCTGTTTATTTGTCAAGAGAAATTGCTCCTTCCTTGCCTAGGGTTATGAGAAAGCATTTTTCTTTAAATAGAGAAACAAATGAATAGTTTCCATAGCCCTTAACTCACAGAATCACAGTTTAAGGTTTATCACAAACTTGTAGGGAAAGTGGTGTTTGCTGAGGGCCTCTTGTTAAAACATTGGCAGCACAGCACRAATTCAGAAAGATGCCAGATGTCTTACTTGATGCAAAAAACACAGTGATTCTAAGAACTGTGGATGATTTCCAGCATGAGCTGYTAGCTACTGAGAGATGATGATGATGATGATGATTATTTTTGATTTGGTCGTGCTTATTTTTTCCTAAACATACCTTTAAAAACTCAGAAATAAAAGTATGGAGAGAAACCAGAAACTGTGTTTTTCTTTCCTTCCTTCTTATCTTTCCCTTTAAAAACAGTACACACCAACCCTGTAACATCCGTCATGGTTCATACTCATTCCCTAGGGCACTGGGCATTAACACAAGATGAAGGGAGGATGGAGCATGGTTATACTCTTAGTGTATTTTTGTTCAGTTGTTGCCTGTTGAGGTAGCTTTAACCAGTGTAAGCTGGAGCAGTTTCAGGACCACCAGGTCTTTTGGAGATCAAGATGATGCTTTTCTATCTCTGACTCTCTGACCAGGGTCTGATACCACTGAAGTTCAGCTGGACTCAAAGAAATATGTGAACATTTTGCTACTGAACGTCAGCATGGACAGGAAACAGATCTTGTTTTTGATTGATGTGTGCATATATGAGTGTACATCTATATCTGCATTGAGAATGTAAAAGTAGATGTGATGTAAAAGACAAATGTAGGGACTTTTTAATGTTAGCAATGCTATAAAATAGCCTGTAAAATTGGGAAGCWTTTTGCAGTCTGCTAAATTACGTAGTGCTACAAATCTGGCTAGATAACACTGGTCTGTGTTATCTGAAGCTACAAATCTGAAGCYAGATCTGAAGCCAAATATGAAGGAAAAGTATATGAAGATGCCCTGCAATGATTTGTCGTAGACTTTACTTTTCCTGTTTTTAGTGGGTATAGCCCTTTTGGCTGCAAGGTAGGGAACTGACAGCTAGTATTTTGGATACTGCCTATTTAAGGCATCTTGCCTGTGAATGTGCTTATTCTATTAAGGTGGCTTCAGTGAACACAGAGCCAAACATCTGCAGCTTTAAGAGACTTCATAGTTTTTCCTTGGAGAAGGGAAAGAGAGTCTGGTAATTGGATTAATATGATTTCTACTGAATTTTTTTACAATATAATTTTAAACGCTTTATATCTAGATATCTAGCTTTATATCTAGGTTTCAAGAGAGGTTTCGTGTTGTGCAGKAAGCACATGAAAACTGCACAGAAAGTTATTTGACACTGTCAGTTCGTACCTCAAAGATTTTTTTTTTCCAGCTCCAATGCTTCCAGACCTGTCTTTGGAAAAGTCTCAGATGCTTTTGTGTGGTGCAATGGTCACACCCAGTGGCCAGTTGGGTTAATCACATATGTGTATTCCCTATGGATATGTGAGGCAGATTGTTCCAGGAATTGCCCCCTCTATACTATGACAGCTCGGAATCTAACTAGATATCAGGAAAGCAACGTATGTCCAATTTCACCTTATGTTTCACTCCTAAAAGTCCCTGACTGTTCATAAAGGAGGTCTGGACCATTAAAGAAATTAAAAGCGAGGAGAGAATGAAACCCCTGTGGAGTCTGACATTCTTAAAATTAGGATCTTTGACTATAATGGGATGGTTTTTTAAAAGAATCACTCAAGGACAGATTGAAACAAAAAACCCTGCACTTAGTTTAAATCCAACCTCTTTTTAACTGTGGATAGCCTGAAACATTTGAACATATGCCTACTTCTTCTTTTTTGGCATTATCAAGGTAATTTGAAAAAAAAGACCATTTTTCTTTACTGTAAATGAAAAATGTACAGAAGTACCATGGATAAATCAAAAGAGTTGAGTGCACATTATCCGCCCCCCGCCCTTTCCTCCCAGCCTAACTATAGCATCCTCTATTAGCATCACAATGACACTAATGTTTTCTTCCTCTCAACGTAGACCATTTTGTCAAGGTCTCTGTTTTCAATTAGTGTAACCGAATGACACATGGGTGGGAATATTACAAGCATGTTCCAGTGAAGGTAGAATTGTGGACTCTGATTTTGGGGTGGGGGGTGGGATGGCTAAGGTTCAGGAGGGAAAAGGAGGGACAGCTCTGCATATAAACCCTCACTTTGATTTTCCCAAGGACGCAGATGCTAGCTCCCTTCCCTACATCACATTTGTAAAAGTGGTCCCCTCTAAAGCCCTGGAAGGCACAGTAGGGTTCACTTATAGAGAATGCCAATCCTCATTTAACAAACAAATAGTAGACTCAATCTGCATTACCTAACTTTGTGTTTCTTGCCCAAATGTTTTAAAATATTGCTTCAAAATCAATAGATGAATGGGTTCTTTTTTAATGCTTTTTGCCAGTTCCTCCACCTTCTTTGGAACAGGCAATAACKCTCAGTATCTACACATTTCTCCTACCTACTTTTAACCAGCATCTGCTACTCAGTTCTACTTACATTTTTTTTCCTCTGGGAGCTGGAGAAGTTGCTCCATTCTGATCTAAAAATCTCTGCTCCAGCTTCATCACTGTTGACTGTGTGCTGGGTACTGGCACCTTCAGGAGTTGGACCAGGGTTTTTACGCTCTTTTTCTGTTAAGAAGCTCCTATACATTTCCTGGTAAAGACACAGACTTTAGTACAGAAATTGAAAGTGCTGGCAGCAGTCTTGTTTTACTCTGTTGTCTTTCATAGAGCTTTTGCACGTAGCCCACAGTGTCCCAGAGTTCCACTGGCCACATGTGAGACTGAGTAGATAAGAGTCATTCAGCACAGATTTTTTTTTAAAGAACCTTGAATTCTTTTTGCTTAGTAAAGTTTTCCTTTATGCTTAGTTCACTGAGAAAATTCCAATATGTGACTCTGTGGAGATGCAGACAGCGGCTCCAGAAATTCTCATTTCAACCAAGACAGTCAATCTGCAGTCAACATATGATGAATTCTGGGCTCTCTACAGTGACTGGGAGGTCGTATACCAGGAATCTCCCCCAAAAGCCTGCATTCTAAAATAGCATAGCTGTTTCTGTACTGGCTTTTCTTGCCTGGAGATATTCAGTGCAGAAGTTTGTGCTTAACTCACTCCATTTTTGCTTTACAGGTCACATTTAAATGGAAACTTCCACATTGGATCAAACTTGACAAAAAAGAACAGTTATACCTTAAGAAAAAAGTTGGCCTACTTTTTGTCTCAGTTCTCTTATTGCTTGTTTGAAGATGTAGGTGATCTAAAAGGACTCTGTCAGTTCCTCTTTGCCCCCAAATTCAGATTACATTCAAGAGTAAACAATACATTTAGAAAAAAGGCCTCTAAATTTAGGGATTTTTTTTCTGATTTAATAAAAATAAGACAACTTAAGTGGAAATTCTTCAGGTGTTAATCCTTTCTTGTGCTGCAAAATAGAGCTGTGCATGAGAGTCACACAGGAATACTGTGTATAAACAAAATGAAACCATCAATCCTACCTTCACTGACTAAGCTGAGGGAAATTAAAAAAATGTTTCCCTATTTCTACTCTATTTATGTAACCTCATTTAAAGCTCTTGTTAATAGTTAGCTAGTTATATAAAGTGCCAGCTATCTTATTTAATGATTAATAAACTATGGTGAAAAGTGAACTGATTTTTAAAGTTCTAGCTAGTTTTAATGAACTGATATAGGAGTATATGACAAAGAAGAGTAAATATAAGATGTGCTTGTACGTGTCGCTCTGCTAAGACAAAGGCTCCATGGCTTTATGTTCCCAAAATATGTATGAAATGATGTTTTAAAGGTGGTTGGCCCACTCTTCTCATAAATGCAAGAGTAGATTTAGTGGAGAAATATCCAGTTACCCAAGGAACCACACTTTGTGATGGAAACAAAACAAGGAGTTCATCAGAGCTGTGTCCAGCCATTCACATATGGTAAGGTCTAGCTAATGAGGAATGATTGACACCCAGCACTTCATCTGCTGTCAGAGGAGCATGTCTGCTATATGTGTTATAAATCTGCGGTCAAGCCATGGAGCTGTACGTGTCTCTGCTTTTCATCTTCTTTCCCTGTGCATACCCTGAAATAATTCTTCCTTCTAGGAAGAAAACACTAGGTCATAAGCTAATAAAATTAGAGTCTTACAACAAATGGTATTTGTTTCTTGTGTCTCCAGGATTGACAGCAAGCACAAGGAGTTACTGTCCATGGAGAGATTCCCCAGCATGGACTTTCTGCATGTGTAGTGACAGGATCGGTGTTGTTATGGTCTGTGAAGCTGGAGGTCCACCAATAATGAGAGTGTACTACTTCTGCTGAGAGCAGAGCCATCATGATTGCAGGGGGATTAAAATCCTGTCAGGTCTGAATCTGAAATGAGGTCTGTGGGAGATTTCTGAAGCATACACTTCGATCCATGCTTCAAGGTCTGTCGAGGGTGCACTCGGGTGTGCCGAAGTTTGATGCACTCTGGTGCCTCCTGAAGCAGCTATGCCATCACAGAGGAAGCACCACTGCAATGCTATTAAATATCTCATTCTGAAACAATCCTGCCATTCAGCCCCTAGAATTATACAGGGTGCAAAGGATGCTGCCCAGAGGTTGTATTGGCGGTAAGAAGACAAGAGCGTATACTCTAACTTAACTGCCACTAGAAAAGCCTCAGCAATTTACTTTACTCCTGTCTGCCACTCAGATCAGGCTCATCATTTTTGTGCTAAGGGCCTGACAGTGCAACACGGGCATAGCAATGTCAAGTGTGCAGCATAATGCATAAGCATGATTGCATGAAATACTAAAATGGCAACTTCCTGAACTCCCTCAGCTTTATCTCCTTCAATACATTAATAAACAAATATTGCACTTACTGCATGCAGAACCTTCAGCTGAGAAGCTGAAAAACACCAAGCCAAACAATCTCTCTCCCCCCAAAATGGTAATTAAGCCACATGGATGCCCCGTTGTTGTTTGTTACACAGCAGCTTCTCTTACTTGAATCAAGTTTGTTCCTATCACTTCGAATGCAAAAAGTGGTTGATCATTTTATCCATGTGACTACAAGGGTGACTGTCACAGATTGCAAAGCATATGGTAGTTCTTGCAATATCAATAATAATGCAACTTTAGGTTGTAGTCATCTTTTATTATCACTCCAGCCTTCCAGTAGGTTCTCCCTGTCTCTTTCTTTTAGATTTTTTGTCTTTCATTATTAAATGAAACTTTCTATAGCCAGTGATTACATTATCAAGGATTACCTGCTGAAAGGGATCAAAACTGATCAAAATAAAGGCTGTGTTTTTTGAATAAATTTTACTTAGTTTGAGGGGCTTGATCAAATTAATTAGAGGATGAAATTAAACAATAAGCAAGTAATGTAGCAGGCATTTTGCAGATGGGGATACTGAAATTTAAAGAGAATAAAGAGACTTGTCACAGGTCTGTAATAAGGACTGAAGCAGAACTGGAATTTTCTCCTTAAAGACTATGTGAATTTCTTAAAGGTTCCAAGTGGAGTGGAGCTTATAAAGGGTTTATTTAAAAACTGTGGATGGGAATGAAGAACGTTTTGGTTGTCATTTTAAAGTCGAATTCTATTAAATCAGAAATAAAATCCAGTGTAACTATAGCAGGTAATTTTTCTTTAGACATATGAAAATATTCAATTCCCACACGGAAGTGAATTCAATATTGAGTGTATTCTGAGTATCCCTTCCAATTTCTGTAAGATCTATTTAAATCATTCTTTCTTCTAAATGAGATGTCTTGCATACTCTCTGGCTGTTATAGGGTATTGATAACATCTGTTTACTCATCTGAGAGCAACATCCAGTGACTCCAGAGAATGTGACTGATTTGAATGGCTGTCATGTTAAGTCAGGTGCCACAGTGACTGACTGGTCAACTAATGAAAATAACATGGGTTCACATGTAAAACGGAAAGGGATGGCAGCAAATGTGGGGAATGGGTAACTCATAATGCATGTTATTCAGGGAGAGATGCTGAGCCTAAAGGTAGGGAAATGGTTGGGATATATTTGTGTTTTTGTCCAATGATTCAGAACCTGGATCTTTGAGTCTCTAAGTAAAGCAATTTGCTTGAATTGTGTAAGGAATTGCTGTATTTAATTAGCGAAGCCCTTTTTATTTTTTTTCATGAACAGGTGAGTTTCATGTACAGGTCCTACGTACAGCCTATGCAAACCTTCTGCTGCCTTGTCTGGGCTATATTCAGAGCACTTTTGCCATGAGGAAAGGAGGTTAAAACATATCCCATTACTACCAGCTGCAGTGGGAACAAGAGATGCTAATTAGTACGACCTGCWGGGATGCAGCCTTCCCCCCAGCACTTGCAAATAAGCAAGAGGTCTGTGATGTCCCTGGGTGTAGCCTGTGCTGAGAAAGTAAAGTGTCAGACTTCTGCCATCTATTCAAGGCAGATTGGTCCCTTGCTAGGATGCTGCAGCCATAAGTCCCCTCTCCCATTACAGGTTAAAGGACACCCAGGCAGCCCAGAAACCAGCTGTTTCAGAGGCCCAGTTAACTTGATGGGCAGAGCTAAGCAACCTGAGAAAGGGGATGAAAGTGAGAGGAGGGAACAGAGCATGCAAGCAGGAGTGGTCAGCTGACTGGCTGGCTAGAGATAGGAACTATTTTTCTCTGAAAAAAACATAGATGAAGTAAGAACTTTCTGTGTTGTGGGTATCTGTTTTAGCCATGTAGCTTTGATGGCAAAATGAGCCTGAGGGCTTCACAAGAAAAGGAATGAGTAATGACTGCTAAGGGGCAAAGACCTAGAGGCATTGTCAATACATCACCCATCTTACAAGGGAAAAGGAGAGAAGAGACCAAAACAGTACCATTGGCGGGCTGTATTTATGAGGGTAAAGGAAGATACCCTGCAGGACTGGGAAGTAGGCAACTGCCAGCACCATGGTATCAGTCCATAAAAAGATCATTCACAATGGTGGTGCTGTTGAGGTAGAATGGTACTAAAAAGATATGTGATGTCCTAATATTTTGGTAGAAACCACAGACATTCTGCTTCCCTCATAGTACTTCATATATAAATCACTGTCTGTCCAGTCTTTCCCATATCACTAGGTCTTGCTGGTTGCTTCCTGAGAAGGGAGATATAAGTGAAAGATTTTTGTTGTCTGTCTGTCGGTTCTGGCCGGGATCATCTTAGTGAGCATATTCTCTGTTTTCTTTTCCTGTCCTTTCTCCATGCTGGCCTCTTTGGAAGGGGCAAGGAAGAAGAATAATTGGAGCTGGGTGATGCTGTGGCTGATGCCCTGCTGTCTGCAGGTCCAGCTCAGAGCAGAGTGGCCCACATACCTTGGTGAGGGTGACCAGCSACTCAGGAACGTTACCGAGATCTGTGACTGATTCAGCTAGCATTTCCCTAAGGAAAAGTGGCCCTTTAGTCTGCCCTCAAGCATGTCTGGAGGTACAGAGTCACTCTCAGCTTTCTAAGGCAGTTCAGCACAACATGATGGCAGACTGGATATTTTGGAAAGGAAATTATACAGATTTCTTAGGGCTGGTGAAAATAAATCTGCCTAATTACACTGCTGACCCAGGAGGTAGCCCACACTTTCCTCTGCAGAGGATAGGCACTGATCTTTTATCTGAGCATGATCTTCTAGGCTACTGGGAGAGCAGAACTGCATTTCTGCCTAAAATCATTTTTAAAGAAGCTGTCTGATTGAGCCTCTCTCTTGCGTGGGTATAAATGGAGGAGGGAAATAATGTGCTTTCTCTGTGCTCTTCCCACAGAGTCAGACTTACCTCACTTAGGTACCTCAAAGTGAAGTCTGCTCAGATCTGAAAAAGTTACCTCGAGCTCCCTTCATAATCGACAGAGAGAAATAAGAGGATGTCTTCTCTTTCAGATGAGGCATTTCATCTCATTAGATGGCCTAAGATAGGCAAAAAAATCACCCTCTTAAGTTGCCTTCTTCTTRATAATGACGATAAAGACTGGAATAGCTCAGATTTAGATAACTAATTTTTAAGCATAAAAGTTAGATGAAATGGATGCCAGGCACAAGGACCAGCTGCAGCT
Source organism: Rhea americana (assembly GCF_003343005.1). NCBI lineage: Eukaryota > Metazoa > Chordata > Aves > Rheiformes > Rheidae > Rhea > Rhea americana. The sequence goes on along the minus strand of NW_028185417.1, from coordinate 1,273,393 downwards.
CTTGCCCAATTTCCTTATTCTAGGAGATAGAGGTGCTCCAGAAGGCTTCACTCTGATAGAATAATCTCTCCTGACCTATATTGTATTTTTGTTGATGGTGGCCTGGTCCACAGTCCAAGGGATATATCTTCATTGTTGGTAGGTGAGCTGGGACATAGGTCAACAAAATAAAGTGTGTAGGCTTGTAAATGCWGGTTGGTTTCAGTGGAAAATAAGCTCTGTGAGTCTAAGCCCAACTGTCATGTTGTCACGAATCCAGCTCTTGGTCATTTCAAATTTTTTCCAGCAATATCAGAGCAATTTTTAAAGCTAAACTGAGTCAGAAAAGCTTTCTCATATAGTTGAGAAGAGAAAAAAAACAGCTGAATTCACAGAGCTCCATAATATTTGCCTATCTAGAAAAGACACGTTTCTTAGTCCAACTTTTCAAATAGGTACTAAGAAAAGATACCCATCTCTTCTTCCCCCCCCGCTATTGTTCACTCGTGAATATGTAACACAGCATAACATTCTCAAACTATAATCTGCTCAACATTATCTAATTGCATCTGTCATTTTACTCTGCAATAAAATACTTCTGGGGAAAAAGAAATATGGAACTTAGCACTTGAGCTACTTTTTTAAAAAATTGCTTCTGATTTTAAACATGTAGCAATGACATTTACCTGCTCAAATTTAAAAAGCAAAAACAATCTGCATGTTATCAAGACTCATATGCTGCAGTATATTTATACTTTATTCAAAAGATTCTTAGGGCAGAGATGCTCTCGCATGCGAACTAAGCTAGGGTCTATATCTCTCTGTTTTTGACATATGCTTTAACCAGTCTATGGACTGCCTGTTTTGTATTGTTYAATTATTGTTCTACTGAATGTGCTAATTGCACTTTGGCTATATAACTTGTAGATGGGAGAAATGCCAACATATTCACTAAGTAACATCTTTGTGCTGCCCATGCCAGATTCCCAGAAAATACATYCAAGATGGTTATTGATCCTTTTTCTTGTGCTTTTACAGCTTCATCCCCCTCTTCGTTCTTTTTCCTTCTTCCTGATTCTCAAGTTGATACCCAGTAAAAGAGATTTCCTTCAGCAGATCCTGTGCCAGGAGAGTGTCAGCTTCTTGCAGCCTTCGATGTCACTTGCAGTCTCTACTTGTAACTTCCTCATCTCTGTCCTTTTCCCTTTGTATATTTTCTTACTACTGTAATTGAATAAGGATCAGAGAAGTCTATTATTGCTTGATGCTTGGTATTCTTGAGCTGCACAGAAAGTATTAGACATGAATTTGTTATTCCTTCAAAAACCATGGGAGTTTCTACACAGACTTGTCTCCTAATATTCAAGTAGATAGGCAGTCTTGCCTTGTATGTGCTTACATATAAAGCAAATAGTAGGGATTAATTACTTTAGACAGCTAAATAAATATTTATTTCCCCGTCATAGTCTTCAAAACTATCTGTCACTGTTTCACTACCTAACAATAGCTGGTGGTGACAAGCGGGATCTTTTCCAATAAAGCTGCTTTTTAGTGAGTGTTTTCTAATAGGGGATTTAATCTAATGCCGCTTTTGGAGCAAGGCCTGGCCTATGCCACCACAAACTCTGCCTGATTAGCAAAAGCTCTCGTTTTTGAACTGATCTAGCTTAACTGATGCTGTTTGCTTCTTTTAGTTTCACTTGGGTAGGTTTCTAAGTCAATCAGCATTTCAAGTGAGCTTCCAGCCATAAACTCCTAGCCACCTAAATCAAACGAGAACTTTGCTTACTCCTGCTTTTAGGTGTAATTAAGCACCTATGGAACATCGTAATGTTACTAGCTATGATAGTTATGTTCCTATCGTAATGTTCTTATGTTGCCAGGGTGTAAGACTTAGGGAATGCATCTAGTAATTTGGGCTGAGTTTCATCTGGTCCAAAATTAGATTTAGAAACCTTCCTCAGAACAGGAACCTACATTTCCACTCATCTCTCAGTGCCCCCTCTCCCTTCCCTGAAAAAGACCTCCTACCTGGAATAAGGGGGACAGACAATGAATCATGACACACCTAAAGTGTGCTGAAAAGTGCTGAAATAAACCAGTGCATGAATCTTATTTTTTCAAGGTCTTGTCACTAGTGTGTTATGCAATGAACTCCTTTTTATTTCCATTTGACCTTTGTGTCCATACTCTTTCACCTGGTCACCGTCTTCTGGAATATCAGATATCTCTTGGCTGGGTAAAGATCAGGGCTTTGATGTTGCTCACTCCTGAGCTTGCTGAGCCAAGGAAACATAGTCCTGAAGACCGTCCCATTGCTGCCACTCATGATACTTCCTCTCTGCAGTCAGCTCTCCCAAGGCCATCATTCAGGCTCTGCTCCTGGACCCTCCGACCCCTCCTCCCACACTGCATCTTCTGTATTTCCCATCTCTTCCTTCAGGACGGGTGATCCTCCTCATCTCTTGGGCCTCTGGAAGGACATACAGGTTATGAAGGTCACATTGTTGAGGATGTAGCATATCACAAAAATCATGTTGAGAACTGTTGGCATGTGGTACATGCTACAACATTGCTACCAAGTGTTAGGGATGTCAAGTGCTTGCTCTGTTGCTGCATGAGTACAACACTTGAGTGGTTGTACTATTGCTATGAAGCAGTTGCCAAACACTTGAAGGTCAAGTGCCATGGTCAGAGGAGACAGGCATGATGTGGAGAGAGAGACAAGATGGATGAAAAAAAAGATGTCTAGTTAGGATTTCTTTTGTGTAGGATGGCTGCTAAAAACAGGCTGAAAGGTTGAAACAGGGAACTGTCCCTATTCTGTGGAGAGAAATGGAAGAAGTGTGCAAGATAAATGGATTAATAAGGTCTCTATCAAGAAACCATTCACCTCCACTTTACTTGTGGTAAAGTGCTGTCTGAGCTTGGGCTGGAGTTCCATCCCAGTGCTGTGATTTTTCTATAGAATTTATATCAACAAATGAGAGTTGTGGCTCATTAAATTGAGCCATTACCTGTGACATTCTTGGGGTCATGGTCTGTGATGTTGTTTCCACATAGCTTCAAAATGTGGAAGAGAAGATGCTATTCACTGTGGAAAATGATGGCTAGCAGAAACTCTGTCTAGTTCAATTCTGGCCCACCAGGTCATAGGCAAAGTGCATGAAGTGTTCTGTTTCTTTCCAATGGCTCTGATTAACTTTTTCAGGATTCAGCAAGCAGTCAGCTGGCTCTTACCAGATGCCAGAACACTTGCACACACCTTAGAGGAAAGTGGTGACTGCCAGCATGTGGAAGGATGTTCCTCACCCAGATACTACATGACTGAGCCTGTGGCTAAATTTTGCAATGGTCGTTTCACTGGTGAGGCTGAGACCTGAACAATGGACTACTAGTCCTGGATTGTGGTGTTCAGGCAGTGTCCTCCTACTGCTACCTCTGTGGTGTGTGGAGGTGACACACCTGGAGATGAACATATCATTTCCAAGTTTTCCTAACCTGTACTTACCTTGTTTTACCCTATCTCTTCACAGTTCTTCTCTGCTCCCTTGCCTGGGCTGTGTTAACTGATCTKAAACTCCTACCTTTGTGTAGTGTCCCTAACTGTATCTCCTAAGTCCTGTCTCCATCCCCCTCTAGTACCTACCTAATTTGTTCTACTGCCACACTAAACCAGTTTGACTTAGTGTTCCTACAGAAAATCTACTTTTTTTGTTGTTTTTTTTTTAATTCTACCTCCTCCTTTCTGATGTTAGCTAGCAGAAAAAGTGTATTGGGGATGGTGTTTTTATATCTTGGATGCGTTCAGTAAGTGCAGTCACAGTCCTGCAAAGTAGGGGGTGAAAATGAAACTAACAATAGGAAGTGAATTACAAAGAGTCCCAGATAYCTAGGCTATACCTAGGCTTTACCATACAGATGCATGACAGACAGTACAAATGTGCCTCTATGTTTGGTCATCCAAATGCAGCAGCCTGCTAAGTAAAGATGTCTTGTAAGCTTTTGAAGTTTTGTGTGAGAAAGAAGTAGSTGAAATGACTGCCAAACACTGTACCTCTGAAACAGTATTATGCATCTATTTTAGTCAGATGAATCACACCCTTGAAGACCTGAAAAACGTGTGAGACTTTTAAAATGGTGGTAAGAAAATTATTGATTTGGTGTGTGGCTAATTAAACTGCAGCTGGTACTCTTTGCAGTTTTAGAGAATTAATAAAAAAGAAGCTTTGATGACTGAAATATTGGGCTGTAATAAAATAACTTAAACTAAACAAAAATTGTTTAAGATAATTTACAGTGAACAAGAAGTTAACTTCCGTCTTTGTTATGAGGTCATGTGAAGTATGAGCAGTGGCCACCAACTGTGAAGGATAGAGAACATAGGCTGTTTTTCAATAGATAACATGCCATCCTTGTCACTGGTGCATCCTTCAGAGTACTTTCAAATATCTTTCTTCAAATTAGCAATAGGGTTCTGGTCTAGTGTTGGCAACAGTCCTGCTTAAGAAGGGCTGCAACTTGATGGCCTTCAGAGGTGCCTTCCAGCCAACATCTCTATATGAACTACATAAAAAATTCAATAGTTAATGAACTGGGTTCTAGGTCACTGCAAGTGTTGAAGGACCAGCCAACACTTGCCAGGAAAACAATAGTTTTTGTACGCTGAACTGTTGAAATTTTTGCAAAGGCTTACTTTGTACAAATTTTCTCATATGCATTATATGGCATTATATGCCTCCTTAGCAGGAGAAGGAGGTACTGGCCCATTTGAGAGCCACTCAACAGCAACTTGGGGAAGCAGACTGCAGCTTCCCAGAAACCGCAATCATTTCTGCAGTAATGCCCAGATACCTGCCACTTCTGGCAGAGGGACTAGCTCAGAAAGAGAGGAAGGGAGGGATATTTTGGCTCTCCCTGCTCTCTCACAGAGACAGGCCCGGGTCATGCCATCTTGGGACAGAGATGGAACGTGGAGATGGAGGGAGCGAGCATGAGGAACACACAGACCTATTAGGGAAGGTGGGAGGCTGGCATGGGAAGATGAGAGAAAGAAGGTGTTAGAAGGCCAGTGTCTAGGGGACTGGTGGAAAGGGCAAATAAGGAGAATGACAAAAATCAGAGAGAATGATGGTGCATCCTTCCCCACTCCACCCCTCTCTTAGCTAGAGGGAGATGGTGTGCTATGGAGCAAAGGCATGTGTATGCTGACAGGATGAGGAACTATGCGAGCCATGAGGCCAAGAGAGGAGGYAGAAGGATGTGTGGAGAATCCCTGAAGTAGAGATGGAAGAGGGACAGGCAGAGAGCTTGTGGCATGATGCATAATGAACAGCACCTTTCACACTCAAACCTCTAGAAGCAGCAGTGTGCAGCCCTCAGGATGGTCCATGGAAAGCAGGATGAGAGTGTACTGTTGTGCCAACTTCCCTGGCTTTGGGGAAGGGGGAGAGATAGGAGAGGTATTTAGGGGAAAAGATCTAATTCAGGAGTCATCTCTCTTCATCCTCTCTTCCCCCATTCTTTATGTTTATTTGTGCCGTCAGATATTTGATGGGGGATTTAATATATTCATTTTACAGTTGTCAAAGTAACCTCATCCCTGATTGAACTCTACCAAATCTAGATCATTATTAGAAAACTGCTTATAAATAAGCTTGAACAGAGAGACACTTTCCATGTTAAATAAAAAGCATTCTGCTTCTAAGCTACTGCATGTTTTCTTGAAATGCAAACACAGGCAGCAGGCACATCATTGTTAAACTAATTAAAGTTTAAAGAGAGACCTTWACACATACTAGTCTAGCTAATTTGTTGTCACAGGATCATAATTCATTAAATATATTTTCTATTGTTAGTTAAATTAATAATAAGCAAAACAGAGCATATGGAATGTGTCAGCTGATGAGTCAGGATGGAAGGAAACATCTTTGCTGAGTCTTTAAGTAGTGCCTTCTACTCAGAGTTTTCTTTTTGGATAAATGTCTGAAAGGTTGCAGTCTAAATAAATATGATGGACTTTGCTTGCAGATGCCCTGCTGGGCTGCACTACAGTACTTCCCTTTCATTTTACAAAACCACTAAAAAGCAATGTTAAACTAACTGCTGCTTAATGGAAATTAAGACCTCTATATAGGAGACTAAATGCAGCGATGCTGTAAATAAAGGAGAGGTTGACCAGATGTCTAGGGAAAGTATAGTAATAACTTGATCCAGTTTGATTTAAAATAGATATGTGAAATGATTCACCCCAGGACAACATAGCTGTTTTCATCTCTGCCTATCTGCCCTATCCTCTTACAAGGATGACTCAGCTGCTCTGGTAGCAGCATGTTACAGTGCAGTAATTAAGGGAAAACTAAAATGGTTAATTAGAGCTGTGCTGTTCTAATTCAGATGCYGCACCTGTGCACTGGGAGCAGCAATGTCTAAGAAAGAGGCAGGGCAGACAGCTGAGGCAGGGAGCCATGGTGTAGTAGCAGGATAAGTGTCCCCACAGGTGAGTCAGAGTTTTCAGACCAGTSTGGTATAACTGACCACTACATTCAGTTCTGCCAGTTATTTGGAGTTGTTGGTTATGCCAGCCTGCAGCACAGTGGGAAATGCCGAGTAGTACACCTGCTAGTTCTGCTGGGGACTTGGGGGGGTCTTCTGCCCTGGAACTGGAAGAAAATGGAAATGATCATCCTGTAAGTATAGATTTTTGGAAGTGGTTTTTATTCCTACACAAATTCAAGCCCTCAATGAAAAGTTATCTCCTGGGTACTGTGTACCAGTTCTGAGAGTCCTGGAGTGGCATAGGTTTGGTCACAGCTGATCCTAAAGTTTTCTAGTGTTTGTGTTGCACCTCTGGCCAATATATTGCCATCTTCTTGACATGAACTGTGACTGGATTCCTTCACAGGTTCTTCTTCTTGAGTTTGAACTTCTGCTCATAGAGTTTTCTGAATTCAAATGCTCTTGGTTCTAGCTGGGAAAGGCTTACGACTTCCCTGTAACTCGGGCTGTGTGAATCTAATTACACTCTTGTGAGCATTTGCCAGATAAGGAAACTCTCCCTAAGTCATCATTTCAGCATATGTAGCTGCCTATCTTACCTCCTTTCCTTATCACAGTAAAACAAGTGGTTCCATGATTGTGGAGCTAATCAAGACGAGGGTCCTTGTGGGGTTTCTGCTCAACACCTCTTACTCCCTCTTTGCAACAGCCCTAGCTTCCTTTCTCACGTGCCTTCTTCCACCGTTACTGTAATCAGCATTGTAGCTCCTCCTGGCATCTCCTGAATGCCTTTCGTCTTCTTTCCTCCCTCCTATGTCCTTAAGGAATCTTGCCCTTGCAGTCATTGCATTGCTTTCTTTTCTGTCTCATGCACATCAGCTACTTCTGGGAAATGCAGGATTCAGCAGCTCCTGTGGCCAGAGTGCAGTGCAGTGCMCTTGGGGATTTCCCACTCCCTGGAGGGTGCTGCCAGACTGCTAAACAGGACAAATAGCAACCAACCTCTGCCTGCTTCTCCATCAGCAGGAGCACTGATACGACCTGTTTTCTTCACCTAACTTCYGAATTTCCCCAAAGTTGTAAGAATTTAATATATTTATGTTGCAGCTCCATTGTCAAATTTGGCTGGAATCAGTCACCTGCTTTTATGTTTCTTATGGAAATGTGGACAGATAGACAGACAGCACTACTSTTCAAACCAGCAGTGCTCTAGACTGCCTAATGGTTTGAACTACATAAGAACATTACTTCTTTCTCCTATTGGTATTTTGTATGTCCTAATGACATTTTGCAAGTGTCCAGGAATCTTGATTGTGTCATGGAGGACCTAGTGCTGTATTCCTGGCATGTCCAAAGATTTGTATTTTTCCTCCCGCTCGTTCTCTCTCTAGTATTTTTCTGCTAAGTATCTCTGATATTTTTCTGCTAAAATGAGCTTGGGCAAATCATGTATTCCTATTCAGCAATAACTTGCTGAAAATTAATTAAATAAAATAATTTATAAAGCCACCAAATACAGCCTTGTTTTCTTAGCCTGAATTGTATTTTCTCTGCTTAGTGGAGACTAGACAGTAGCCCAAATATCTATAGTAACTGTTGACATTTGTGCTAAGTAAAAGACTAACAAGGAAGGCAGTGACTTGATTGTGTGGCTGTTTATTTTCTAAAGTATAGTTAGAAATGCAATATGTTTTATTTATTAGCCAAAATTCTGGGTTATAAAAGTTAGAACTGAAGTGCTGACTCCTCTTCAAGGATCCAGGAGAGTATAGTTTCAGAGCTGGAGGCTGTCAGTGAAATAGAACCTTTTTTTGACTAAAAAGATGTAAAACCTATACTAAAGAGAGTGCTTGATTCCTGATAGTGATAGCACTGTCACGTGTGGATGATGGATGTGATTAGCACTGTCAAATATAGACACTCGTTAATGCTCTCTTTAATTAGCATTGCAGCATTAGCATGAGAGCTGCACCTTGTAGAGGAAGAGGAACAGAAGACGACCAAATAGAGACTATAAAATGTGTCTAGGACCAAAACAGTCGTCTCACTGCTTTTAAGATACTTTGGAGGTAAAATACTAAGGCAGTCAGCTGTGGACAGTGTGGCATGTGAATCCTAATAAAATGAGGGAAAGGAGGAAAGGAGTTGTCCTGCCTTCCCATAGGTTATGAACAGTAGTAAGCCTGGGACAGAGAAAAGATACTCTAACTCATGTTGGTAAATTAGATATCTTAGGTTATAGGAACAGTCAGGAGGCTTGGATTTTAGCCATGAAGAAGCGGGGATGAATTTAAGTTGTTAATGGAGGTTCCAATCCAAGTTTCACTGCCTTCATCTTTCTTTTGTCTACCTATATCAGCTTAGGCAGCTTGAGCACCTGCATCCAGATGAAGTCTCACCAGATCCTTCTGCAGTCCCATGGGCCACTGTGCTGCTAAGGGCAGGAGCGCCTTGTGGGGCTGGCCCCACTCTGCGGCGGCGCAGCGCGCGAGGCAACTCTGAGCTGTGGACGCAGCTTATTGCCCTACTATTGTCAGAAGGATTTTGTCTGTCTGAGGCTTGCTGTGTGCCTCTGTCTAAGACCTCATGTCTTCTACAGTGCATGCATCRCCTATCTATCCTGTCTCACAGTTCCTGGTTTAAAGCCACAGGTTAATTCAAAGGGAGCATGGTTTGAATGGAGCTAAACACTCTGTGTCCCSGCCACCCTCGCAGCATTGCTTGCATTTTGGATAAAAGTGATTTGAAATGTTATTCAAAGTCTTTTGCATGACATTTAAAGGTAAGGAAACACAGTTTGAGCATAGAGCTGAAACAAAACAAAAAATGTAGTTGAAATTTAATTTATTTTCGTCTCAGACCTTGCCACTAAAAAATGAAAAGTAATTAAGTTGTATTTTCCCATGAAAAAATGTTTTCTGACAAAACCTCATAGTTTGGAGAAAATAATTTTTTGCTTGACATTTTTGACCAGCTGAAGTTTGAAAATATAAAAAAGCAAAATATATAGATTTGCAGTTTATTATTTACTGCCCGGTAATATATACTTCAAATGAAAAGTGAAAGCAACCTGCAGCATACAGAGTAAATGATGGAAGAAAAAATAGAAGGAGCTGAGAGGAGTGAGTTGAAGAATAACTTGTCATTCACCAATATAAACTGACAGATTTGCTCTGGAGCTTACTGGGATCCAAAGCCTTTGATATCTCCATTTTCACTGATAGCCTTTTATTCAGGATGTTGCAAACTAGTACTTTAAAATTATTAATCTACCTATTTTAAAATATTTGCTACTAGAAATGGTTGTTTCTGAGTCTCGAAAGAGACTTGGAAGGTCACAGAGTGATTTTATTTTCCCCCATGTGTCATGGCATGATTATAGAGGTGTTGTACAAATTCACATCAATAAGGCTGTACCTCACTATAGAGCAGAAATCAAAAAAGGTAATAACCGTKAAGAACAGCACCATTTATTCATTTATTAAAACAACTATTCCTTCAGTAAACAAAAGCTTCTTTATCTCCTGGAGTTTTAGTACAGTTAAAAAGCCTGTGATGTATCTCAATATTAAAACGAATTTTCATTAGGTAATCATGCATACGAAAATCATTGTTTCTTCATGTAGGTGTTTTTTGCATTATTTCCTTTTTATTTTAGACAGGATGGCTTGGCTTGGCTTGGCTTGGCTTGGCTTGGCTTGGTATAAAACAGCAAAGCTCTTTCTGCCTGTTGCTCTCCAAAACACAGTCTCCTGTGTATTGCCAGGACTAAAGGAACAACCCACATACAGTGCAAACTCAGAAGCAGAATATAAAATAGACTCCAGCTAGCTGTGTCTTCCCAGAAATTTGGAGTGGTCCAACAGAATCTCCAGGCAACTATTTTGTTAAAAGAGAAAACCCTGAAGCTGCTTCCATATTTAAGGCTGAAATGTCACATCTACTGTTAGTTGATTAGCAGCCAAAGAAAAACATAGAATGTTCTTTTTTCCTTTCAAGCTCTTCTGTAAAATGTTTGTTCACCTATCATATTAATGCCTTCTTATTATATTTATAAGTTATCACCGAAGTTCTTACTAGTCAACATCAGAACATGCAGGTGGAAAAAAAATAAAAACATTGAAATAGAATATACAAAATTATGATGAAATGAGTTTGTGAAAAGTCACACRACTGTGAATGGTGTGAAAGAAAACACAAATTTATTCAGTTTTTGTGTTAAAACAGAAGTGCTATATTTTTATAAAGCAGAAAAGATGTTTGGAAAAGACAGCTTGTACCCTCAAAATAAGAAAGAATTATTTTCAGGGATCTGTACAAGAGATGGCTACCTTCTAAGACAGGGACATTATCGTGATCAAAAATTGAACCTTTATTATTCTTAAACTCTAGAGATCTAAAACTCTTAAATTGGATAAGGAAGGGACCAAGTCCAAAGCTTCAAGTGCTTGAAAATAAATGTGAGTTTTGTTGAACAGACAAATATAAATTCCATTCTAAAATGATGAAATTGTGCTTTTTCACTGTGGTTTTGATGTAAACAAAAGCTTTAGCTGACAAACTTTGTAATTGCTGTCAGAAATGCAGTACCTGCTCTAGCACTGCAAACATGTCAAATCTACTGACTGTTGAGGGAGTTAATTCGTTGGAAGGAGAGGAACTCATAAGCCTGGAGATTGTTTTCCAGATGTTTTTTTTAATGTTGTCAACGAAAGCCAATGAAAACATAAAATAAAATGATTGAATTAGTTGTTCTGTCATACAAGTTCCTAGAAATCTCTCTCTGGAGCTGAAATGAAAACTTGGAAGACTTTGTTTGGCTAAGTTAGATTCAATGGAAACAATTGGAGATCCTCCAAAATTAGTTTATTCTATAATAACTGTGAAAAGGAAAGATGAAGACTTCCCTGTCTGGGAGTCTGAGGAACTAATGAAATGTGTAAAAAGCCAAAAAAATCCATACCGAGGGCCTGATGACTAGAGAGTACCAGATGCTTCAACTATGTTCTGACTGGGAGACGCTCATTTTTTATAGATCAAAAAGACTTGTATCCGCACAATTTTAATTTGCCATTTAGAAGGTCCCATTTTACCAGATTATTTGGATAATGCTTTTCTCAGTCTGGATTGTTTCCCACAATTATACAACAAGTGATCTGAAACTATTGAAGGCTTAAGATGAGGAGGCAAATAATAGAAAAACTTTGCTATGAGAGGCTCTGATAAGCTCCAGGAAGAAATTTAAATTCAGGGGTTAAAGCTTGGAAGATAAAAATGGGGGTTCAAGGTTAAAGAAATAACCAGTCTGAAGGGAGAAGGATTTGCAGAGGCTACAGATAAATCTGATTACTAATATGTCCCTAAATATGTACAGAGACTTAATGAAAAGGCAAATTTTGTAGGAGAGTTTATACTCAAACTGTTCTAAACAATTTAAGTTGCTATGTGAAGGTCTTTAGTGTTTAAAAATGCATAGTGGGCATGGGTTGGTAATCACAACAGGGACTTTCTGAATCTCAAATAGTAGATAAAGAAGGAACCTATCCTCCGAGTGTATGATAATAAGCACCARACAAAGCTGGCAGTTGATGCTTCTAAGCAAGGCCTTGGGGCAACACTTTTAACATGGAATAATGATCACTGGAGACCCATGGCATATGCTTCTGGAGACCTAACTGAAACAGCATGTCAGCGTGCACAAAAAGAATTGGAGTCTCCGTCTTTAGTCTATGCATGCAAAAACTATTCACTGTTTTTATATGGAATATCAGTGCTAGCAAGAGTGGATCACAAGCTGTTAGTGGCAATTGCTAAAAAAGGTTTTGCAGGCAGATCTCCTGGATTACAAAGTCCGTTATGATTTACAGCTTAAATATAAATCTGGAAAAGGCTTGCAAATAGGAGACATTCTGTCCAGAGCTTTCAATAGGACTGAGGTAATACAGACACAAATTCTGATGTGTATGCAAAAATTGTTAAGAATTTTTTTTCTCACATAGGTTGTCATTGTGAAGACCTGTCACTGCAGAAAGCCAAAATATTASATAAAATATTACAGAAGGTAAAACAAAATATATTCTTCTGCTTGGCTGGACAGCACATACTGGTCCTTACAAAAATTTTGCTGGTGTTTTATATGATACAGGGTATTATTTTAAAATATTCTAAACTACTTCTTCTTAAAACTTTGAATCAAGTACCGGTAAATACAATACGTGCATGATAACCGTGGACAAACAAAATGCATTTCTAAATAACATTTAGAAATGTTAATTATAGATCAGAACAAATGAAATAGCTAAAGAATTAAAAAAAGTTAATTTTGGAAATGCAGGCACGTGTAATAAACAAACTTCTATCAACTTTGGCCGATGAATTCAAAGTTTCTGGAAGTATTACCACTGCTGTTTTTTATTTGCTGGAAAAAAGTGACACATTTTTGTCCAGGTTATTATTTCTGGTATCCAGAAATGACATTACTGCAGAAGTCAACTGCTGAACATGTGGTCTCATATGCAAATTTGATATTTTTCTGCCATAGCATACAGCATGTTATTGTGGCAGATAATGAACGACAATGTGATTATTGAAAGTATAAAATTTGTGAAAGGAGTTTAAATGCATTACTTCAGATCCAGGGTATCCTCAGCTAATGGCCCTGTCAATGGTGTCAAAATTGTTAAAAAAGTGCTTAAGGAAAGTGGTAAGTTCCACTTATATCCCATTTTGGAATTGTTTAAGTACAGAGCAGTGCTCTCGATGTTGAAACACATTCAGTTGCAAACTTAGWTTAAAACTGTCTAACTGTGTAGTCAATGATGTTAAAAGGAGGGATTCAGGCTTCTAAATCAAATAGAAAATATACTGTGTTGAAGAAAGACACAAATGAAATTTTTACAACCTGAGATAGCTAGCCTGTATTTAATGGCAAAATGTTTAGTGGCACAGAAGACTGCTGTCTTCTGGAGTTGTTCCTCTCTCTGATGAGGTAATTACTAAGCAAGCACAGATCTGTTTGACAGATAGGAGATGTTGCATCTTCCTCTCTTTACGGGGAAATGAGGGATTTCAAAGTTAGGTAAAAASAAGTGGCTTCCAAGGAGCCAGTGAACCAGAGAGCATCAATGGAGAGGATCAAACAAAGAAACAGAGACAGTAGAAGCTGGGGATGTTTCAAAGAGGCACAAAACAAAGGAGATCAGCTCWGATACTGATCGATAAGTGGATGTATGTGTTGTATTATCAGTAGTCACCTTCTTTCTTTTTTCTTTGGAAGATGAAAAAATAAAAGCAACTGGTCCTTGAAGAATTTGGAGTGTAGCACGCCCTGGGGACTTTGGTTCGGAGCAGCAGTTGTTATCTGCTCAGGAACTAGAGAGAGACAAACAGTCTCACTTTAATAGACTTATAAAAGTCCCATCACAGGATAAACTGACACAGAGCAGGTATGCACATACTGCTATATTTATACATGCTGATATGCAAAGGGATTACTAATAGTGGGAAAAACTAACACTAGTAACGTGTTTTTAGGTTCACACTGGGTATAAGGGTATAGAAACTATGTTGATCTTCTCGATGGCAGAAGACAAAAAATTTTCCTTGACACATGTATGRTCAAGAAAGTGCACATCTCACTCAAGAAGTGGACTTGATGTTCTGAGAAATAACGGTGGAGACTGAACAAAGAGATTAAAATATACTCAAGAAAGAGCAGTTCTGAGAGAAATTTTGAGAGAAATAGCAGAGATTTTTGTGTAGATCTATGCTGGGCTGAAATCTAGTGAACTTAAAGTCTAGGTCCTTGAGAAATGGCAAGGACATAACTAAAAGGAACTCAGATGGCCTTTTGTGTTTTGGAACAAGTGTTGTGAGGTGGGAAGTCATTAGTAATCTGTATCCATGGCTTTCTTTTTATCTTTGGGAAACTTGTAGAAGGCAAGTCTGGATGGATCTCTAGAGACAGCTTAACTTTCACAATGAACAGTTTAACAGAAGTGACAGCTTAGGTAAAATAGTGGGGGAAAATAAACCCAGAAAGGAAAGTGTCTGCATTTTGTGGGTGGGAGAAAGAACAGAATTTTCACAATGTCTGTGAATGTCTCTTTTAGCCATGAAATGTATGCAGCCATTGGTATTTTGCCTTCAAATCAGTGAATCTTGCTCTTTTGTCAGGTAGATTTTAACCTCACGATTTTAGTGGCACTGYTTCTGTTATATAGAGATGTAAGAAGACAGAGGAAGCACTTTCCTGAGTCACTCCTGGCTGATTATGTAGAAAAGCGATCTATATCATAGCTGCCAAACAGAAGAATATTTTAGTAATATGTTTTTTTACAAARATATGGCAAATAAGAATGGCCACAGCTTCTTGTGTATGTATTGTACATTTACCTATTCAAAAATTTTCAGCAAATATTTTATGTCATGAGGTTTGCAATTTCTTAATARGAAAAGGAAAAATTACTGAACTTGTGAGATGTTGAAGGCATTGAAAAAACTTTTCACATGGAGATGATACAGACGTATTGGAAAATGATCAGTAACTCAGCAGAAAACCTTGTCTTTCACTATRCATGGAACCTTCTGTATAAGTAATTTATGCTGTGTGTTTATGTGTCTGTCTGTGTGTATACATGTATTTGTATATATACRTTTGTATCTATTTATTTTGATTTATAAGCAGTTCTATTTTATAAAATTAGAGGGAAGTAGCATAGCCTGTATGATACTTTTTGCTAATGCCTACACGCAATTGTGGCCATCAAAAAAATGCCAAGAGCACATGTTGCAAGAGAAGGATAATTTCTATTTTTATCTGCCATAATTTTTGTTTTTTTCATAAGTTCTAATGGCATCCTCCTCTTTAAAAGTAAACTTTCACATGGATTACTTGCTAGATTATACCCCAGTGCTTGCAGTCATGCTCCATTGACCTAAGTGGATCTTCTTGTTCTAATGAAATAGTTCACATGCCTTTTTTTCCAGTAGAAGAAAGTGGATACATGTATTCCTCATGCAAAAAAATACTAATATTCCTGACTCTGATTCTAGGATCTCTGAAAAGCAACTCTCATGGAAAAAAAAAGAAAACAGTGGTAAACTGGTCCATAGTCTTTTAATTTGTGTGCCCAAATAAGATGTAAAAATACCACAAAGYGAAGAGAACATAGCAACGTACACCTCCATTCGGGAACAAATCCTTTTTTCTTTCAAATGTGGCAGACAAACCTTGTAACTCTCATCAGCAATTCAAGAAAGAACAAGATATTCCAGCCCACACCTGAAAATTCAAAAAGCATAATCCAGTGACGGAAGACAGCAGAAGCACACCTGTGTCCTTGCTAAAAAAAAATACATGAAAAGGCTGTATTTAGCATCTTYCTACCTACTGTGATGTACCTTACAGGCTCTAAACAGTAATTTCTGAACAGGAAGGCAGAAGCCTTCTCTTGGAGGCTTTATGTGTGCCTCTCTCCTGTCCACAGTGCAGCTCTCTGCATGCTAACTAGTGCCACTGAGGAGCTGGGGGCTTCGTAAAGATCATTCTGGCTTCTATTGTTCTCAGTAGTCACAGGAAAATGAACACAAAAAGTTCCCTCCCATGGGAAGATACTCAAGGAGAGAAAATTGCTATGAATTTGCCCTCTACTTCAGACTCTTACTTGCTCACACAGTTCTAAAGTTGTCAAAGGTATTTATACATATAAAATAGCAAATGTTTGATAGCGCCTCTTGTCCCCTGGGATGAGATCATTTGCATATTGCCGACAGGGCTTTAAGCACTATGTAGGCACAAGCATTACATGAAAATGGCAATCACAGATATCTACAGCACTGGACTCACGCATGTGAGTTCACATGCCATAGCATTGTCTCAGACAGACTTACTACTTCATGGCCAGCCACCAGATAGMCAAACCACTCTGCAGACACTGCAGCATGAGGCATTTAAGGGCCATCTGTACCCTGCTCTGGGTCCTGTGACTGGCTCCTAGAAAGCCAGCACAGCAGTGTCTACCTTTCCAAGGCAAATAAGGGTATACAGTCTTTGCATTTTGTTTCTAGTGACTGGAGAAATGATAGAGTTAATTTTATGCCCATCATTTTTTTTTCTTATTTCTCCAAAACTGAACCAATGCACTTAAATTCACAATGCTCAGAGACTGACAAAGAAATACGACTTAAAATTACAATTTGATGAGGGTAGGAAAAGGGAGAAATTCTGTTCCTAGATATCTACAAATATCTCTTCCCCTGCCTAGCTTCCATTATGTGCCTACATTTCTCAGAAAATCTATGGCAACCTCTGTAGAAGGACTTGTTATGRTATTTTGTGTTCATACCTATCTTGTACATACCATGTCACCAGAGAGATTGTAGAGATCTGCTTTAGTCTCCTGGCTCTGCTCACAYGCTTGAAGAAAGAGGTCCACCAATGACTATAGTTGAAGGAAAGCCCCAGTACTGAGCCAACAATATCCTAGGGGTGACTGGAGAGGAACTTTTTTAATGCTCCAGTTGCAGTGCGCAGCTCAGTGTCTCCATATGATGTTATTGGGGGCTAGAATCCTGACTGATCTAAATCAGTGTAGCTTTGTTAACTTTAGTGTTGCCACTCTGATTTTTAGAAGAAATTTTAGCTCTGGAAGTTATTTTCTGATATTTGGATCAAGGTGAAAATATGCTTTGGGCCTTTGTTCATATCTTGAAGAAATATAAGGAAAAAAATATAAGGAAAGTTATTATAAGGAAAAAGCTAGATTATAGGATTCTACCACAGTATAGCTCAACCAAAAAGAAAAAACAAAAACAAAAACAAAAAGCAAACAAACAAACAAACAAAAACAAAAAAATCCCCAAACCCCCAAACTCAAACCCAGGAGCCCAAGATAAAACAAACACCTGCATAACAAAAGCGCACTGAAGAGGGTTATATTAAATAGCATCAAGTACATCACTGAAGTCCAAAAAGAGAAGAAGCAAAAACCTCAGCCCTAACTGGCAGCAAATAAAAGGTTGTTAACCACATAGAGATCTGTCTTTGGGTGCTGCCAAATTGAAAACTGGATGGAACACAATTTTGAAGATTATAACTGGAGAGATGATTAGAGGCATGGGGGAAGCTTTTTCAAGGACTTACTAAGGAAATGGGATTGTAATTAGAAAAGGAAATAGAATCAAGAGAAGATTTCTAAAAGGTGAACTGAAAAGGCTTTTGTAAACAATAAAAACACACATTAAGAAGCCAAATTGACAACACAGTGTTACTGACTTCTTGTTACTTGTAATTTTTAGCCTGAAAAWGATAGAGAAGTGAATTTTAAACCTAATTACTTGAAAATTTGTTTCCCTTTTACAGTTCTCTCAGAAAGAGTGTAAGATTCCATGCTCCCCAGAGAAAATGGAGAAGATCTCTCAAACTTGGAGTGGCCTGATCCAGCCAACATTTGCAGATGTGCTTAGCTGCATGTGAGTACTTTTCCACTGATTTCCGTGACTAAATATGAACACTTTCCTGCACTTTGGCTTTCTGAGATGTGTGGAATTCATGCAGTATTCCTCAGCCAAGTGAAGACGGAGGTATGGGCCACATCAGGTTAGGAAAGTGGGCACACAGATGCAGTGCCCCAGGATGAAATGTGTGGACTATTCTACTGATCCCTCCTGGTTTGAACTAGGAGACTAGAAGCTCCATTAATGAAAAAGCCAATCCTCATGCTTGTCTGCTCTGAAATCTAGCTACCAGCTGAAGAAAAATGAGTTTCTGTGACTTTGCCCTGGTGAACTTCACTTCTAGAAAGTGRTTTTAGTGGTCCATGGGGTCTGTGTGGGGTGCCTTCCCTGGAACCAGCTTCTTTGATTTGCAAGCTGGAAATTACTGCTTTCATGCGGCTCTAATTCCCCTAAACGAGTCAAAGAGACCACAATCTGTGCTGTTGCAGAGGCTGGGACCAATACTAGGTGTACCAGCATTTGTTACAATGGAGGCCTGTAGAAACCAAAAAGTAAAGGCAGGCAAACCCCACCAACCAAATCTCAAGAGCATCCCCAGTGCATACTTAAATGAACTCCCATGACCTCGCCACAAACTTGGCTTTTCAGATGTTGGTGCAAAAAAGACATTACTTACCCAGCTACCTCCTGCTAAACCAAACCTAGAAACTTCTTGTTTTGTCGCACAATGAAAAGGTGGCAGGATAAGGATTTTATGCTTACTGGCTTCAGCAGACATGTCTCTACATCAGCTCACTGCGGATTACTAAGGTAGRCTAGAGATAAGTTCAGTGACTGAAGTGAAGTGTGTAAATCTGTCCACACCAAAGCACTTTGCCTTGCGAGGTATACTTGTAGAGGATGTGATTGTTGTTTGAGCTGAAAGGAAAGTGCACTTRTATCTTCTGTATTCTGCCTTTGGCATGGGGAAAACTTCATAATTCAGAGAGTCTAACAAGGGAGCACATGTTGGGAGATTCTCTACTCTTGGCCTTACCTGTGGCCTGCCTTGGGCATATCTAGCCAGAAATGCTTACCTCAGTTAGCAATATCAGAACAGCTCTGAACAGGCTGTGTGTCTGTATTGTATAGTGCTGTACCTCGCAGAGATACTAATTGGGTCCTGGAAGCAATATAGCTATGGCAGCATGTTGCTGTGTCGAGCTAATTAGCACTGTTTCTAATGAGCGCAGGTGCAGTACCATGTTGACACGGCTCTGCTGCTTCCTGTTCAGAGCTAGCTTGGCTGCCTCTGCCCAGAGCTCTGCATGGCATAGTTATTGCCTTTCTCACATTGGGAAGGACAGTTAACCTCTCTGGGCAAAACTTTGGTCCATTTGAACTGAGTGAAAGATTTTATCATATATAATGCCTTAGAGTCTCCATCTGTGAAGCTGGGTGCAATGAAACTCATCTGCCTTTGCAAATCACTTAAAATCTACAAATGAAAAGTGCTACATGTTAGAGTAYTTTTTTAATTTTTATTCTTTATTATTATTCTCTTGCTATACAGCATTTGTTCTAGGGCAGAGGTCATGAATTTCAACTTGACGGAACAAAAATAAGACAGAAGGTAGAAAAATGTTGTAAGGAAAAGTAAAAAAAAACCACTGAGCCCTGAACAAAATATGAGCTGAGCTTRTATTATTTATACAGTTTTGTATTCTGCCAACTGCTGAGCACATGAAAGTTGAATATTCCTGCACTTTAGAACAGGGTGAAAGTAACAGTAGAAAGTGAATTGGGATGGTTGGGGGTGCAGGTGGGAGAATAATTTATAATGGATAATTTATTCAACAAATTTTTCCTCTTATCTCTTCACAAATTATTCTAAAACAGATTGCTGTTTTCTCAAATTCACTTGTTATGTGAAATTATTTACTGAACAATTCTTTTAAGTTGTTTGTGAATTTAAATTGTAGAAAGCTGCTATGCTTTTGATTTGACTTAAAGGCTCCATAGTGCATATTTTGATGTGCTGACTGTAGGGATGCTGCCTTCTGTGGTCCAGGTCTGCTTCCATGATGCTCCACACAGGTTCGGGTCCTTCTCAAGTAGAGGAAYTTCCCAGAACATGATTTAAACCAGCATTTTTGGCACCAAGACCAAACTCCTAACCATATTGTCTGTTAATGTTCTGCCAACCCAGTGGAGCAGCTCTTCTAATGTTTCATGAGCGTGACCTGGAAAGCCTATCTGTTTTGCCAACGACTATATCTACTGTAACAGAAACCTGTGTCTTCCTTAGCTCCTTCAGCTTTTGCAGCTACAGGCACACTATGGCTAGTCACTCTGCTCTCCCTCATCAGCCATTTACTCTTAACAGGGAGAACTGKTTGGGGAAATTTCTGAGAACCTCAAGGACTGGAAACTGATTTTAACTGGATG
Source organism: Rhea americana (assembly GCF_003343005.1). Taxonomy (NCBI): domain Eukaryota; kingdom Metazoa; phylum Chordata; class Aves; order Rheiformes; family Rheidae; genus Rhea; species Rhea americana. The sequence continues at coordinate 1,253,032 of NW_028185417.1, read as the reverse complement.
TAGAAGTTGAATATGTTGATGTGAGAGAACATATCTGTTCTGTCTCAGAAAGAGCTGGATAAAGAGCTTGAATAAAAGGTTTCCTCTCCCTGCCCGCTAAATTAAAGTTGTTTCTTCCCATATGGTACAACATGAGGAGAAGACACTGGGAGGGAGGCACAAAGTGTGCCCTCAGCACATGTCACTGTGCCATCAGCGTTTGAGTCCCCTTCTCCTTAAAGCAAGAATGGTTGTGCCCATGCTAGCCTGAGGACAAATTCCATTTTCAGCAATTGCAGCAATGGAGAGAAAGGTTTGTCTGTATATGTGCTATTAACGATCTGTCTGCCAAACRTGCCAGTTGCTTTCCCTTGCGTAGGATGGTAAGAGATCAATTAGAGCAAGAAAGTTCACAGTCCACTTAAGAAGCAATATTCCCCTTTTATCTCATCTCCTTCTCAGCTTTCTACCCTTTTACAGCTGTGTGGCTGGTGTGCTAAATGCTAATGTGAAAATACTTTATCCAGTGCCAAGCAGACATTCTTGTGGAAATGAGTTCTCCTCTCTCACATTCATCTCGTACTTTCTCACCTCCCTACCCAGTCGATCAGATCCTCCCTTGGTATTTAGGGACAATCCTTGGACTTGGACTGCTGCCCATGTCTACTGAGAGCTTGATGCTTTACCTAGCTAGCAGAAAGCAAATTTGTTGAGTTCTTTTTATTTTTACAGACAAGCAAGGAATTAAATTTGAATAGTCTTTCTTCTGATCACAAAAAGAAGTAAACGTTCACTATTTGACCAGCAACTTAAATGGCTGAATAGCCTTTACTGGATAATATATTCAACTTTTTTTTTTCTTGCTCTCAGTCATTCACATTTGTTTGTGATTTCCCTCTGCCCTTTTAAACTAGCTCTTCTCAGTGATTATTGGTATAATTGTATCTAAGTCTATTTAGGTTCTGACATTAAGCTCATCACTGTGGTGTCTGAACATCAGATCAATGCCATGTAATTACAGTCACACAGAGCACAATCAACAATTATCAGTGATCGCTTTTCAGATCTTGCAACAAAGAAATTCTATCTTAGACATTGCTGCAGGATTTCAGACTTCCAAATATTTGCACTTCTAATTAAGCAGATGGAAGACCTGCTGGTAATGAGAAAGTAGGTCTCAGAACTTCTTCCATAGCTAATTTCTGCCCAGACCAAAATAAATTATGCTGCAACAATTCTTTTCCAAGGTAAATAACACAACACACCACTTGGCAAAATGCCTAACAACAACAAAAAACCCAAAGAAGTGTTTAAAGGTATTGCACGCAGTAGGAGATTTTCACACCACAGTAATAAATGCAACACAGCAAAAACCTACAGCTAGCAGAAGGGAATGCCTTCTTATCTAGCTGCTCTGGAGGATATTTGCTGATCAATCCTATGAAAGGATGATATGCTTCTGTGTGTGTCCAGGGGATGAAATAACAAGCCTGAAGGCAATAATGCTCTCATATCATGTTTGAGAATTTTACAAATACAGCATGAGGCTCTGTGACTCAGTCTGAATGGAATTTTTCTTAGCACATGAATTTTACATGATATTTCAATACTAGTTCTTTTGGATACTTTTCCTAACACAGTGAGATGTTAGTTTTTAGGTGCTTTTTTATCATATTGATAAACACCGTGACACATTTTGTGAAATGTGTGAGGAAGGCTTGCAAACCTGAAAGTTTGAGAATTACAAGGATATTTGATTTTTCTCCTTTTTAGTTCTGTAAACTTTCTGACAATTTTAAGTGCTTGGAAGATAGAAATTAAAAGCATCAAAGAAATAGAGTTTTTGCAGTCTTGATATTTGTTTCTTTCTTTCCCCTCCCTCCCTCTCTCTCTCTCTCTCTTTTTTTTTTTTTTTTTTTTTTTTTTTTCATGGTCTCTCCTTAGCCTTTAAATTCTGGCTCTGATTAAAAAATATCCTCATGTTCCAGATTAATTAAAGAAATATCAAATAGATTTGTAGCTTTTTTGCTTTTTAGTAACAAGACATCCATTTCTTTTTGTTGTTTCCAAGTCTCTAAAAGCAACAATTCTTGCAATTATCAAATTTCCATATAGAAAACTGGTATGCATGTGGGGGTGTAATAGCACAATCTGATATTCTTGTAGCACCAGTTTTCTATAAATAGGGAAATCTGTTATTTATCACTGGAACTATTCATTAAAATAAAAAAATATATATACAGTATGGGCATCTGTTCCTAGATCTTCAGTTGACTGACAGTTTTTAATCCATTTAGCTAATGCTAAGTGGAACTTACTGGAATCTTAGCCTTTCAAGGTATCTTTTCAACTTATTTCTGAAGGGTTCTTATGCCCTTTCTCATGATATTTGKAAATTTATTTGTTTTTTAAAGTCTGTCTCCTGGAGTCAGGTGAGTACATGAGCATCTCAGCACTTAGTTAAAAAAAGGTGATTTTCATTTTATAGAAGAAAGCTTGAAATATGATTCTCTTAAGGATCAAAAAGAAGCGYAAACAAAAGAAAAAAAGTATGATTGTTTTTATGTCATGATTTTAAAGCTATTCCTATGACTTTAGAGGCTCTAGACAATGGTTTTTAAATATTTGTGTTTTATAACAACATTAATAACATGCTGTGTTTGATATATGCAATACTGTTGAAATCTTACTGACTTACGCCATAGCATTATATACTATTAGCTTAATATTACATATTATAATAGGGGGCTACATCTCATGTTTGCCACACTGTCATTTTAAGCATAAAACACTCACTTTTAGCAGTCAAGATACATAAGGTGGATGTGTGTAGGGCACCTGTGCATTAGCTTTTGTGTTTTACCTCTGCATCTTGAAGCCTCGTATTAATATTTCGTCTGGGATTTTCATTGCTGCTGTCTCAAAAGAATAGCCGTATCAAAATGCTTTTTCAAAAGAAAAGCAGCAGCAGTGGAGGAGCAGATTCATGTGGCTGCCAAATCCAGGTGAATACTGGTAGAGTATTATAGAATGTTTTCATACCCTGCAATTGTTATTCGCCTCTTGATATTTTTAAGGCTTTCACCCTAAATTTATCACTTTTGTTTCTTCAGTGGAGGCTTTGAAATTTGCCCAGGCTTACTCCTGGACCCACTGGTGCAAATTTGCTGCCAGACTGGGAGAGAATTTTCCCTCTGCCTCTCTCCTGCTGATTTACGTGGATGGGAGGGTAGATCACTTTCTCTTGTCAACATTTGTTTTCTTTTCTACTTGAGGCATACCTTATGTACCTAGTAATAAATAACACAATTCCAGCTCCTATGGCTTCAGATGGCACAGTGCCCTCTGCTCGAACTCCTCAGAGAGGGAAATACTCTAGCTTACCATCAGAGAGTTTCATCTGCAAGCTTTACTTTACCTTCGTTTGATTTCAAAAAATTCAAAGCTTTGCCTCCACAAATCAGGTTAAACTGTACATTACAAGGGAACCGCTTGACCTTAAAGCAATCGCTTTTGAGGCAGAGGTGACGAAGGGGTTGGCAGGYAGGATTTACTGTGCTCTGAGGAATGCAGAGGGAGCACAGGAACATAAATACACAAAGAAACAGGAGCGAGAATTGCAGAAGGATCTGGCAGATAAGGCTTGGGCCTGTGTCTGTGAGTAAGTAGGTCAAAAGTGTGATGCTATCATCTCCGATGGAAATACTATTCAAAATCTTGTCTGGATGGTGTATGATGCCAGACAAGCTTCATCAGACAGATGAAACATTATCTCCATTATTCTGGTAGGACTGCAGAGTAAGTAAGATCCTCAACATATATTTTAAGCTTGATGAAAAATATGTAAGGTAACTGGAAATATTGCGCAGAAAACATTCTTAATGAACAGTGCCAAAGTTGTGTGAGGCCTGGTCTTTGCTAGAGAGCTTTCTCACTGGAGTCAGTAACTCGAAAATGAGGCTGGTGGCAGAGTCACTTGTCCRTTTCTGCTTTCAGCTGAAGGAAGAGACACATCTGAGCTGACAACTCTGCTTCTGGTTCCATAAAACAAGAGGAATAAAAGAGGAGTAAAAAGGTTGGACATTATTGTTAGCTAGTAGTCTGCCCTCAAGAAAACAAAGTATGGGTCAGAATGGCCTATGTTTGTAAAAAAGGTCAAAATTTCCTTGACAAGGGCGAGTGGAAGATGCGCTTATACGCACATGTAGGAAAACAATCTCTACAATTGATTTGCTACTCCATTCCCTCAGACTGATTATCTGGCATTATCGCCATTAACCCCTTTAGTGTTCTAACACTTTTTTTGCTAGGACAAATGCAGTGAAAGTCAGAATGTTTTATTTTATTATTGTCCTCCATAAGTCCTTGCTTTTTCATATGTTCTTGCCAAGGATAAACTCCAGACAAGCCCTCCCCACTTCCAATCTGCTTCTACGACCACGTGGCTGCTAGCCTACCTCTACCTTCTGCAACTCTCTGATCCCTCTTTGGTCTGCAGATCTACCATGCTTCTTTCAAGGTCTTCAGGGCTTCAGGTGGCCTAGAGAGAAAGAGGAAAAAAAAAGCATGCTGAAAATACTAAAAGAGAGGACTACGGGAGAAAAAAGGAAGGAGATGAGTAGCTGTGGGGAAAAAGACAGAATAGGAACAGTTGAAGAGTTGGAACAGACTACATATTTATTATTTTGAAAAGGTAAGTGGTTATGTTTTGGAAAGCTCCTGCYACCTTTCTAGCAGTAAAACCCATTGTTTGTGCTTTATTCATTCTCATTTTTTTCCATTCTCGCACTTCAGTATTAAATGTTTAGGATGTGACCTTTCAGGACATGGCTGCTGGATTTTTGAGCCCTTGGTTGATAGTGGCTTTCATATACATATTTGCATAATGAGTTAATTAGGCATAATATGCTGTTAAAATTAACTACTCTGTGCTCTTTTTATAGAAAGTCAGCAGAGTTTTCTGCAAAAGTGTCTACTTAGACACCCTCTTGGGGCCCTGTTAGGATCCCCTGCCCACTTTCAGATGTCACTAACTTCTGGTGATTGATTTGCGAGCTCTCATACATTATAGGTACATTTTTGTACAATAATATCTCAACTCCCCCCACYCCTCCAGTTCAATAATTTTAGGATTATTTAACAGTTTCAGTTACTGTTTGGGAAAAAAAAAGAGAAATTCAAGTCCCAAGATTATAATGAAGAACTTGACAATGTCATTAAAATGCATCCAACATGTACTGAAATCTAAAAAAAAAGGAGGAAATTGCCTTTGTTTTGTTTCTGTTTGGCTCCTGTGACAGTCCTGTTTCCTATCCTTCCCACCTGGAGAAGCAATCTCACTGTGAGATTGCTCATGAAGCGGTTTTGCACATCTGTATTCAATCCAAACCTATGCAATGTCTGTCACTGTGAACATGAGTTCCTCAAGGCACTCCTTGTTGACCTTCTTAGCTCTCCCTGGCTGTGGTGAATTTCATTTCTGACACTGTGTTCATAGCATAAGAAAGGAAGCAATTTATCAGTCTGATCTTTAATATTGCCTCCATCCTTTTGACTGGAGTGCCCTGATCTAAATATGAARTCTGCTCTCTCTCCTGCTTTGAGCAGGAGGTTGGACCATAGATCTCTGGAGGTCCCTTTATACCCAAATTATTGTATAATTCTGTGATTATTTGTCCTGTGGCATGACAGTGAATATTGATGCTCCCATCATTTCAGCAAAGATTCATCAGAAGATCAGAAGTAGGTGGCAGACCTAGCTTTTCTGTAGCAGAGCTGGAGCTCCTATTTCATTGTTCCTTGTTCCTGTTAAGTCTGATGATATTTTTTCCCTTGGAGGACAACTTAAGACAGCAGATTCTGTTGCCCTTTCAGATATGCTGGCTCACTCCATGGCGTAGACATATGTTCCACCATCTCTCTCACGACATTGTATCTCCAGTGCTCTAACTGCTGTGACTTTACATTTCATGCACCTGTAATTATATTTCCTGTTCCAGGTGATAGCTGTGAGTAAGAAGAAATAGCTTCATCCAGATGTCCCTTCCTCTTCTGATCATATGTCTTGCCAATTTCCTACCACTCCTTTCTCCCATAAACATCTAAAGCTCCTCTTGAAAGCACTGGACACTGCCCAAGATAGGATGCTAGATTAGCTGGAGTGACAGCTGAATATAGTTAAACAAGATTTAGGTAAGAACAGAATTAAAAGTGGAATTTAAAATGCAGCCCTAAAAGGCATGATTGTTATTTTTTCTCCGTTAAAATCAAGAAAAGCAAAACTTAGTTTTAGTTAATTCTCAGTGATCAATGTTTTATGCAGCAGGAGAAACAAATGACTAGCAACCAATGCCTGTATGTACCATGAGGGGCACAAACACAGTTCTTTTATGTTTGTTTATACAGCAACTGCTCTCCATAGGCCACTCTCTGGCCTCAGAACCAAGGGTAAATGAACTATTTTGTTTCAAGACAGCGAAATAGTGGAAAGAAAATAGAATGGTTTATGCATTTTTTCTAATAATTACCAGTCTCGAGTTTGGAACATATGTATGTCTCCTGCCACAGTCACACAGGCAAAAGCACTGGCCATTGAAAAATAGTATATAGTAGCAGAAGAACGAAGTATTTTTCATCTACTTTTAATAAAGTTATTGCATACCATCACAGGCACTTTACAGGCAGGAAAAAAGTATGGGCATTCAGTTGTAGAGTTTGTTACCTAGAGATGCATAGAAAAATTTCATGAGTGGGACAGGATGAGATAAAAATCAGACCATCCTAAAATGGCCCAGAGGAAGACTGGTGATATGGATGATTTTTATATGCCTGCTATTTTTAGTAATGTGTTCAGGATTTTCAGATTTTGGCTAAGAAATCCTGATGGGTAGGTTTGAGGATTAGAAGATTCTTTCTGAAGGATGGCATAGTTACTGGATGAAGCAAAGATTTTCTGATTTTCTACATGAAAGGAAACCCAAAGATGAAAAGGATGTGTAAGAAGTGTGTAAACTGGGTAATATGAGCACAGTACATTGGGGAAGATATGGAGAGCAAACGAAGAATTGGCAGAATCAGAAGCCAGTTGGAAATTTCCTGACAAAGCTGTTTTTCATTAAAATGTGTAGATGCATCCAGAAGGAAATTTTCTGTGGAATTATACTGCTTTTGACAACACTTCCACTGCATAAGATTTCCAGCATCAAGGTAGAATATTTTAATGTCTTTTCTGCATTAGAATGATAGAAATCTTTCTTCCTGCCCTCCTCAGCAGGTGTGCTGTTTGGGCTATCATCTGCTTCAAGTTCCTACTCTGCTTAATTCTCACCTTTGACTCAAACTTTGATCTCCTGTTTCATAGGTGAGTAAAATCAAGTCTTCTTCCAGGGCAGTTCCATGTTCCACTTTGAAAAGGAGGGAAGAAAGAAGGACTACAGATGAGCAATTTTCTGTCTGTTAACGCTTTTAGAAGTTCCAAAGATGCTCTGATTAAACAGGATGCCCTAATGTCCTTTCCTCAGCATCCTGTATGAAAGCATTATTACTCAAGAAAGCCTCTCTGGCCCCCTAGATACAGTGAGGGAAAAAAAATAATTTAATAAGATAGGTTTGGGTATACAAGTGCTTCCCTATAGTTATTTGAAACTGTTCGGAAAATTGCATGCTTGAGAGAGACAGAGGCATAGTGTTGTCAACAATATCACAGAGAGACAATCCAGAAGAGACATTTATGAAGGAAAAAAAATGCAAGAAAGGAAAGCAGTTTTGCAGAAATCAACATGGAAACAGAACCTGCTGTAATCCTTCTGAAAGGGACAGATGTTAGCGTTCCACCCTTGGCTTGTCTGGCCTATTATGTCTCTGAATACCGAGGCTCACAATGCCTTTTTTCCTCCAATTTCAGAAGTGTCAGACAGGAGACACAGTGCCAGCGAAAAACCTTATACCAATCTCTTGTTAGCTAACTGCGGTGTTTTCTTCCACGGTTACATGTCTGCACAAGCCATCACTATGTCAGTCATAATTACCACCTGTTCAGTGGCTCCCTTCAGGTTTCATCACCTTTGCAGCATTAAGCAGCCAGCTGCAGGAAGCAGAGTCAGCTGCCCTGAAGCAGCAACCGTCAGGCTCTGGATTTCAGGGTATAATTGCTGCCTGAACACAAACATCTCTCTCCTCCCTGCATAAAACACGAAATCCATTCCTTTCTTTGGCAGAGATCAGAGCTCCATCAAATGAACTTTTTGCCCCGGGTAGGAAGAAAGACCCTGTCTTCTACAGAGGTGACTCGGTGTGATCCAGATGAGGGGCTGTGCAGCTACATCACTGTGCCGTTGCCAGCCAGCACATGAAAATGTGGCCATGGACTCCTCATGGGAAATGACTTTGGCTTTCCTGTAAGCCCCTTTTTATCTTTTCTGTGAAAGGCATGAGCTGCCTCCAGCATGGAAGTCTTTTAGACCTTAGAAGTCCCCTCAGTCTGGAGACTACTGTGAAAAACTTTGGAGTACCTCCATTTAAACTCAGTTCATCCTTCAGGAGCAACATGGTGGTGGGAAGACAGATAAATGTGTCCTGCTCTGGGCCAGTCAGGCTAAAAGAAATGGGAATGTAAAACTGGAAATCAAACCAGGTGTATGGTTTCAAAYGACAATTGCCTTTCCTCCCATCCCCCTGTTTACCTGGTTGTATAAATTCAGCTTGGGCTGCCTGACCCATACCAGCAGGCCTGCCAACAATCATGTTGCATTTTGTTAACTGCTTATGACTTCTGGACAGTGTGCTGCTGTGATTGTCACACWCTTTCGCTTAAACATACGGCACATGGAGACACAAATTGCTCCAGCATGCAGCTTTCCATGACAGATTTTTACATACCAATTGGAGATGCTGTATGTGGCTGCTGAGATTGACATGGTCTACTCCTGGAAGCAGCAAAAATCCTCTGCTATGAGAAGTACCTGGAATGCTGGCTTTCTTAGGCTGAATTAGGAAAACCAAAGATGCTGTCAAACATTTTCTCAGTCCAGTAGAAATGCTACAAAGCTGGGGTAAGCGTGTGTATGATGACTTGGAGAGATCAGAATGACAATAAAAAGTTTGAAGAGGTGGAAATAAGTGTTGAGGGGCTAATTGAGGAAGGTATTTCATTTGTATCAGGAATGTGAGTTTAGAGATTCAGAAATCCTACATGATTAAGCTCCCTGCGTTGGGATATTTAAAGCTCTTGATAGAGCAAATTCAAACGGAAAGTTTTTCGAGGTYCTTCTTGTGTAGGAGACTTTCTGGACTAAGTTCTGGACCCAGTCATGATAAGAAAACATCTGTTGAATATTAAAACTAAGCAAGTAGCTAGCATAACAAATCCCAAACAATCTTTACAAATGGTCCTCTACAGATGCACAATTTATTCACATATTGGGTGACAGGCATGAAGAGTGCTCTTCAATTTCTCTCTRTCTCTAAGCTGATTCCTCTTTGGTTTTGTGTCTGAATCAGAGAAAAAAAATGAGGTATTTTCCATGAGTTTCTGAGGCATTTTCCATGAGTTTCTTGCCACAAACCTCTGAGTTGTTATCCCACACTGACATTGGTATGACATTGCTAAAAGGAAGTAGTGAACTGTCATTGTCCCACCACTATGGATGCTGTTTTGATGCAGGTACAAATTTGAAGGAGGGAAAACCTGGAGGAGAAATAGATTCTAATTTTGTGGAGATGTATTGCACTGTTTAAACCCACAGACTTTCCACCAGACTTAGATTTGAGTAGAWGCAAGAAATCCAGTAAAAAAAAATATCCAGCTTCACCAAACTCTTTTATAGAGAAGAGTTAATCTTGGCTCTTCGAGTAGAAAATTTTAGCAGCTGTTATACTTCACCAGTCACTGCTTTTATTTATAATGGTGTTTCATATTGCTAAACTGTACTGTAAAGAATTGGCCTATGTAACATTAGTTTTAAATCCATTGGAAGCTAAGTTGTTGCAAATATCTAAAACTTTTTGGCATTTTAAGCTTTCAAAGTGCTGTGATCAACCAGGATGTGCTGTCATATGGAAAGGAATGTGTATATATATGGTCACTAGTGGTCCCCTGATCTTTATTTTCCTTGGCCTTTTGACCCGTCTTAGCTTCTGAAATACTTTCCTTTACTTCTCTGCCTGGCTTACTGCTATGTGTTCCTCAATATCTCTTTTCACAAGTCCTTTTTGGAAAATGTACTTTTATTTCCTAATGCAAAGACTGTTTCTCTACAATTTTACACCTTCACAGCTGGCCTGTCTCCTTCTCTCCATCCCAAGAAAGTATGACGTTACTCTGTGTTACTCCTCTCTCACTTCCCAGCTTTAGAACAAGCAGGGAACTTGTTCATGAGTGYTATTTCTGTTGTGAAGTTGTTGGACTGGGTATGTATGAGTAGGACTTGATTTGAAACATCAATAAAAATGAATGGATTGGAAAAAAAAGAAATTAGTGATTAACTATTGCTAAGGTGCTCAACGGATCTAAGTATATTTCACAGCTGAAGAGCTTTGAGTTAAGTATGGACCAAAATCCAAATTGTGCATAACATGTAACAATRAGAAGGCTCAAATCTAAATCAAATCTCTGTTGCCTGGCTCTGTTCTTGAAATATATCAAATCTGTTCAACGAAATAAGCATGCATAAAACATCTGTAGTGAACAGTGCCTCTGTCATGGGAGAGTAGAAAATTGGGTATTTCTGAGGGTCCTCTTAGCCAGTAGTTAATCTAGGGTACATGGGATATATGCAAAACCTTATTCTGAATATTTTTAGTTTGTTCTTACTGAGAGCGGTGTTACAAAGTCTAGGTGGCTCTGAAGGAACGGAAGCTTTTTGGAAGCAGCTGGATGTCAGTAAGCCAAACCAAACCCAAATGCTGTGAGCTTGACTGTGTGACTTAACTGTGTTTTCCTTGAAAACTCACCAGGATGCTCTGTCAGACAAATGCATTCCTGGAGCACAAGAGGCAGAAATGGCTTGGCCATATGCAGGAGTATTCCTGTTTCTCTCACTGCCAAGAGCTGTTCTAGATGCCCCACAAAACAGGAGGAGGATTTGCCATAATCTAAAGGATTTGTTAATTCATTTGGGCATAACATAATGAAGGCAAAAAGGTTTTCCTTCATTAGAGACAGCAGAAACAGAGCCGTGTTGGGAAAATKGTAGTAACAAGTGAATGACACAGTTATAGAGGTAAGGAGCTATATGACGACCTTGTTAGTATTTCATTCAAAATAAAGTATTTGCCATTGAACTTCTGTCCCCTCTATCTTCTCTGAACGTATCACTGGCAAGATCAGGTCTATTTTCACTCTTACAATGAATTATGTCTTTCTCCCACTTCTGACCTGGGCTTTGGCTTATGATGCCCTCTGTCTCACTCACAGTTATGTAGTAACTGCAAGTTAATTTCTATCTGTAGGCCCAGCAATGAAGATAGTGACCTGTCAGCTCTTCACTTCTACCYCCAATCAAGGAGGGATTTATTTCCTGATAGGACTGTAAAATTCAAAGAAAATAGAGTTTGCAGATAGTTGCTGGGCATCACACTTACTCCCAGCTTACTGCACCCCAAAGATAGTTACGATAGGCAAACCTGCCTCAGATATCCCTCATGCTGTGCCACAGCACAGCAGTAACTTTCCATCACAAGGAGAGAGCCCATTTCTAAACCCTTGAGAATACTTTGCAGCACTTTCCTGCTGAACCAAAGGTGTTACAGGAGCTCACAGGAAGCTAGGACAATCATCCTAGACCATGGCAGAGACCATGGCTGTGCTATTTCCTCATACCGGCCTCGGTGGACTGAGTGTAGGTAATTCACAACGAACAGATGAGAACACCTTGCAGACTCTCCAGCTAGGTGTGAAGAATTTTCCAATTGCCAAAAGTAACCAACCCTACTGCATAGCCCTAGATTGCTCATAACTTTCATGGGGCTTAGCCCAAGTGAGCTGCAGTACTTTCCAGAGAAGTGCAGTCACTGCTGCTGTGACTATACTGCTGATCAGCTATCCTGGCATAGGTGCAAACACCATGAGCTGTGGTACCAGTTACAGCTGTGGCATCTCAAGAACATGCAGAGAGGGCTCACTACAGTTAAATTACTCTTGAAAGACAGTTGTGCAATCTGTTCTTAACAGCCTCCAATGGAGATTTCACCTCCTCTTCCACAACTGATTTCTGCACTCACCTCTTTCTACTTCCCCTAAGGTATTTCATAATGCTTACTCTAAAGCCTCAAACTAGTAATAGCCACATGATAAGAATCCAAAAATAACGCTGACAATAGATGTTAACACCAGTCTGCAAACCTTACATGTTTGGATTTTCTAAAAATGCAACTGTTTGGTTACCGCACCAGATTGGATTGCATTGAATTGGTGAGCAATAACCTGTAGGCAAAATTACTCCACAGCTTGCCAGGGGAAGTAAAGCTTCCCTTCACTCCCACGTGTAGCTAGAAGCTTCTTGGATAAGAGCATGGACAGAAAATATGATTTCCTTACAGTGGTYCATGCAGTAAGTTTTTGAGTGCGTTGTAGCCCAAGGGAATGAGACAGAGATGTCTTAAGCATCATCTGAGTCCCACAACAAGCACCAGAGGGGGAAGCTCTTGTTTGCCAGGGAAGTGAGCTAGTTTGAGGAGGAGGGTTGTTCTAAGGTGGCGATATTGTTTCTGGTGATTAAATTAGTTTACCCGAAGCTCCTTAGTGCATCCATACAGAGCACTGCATAGGACCATGTGGCTGARAGTGTTCAGTAATGTCAGTGTTTTCTAAATCAGCAACAAATCCAGTAGTTTAATCCAAGGAACCCAAAATACTTGCTAGATGTAGATGCAGCTCAAATCTGGTTAGAATTAACTATATGAAGTCTGAGCTCTTTTCTTCACCTCCATGGCATTTTCCTGTATTTCTCATACAGCAGCTCAAGTATGGCTCCTCTCCCAAGCCTCTGTGGGCTGGCAGTCATGCAAAAAGAGACGTTTGTATGCTTTGCAAAGCTTCCCTCTTCCAGCTCATTTGGAATATGAGGAAAACAGACTGTCTCAAAATAGGTAAGGACTTCCGCTTTCCATTCTGACCAAAACCCACTACGTGCGGGGAGGATGACATTTCCTCCATTCACTTTAAGAACAGATTTTTGAAAAGTCTGCTTCCTCAGTGATTTGGATTCTGCTTGGCTGAAGCAAAAGCACAGCAACAATATTTAATTCTTTCTTATTATTTTCTCTAGCTTTGATTCACTGCAGTGTAATTTTGGAACCTTAATCTAGTTTCATCAGCCATGACTGGAGCTAGAAAACAGGGCAAGTTATCAGAAGATACAGCAGTGAGATAACTGAAGGAAGTTTCATTTGGCACAAATTATCAGGAAATCCTATTGAAATCAAGCCGTCAAGGAAATGATGGAAGTACATGATTTCACTGAAAATGAACACACATACACACACACGGATACGCAGCCCTTTTGCATACTCTGAAAGCCAATTTGCTTTTTTCCAGGGCTACTATGAGCGTTTTAATGTGTCCTGGCTCCAGTCCAGTCCTCGACTGTTGCTGGCAGCCATTTTACATCATCCCTGCCGGAAGTTATGCAGTAGCAGTAGTTTGTGCTTCATTTTTTCTTATGCCCAGATCTAAACTGTACATTCCAGAGAAGTGCAGAATCTGAACCTAGATCTGAATTTAGCAGCTGGAAAATCTAATGTGTCATTAGCATTTATTGCTTATGTTGGGGGAGTCCCCCATAGCGCCCTGCTGAGGTGGGTTGTGCTGCCGGGAAGCAGACCGTGCAGCCAGCAGTTTGCACTGAAAGAAAAGGCGAGCCCCACCTGGGGACCAGCAGAAAGCAAYCCTAAGGGAGGTGAGGAGGTAAGGTGGCAATTACCAGCCGTAAGTTTGAAGCATGATTGTTTGAGGGCATTGAGGCTGTTTACTCTTTCTCCAGAACCTATTTCTGATTCCCCTCAAACCTTCTGGTGTTCCCAGTCTGGCTCCAAACACAGCTCTAAGTTCAGCCTTACCTCAGACTGAATGCCCCCAGGTCCCACRACAGAAGTCACGGTCGCCTCGCAAGAAGTGCACTGAGAGGACTGGACCCTCTAGGCTCTGGCTCCGGTTTGTCTGTGGTTTAATAGGTATAATTTTTGGCACATCTCAGCACATTTAATTGTTGTTGCTTTTAGACAACACAAGGACAAATTGCTGGCAAAAAGGGCTATGTAAAAATGCACTTGGGTGCAATAGCTGTAGGATATTTCAGGCAACATCCTATTGTACATCTTCAAGAGAGATCCAAGCACTTGTGCTTTATAATTGTGCATCCATATCACTGAATATGGATAGAGCTTACAAGTGCTGTGTAACATGTTGACAAGTCTGCATACATAAATATGTATTGTTTTTCAGGTACCACCCAGGCAAAGAGAAATTACAGTTTTATTTTAATTTTTGTTTGTAACATCTGAGCAAGCTGTTACAAGATTTATAAAGAAAAATGGGAGTCTTAATGACTTAACTGGCAATTCAAGACAAAGGACCTCAGATCTCCCAGTTCAGCTCCCTAAAACATTCCTATCTATTTCTCAGATCCCAGCAATTATTCCCTTTTTTACAGCTATTAGCTCTTGAACTCCCTGGTTTGTTCTCTATCTCTTTTGGGTGACTTTTCAAAATTCAGATCATTCCAAAGTAAAAGCTCTAACTATCCTTTAAACCAAGATTCCTTTTTCTTTTTGACATCAAGACTTTGCTCTTTGATAACTTCAAATGCTTCTCCCTCTCTGCAGTGAGTACTTAATTCTCACCAATAGTTTTGCTTTTCTATCAAGCATAGCAGTGGCACCCTGAATGTTGTTTATCTGCTTTGGTGATTTGTTGTTTTGTTCGCCACTTTTTTTTTTTTTTTAATTTCTCCATTATATTGATATAAACAACATTATTATTTGCTCAACATTGTTGTGAGAGTTTTTGTTTTTCCTAATTATGTAAAAATACACTTGCTTTTTAAACACAATTAAAGCTTTCTTTATGTGCTAGCAGAGCTGCACAACTGGGGTTTTCATCGTATGCACTGCTTTCTCTGACTGCGAAACAAATAAAAGCCGAGCTTTTGCATTTCATAACCTTGAAGTTCTCTGAGTAGTTTCACCTCCAGGGCTGGGTAACTGAGTGTTTTCAAGCAGCTTAGAGAGAAAAGTGGGGAGAAGGGTGAGATGGAAGAGAAAAAGGCAGTAAACAAGAATATGATTTCTGATTTTTGTGATTTAGGTTAAACTGTATAGCMACAAAAAGTAGAGCGAAAAAGGGACAATGTGCATATGATAGAATAGTTTTATAATTTAAAAAATATATATTATATTAGACTTTCAACATGAAAGAGCTAATTTTTTTCTCAGAACACCCTACATTTCATTACTGCTTTTCATCCCACAGCAGTCCAAATGATACTAGTCTTGACAGACTGAAGGAAATGTGCATAAGCCAAGTTACCTACCGCTGATTTGCAGCTGTAGACAAGGTATAATGTGGCAGCAGATTTAATAGTGCTCTGCATTGCTACACAACAATTTGGGGCCAGAGCTGTGTTTTACTGGAAAAGCAGATGAACTAGAATGGAGTAGTGACTGATGAGTGATGATGAGCTCTACAGCACTGCTAGGATCGCAGGGTAGGAAGAATGTGATTATTCATATTGAACCATCACTGCCCCTCTACGCACCCAGGCTTTTTTTAGTACCACAAGCGGCCAAGAAAGCCTATGTTTTCCAAATCTTCTAAACAGTGGGTTCTCTAGCAGTACAGTGACTTTTCTCAGGGCCCCAGCTCACTTACTCTGTCAGTACTAACTCAAAAAGGATTTATCACATCTAGTACATCTGTACTGCTTTCTCTATCAGCCAGGTTCACCTTAAAGGCTGTTCCTTCAACAGCTGGCCTTGTCTGACCTTGCTTAGCTTGTGTTAGCTATAGAATCACAGAAAGGTAAAAAACAGTAGTATAATAAGTGACAGCTTTTCAGAAAAATTTGGTAGCTATTTGCACTTTCTATATACAAACTTCAGCCCAGACTTGTAGGTAGTGCCTGATTTGAGATGACACTTGTTTATGTACTGTAGAAGAAGGGGTGTTGACTAGGAAAAAGAAATCAGACTTYGTTTATAGTGTAGCCAGTTTTCTTTTTAAATATATCACATACATGAGGTACTGCAYGGATACAGAAAATTTAGGTGTTTCTGATGACAGAACAGTGGTGGGATGCTGGCCTAAACTCATAAATGCTATGTGGCATTTTATGTCTGCGTTAAAGAAAACTTCTTCGCGCCGCTCACGCTATTTGAAGTAATTTGAAGAATTTGAAATAATTCCTTCAAATTCCAAATCAATTTTTTAATGACTGTCTTCATATAGTAAAGTTGTTGTGGGGGGAGTATTAAACTTGTTTCTATGAAAGGCATTTTTTTCCCATTGTATTATGTACCTACAGGATAGTACAGTTACAGATGTAATTTGCAGAATGTTGCTTTGAAAGYAGAATCTTGAAGCTGCACAAAGGCACTGGGCTCTGTCTATGACTTTCAAATGCAAACCTATTCTTCAAAAAGCTTGAGAAGWAAGTATGGACACTAGTAGGACAAACTGTTCGTTATTCACTATAACTTCAGATATACACGTTAGAAATTAATAAGCAAAGCAATATACCCTGTGCTGTCCAGATTTCTTCTATTTATCTCTAACATGTTTATGCACATGAATAAACACTATTACGTTCATTTTACAGCTTCAGGACATGAAGGCACTCAGAGGTTTATATGACTTAGCTGGTGTAATGTGGCCAGTCTTCCGCTTTCCTTGAGGAGTTCTGCAAAGCAGAATACTGAGAGAAACAAATAAAAAAATCATATAGTTTGTGCTGAAATTGCAAACAGTGTGCCTTCTCTTTTAGCTGGCTTGGAAGATGACATCTAGTCCTGGATAGGATGGACCAGTCTTCCTCACCAAAGGCCTCATCACGACTGTTTCCCCTTATGTAAAAGTACTGTGTTTTTAAAATGCTGTAGTCCATAACTTTTCAGAGGAGGAAGCATGAGGATGGAGGACCAGTCTTATTTTCTTTAATGACCTCGCCACRAAAAGTAGAAGTATGCTAATATGGCTAGGAGGCATTGTGAACATAGATAATGGTTAAGTGATCATGTAAGAAGGAGGCTTTTATGGTCTGGCAGAAAGAAGTGGGATGACATTCATAGTACAAATGGAATATCATCCAGTTTAGAAATAACAGGGAGAAATTCTTATACAGGAGTTTATTGCTTATAAAAGACAGAAGGGAAGAGAAAAACCTCTGTGCGCTAGTCAGATTACTATGGGTATGTGATGTTACATTGCTATGGAAARGCAAATGTTATCTGGTATGTCTTCCACAAAGCGTATCTAACAAGGGAATGCGAGATATTGAACACTGTATCTACTTTTCATGAAGATGAATCCAAACTAGAGACAGTACRTGTATACTAGATGTAATAGATGTGTACATCTATTAGGATGATTTTGGGCTTGTAAACTTATAACAGGAACCATGTTGGTTACATTAGCATAAGATCAATTTGTGAAGGGCATTTTGTGAAGTCCCYGCTCTTTACATCAAGAAATGGGCTCAGTGGGGAAGGAGGTCCTTCCTAGGCCCTTGTTCTTTTGATGGTGCTGACCTCATGGTCAGTCACAGATCTTGGCTAGTTTCTTAAGTTGCTGGTTATCTGGGATGTCCTTTTAAATAAACTGGTGGTATTTGATTTTACCAGTTGTGGCAAAACTAATATTCCAGCAGAACTAAGCACACATTTTCTCCAACTGAGAAAGAACTCAGCTACGTGCCTATCATGTCCAACCTTGCTGCCCATGGACGTTGCTGTTGCTAGTGGAGCAGAGCCATGGTGCTCTGACCACCGCTACAGCTGAACACAGCCCCTGATCTGGGAAGCTCACAAGTGTGAGAAACTGTGCTTTCTCTGTCACTGCCCTACATATTCSGGACCCCCTAACCTATCTGGAATGAGTGCAAGCCCCAGCAGCAAATGACAACTACAGTACAATGACCTACTCTTTTGCTACTAAACTTAGAAAGACGACACTAAAGCCAACACTTAGTACTTGCAGACTGAATGGAGAAGAAGAAAAAAGAAAAATACTAAATAGTTGTACTTTTGCAAAGTGATGTGGTACTGCAGGAATGACCGATGAATCAAGACAAGATAAATAGCTACCTGTCCTTGAACAGTTAATATGCATGAYTTGTGTGCCAAACTCCATGAAGGTAAGAGTAGGAAGGATGATTATTATCTTTGAATCATTTAACTTGTATTTTGTGAACAATGATTATAAAGGTTGACTGTTCAGTAACAAGATTCAAGCTGCTTTAGTTAATTGATGTATGATACAGAATGTTCAGAGAGATCTTTTTCAGCCCAGTCCCACTTTATACTACAGTCATACTAAATTAATTAAAGTTTTCATTGAGCATTGAGATGCTGAAGAAAAATCAGTCTGTTTGAATTTGCTTGTAAGTTTTCAATGGGTGGAGAAGCTGGAATTGCGGAGTCTGTTTTAAGTGATGTAGTTTCTAAAGACACATGCCTGTAAGCCTTTATATCGCAACACACTGTGCTCCTGTGATCATAAGATACTTCCTTGGCTGAAAAGAGCAATCCTGCCATATTTTAGTTCTAGCATGAAGTTCATTAGGGTGAATGAATTCTCAGACTTTCTAGCAACACAGAGTACGTGGCAAGAATAAAAAAACAAAAAGGAAAAGAAAACAGAACAGTTTCTTATGTAATCTTTTTCCTCATTTGCAGGCTGAATATTTCCTTTTGTTTTTTATCTCCCTGCATGTATGAACGATGAATTTAACATCCACAAAAGCAAAGGCAATTGAGAGTATTCTGTGTTGATGGCTGACATGGCAGATGACAGCTGGATATATYGATGATATTAATAATGCTTCAGTTTTACCAGCTCCAGTTCCCATCATTCACCCTCTTTTAGCCTGTGTCTGCTGTACATAGGCTGCATCTATCAAATGCTCCTCCACACTCTGAAAAAAAGCTACAAATTTTCTGGGATATGAAGGGGTACTAGAAATGTTTTCTTTTGATGTCCTTGTGAAAAATCTAGTCCTATCTGTCTAAATAGTGATTTTTGAAAATTGTCTYGTTTTGCTCATGCCATGCAAGTATTCCCCAAAGATGTCTTTTGCGCCAAGCAGGTTGTATACCAGGGCCTCWGAGCAGTGGTTTATCTATTCCTGGTAGCTGATGTAACTCTAGACACGGGGACTGAGAACAAGGCCCAGGTATTAGACTGCAGGCTTGGGCCAGACTGGAAGAGAGAAGGTCACAAGTGAGTCTGCACCCTCTCCGTCTCAAACTAAGAAATGAGACACACAAGAGAAATTAAATTAAAGGGAACATGAAAATTGAGAAAATCAATTACATCAAATTAASAAACACAGTCCTGAAGGCTATTAAACCTTAGATTAGCCTCTTTCAAAACAGGCTTTTCCAATGCTATCTTCAYTTATGTCATGGAAAGGAATCTAAAACTGCCACTTTAGTAGCAAAAAGGGCTTCTTATAAGAGCCACAGTCATCTTTACATTCCTGCTGACAGTGAATCATTGGATTCAGGCAGCTGAAATCCCCAAGTCCTGTAAAAGGAGCCTTTCCTGTACTTCAAACAAAGGAAAAACTTCAGTTTGTTATAGTTTCAGGCACAAAATCTTAACAAGGAGAACTGCATCAAATCCATTTAAAATCCTGCTGACCTGGTTCTTTATCTTTCCCAGGAAGTAAAATTGTATATAACACATTTTTTTTTCCTCCAGAGATTTAAAATCGTTCAGTTAACATTTTTTTTTGTGAATTTTTAATTCCTTCCTGTTACCAGCAAAACAGGCAGCCTTACTGAAGTTCTTTATGTCCTGTGGAAAAAGCTGTCAGAGATGTTTCTCTTATGGTTTGGAATTACAGCAATGTGCAGAGGCCTTTAGTAAGACCACTGTGCTAAATGCTGTGAAGACACAGCAGAGACTGACCCCTTGCTAAGGAGCGCTGGTCTCTTCTCCACCTCATGAGCTGTGACTCCCTTACTCACAAGACACTATAAAAGGACTTCTAGTATAAATACTGTATTGTCCTAACCTGAAATGTAATCAGCAGAAATGAATCTGCATATTAATGAATGAGACACGTATGTTCATCTCCAATAGCTGTCTACAGCTGTCCCATTTTATTAAGATCTCACTGGCCTATACATTGTCCTGCATCACAGAGTGGGAGGCCCCTCAGGGGGGTATTGAGGAGATCAAAGTAGTCTCAATCAGAAGAACACATAACTAGTGCAGATATATACTAGAGAGCATTGAATCTAGACACTGTCCTCTGCCCCCACCCTTAGCCACAGCACTGTTTACACCAACTTCGTGTCAGCTATAAACTCCTTTCTGGTCTGGGGAAATTTGCCAGGGCACCTTTGCTACAAATCATTGGGCTCACTTTGTGTGATTTTGGCTGAGTAAATATCAGCTCCAACTACACTTACATCAGTGTCTTTACACCAAGCAAGAAACTGGACTACTGAAAAACAGGTCCTCTAAGGAGCCTAACCTTCATTTTTTCAGAGGATGTATTATTCTAGTTGCAGAAAGGGAGAGTCAGACAAGACTTGTTTGCTGTGGCCATGTGAAAGGCTGGCTTTATATATGACTTAAGGACAGAATATAATACAATAGCAGAGAGTAAAGATCTAGTTTTTAATGTAGGTTGATGAACATCTCCTCCACTGACCTACACAGCATTAACCTCCTGTGGAAAAGTCACTGCCTCAGACATTTTGTGAAAACTGCCCAGTCTGTTACTTCCTTACATTTCTCATGCAATCACAAAGTCTATCATCTCCTCTAGTCCATAGCCATGATGCTGCTACATGGAATATCCTGAACAATGAAAACAAAATCCTGCAGTAGAAATCAAACACAAGGTTGGGAATCCATGGCAATAAATCTGGGGCAAAGCTATTTGACATGGGGTTGTAATTATTCTCTAAGAAAAGAAACAAAACTCAAACATTTGAAGGGAAGTTCTACAGTGCTCTAAATCTACTATTAAAACACCCAATCAGTATTACCCCAAGAGATAAAAATGTCTGCTAGCTCAAACACTATGTTACCCTGTTACTTTAGGATTTTTTAGGTATTATTTTTAGGTATTATATAAAAGCAGCTATCACCACTGCTGACTAACTTGAGAAATAATAATATTCAGCCTTTGAAAGAAAAGGARTCACTTTGTTCAGTGTAACCTGCAGTGCTACTCAGAGAGATATTTTCTAACGATGCTGAATAAATTGAGGACACAAATCTTATTTAATTTGTGGCTAGAGATAAACTTAAACTTGAGTTAACAGCCTGAGTTAATATTTTTCCTCCATCTTCCTCASTCTTCGTAAATCAGCAAAGACAGATACTATCAAGAGCATATGAGATGCCAACCAGGACATAATCAGCAAAACATAGGACATTCTGAGCATATGAGGCAAATGATCACTCAGAGAGATGTTGATGTCCTTATGCCTATTCATTTATCTACTTGAATCAAAGAAATGGAGAAGGAGGGGGGATGAGTATTAGGAAGGGGGAGGGAGTCGAGGCATGATTAACAATAGGTGTGAGACAGGAAGAACTAGATTAAACTGATCCATATGCAAATGACTTGAGTCTGATTGCATCAAACCATGCACAGTTTAATGAGTATGGTGCAATGCCTTTATCTTTGCTTGGATGTGTTCTGAAATAAAGACTGCTCCAAGATAAAACACAGTTTAATAAGAAGGTTTTTCATTGCGGGGTCGATCTGTATTTGCATTTCTCTCTCTGAGCCATGCAGCTTTTCTCAACCTCCATTCCTTTTTGAGAGATTAGTCAGCAAGCACTTCTGCGTTGTTGATACACATCTTAGAGCATTACATACTTAACATGCACGTGAGTTTTAGTGTGGTCCATCATGACCTGGATCAGACATTTCAAAAAGTGGACTAAGTGACAGACTCTTATTTTTTCTACTCTTCTATCCAGTTCTTTTTGCCCTTCTGTTATTCTGAAGCTCTATAAAATCTTTTCTGTTTTCACACCCTATGATACAGAGAAGTAACTTACCTTTGATAGGTAGGCCTAATTCAGAACTGCATCATCACTGCTATGTGATGATAACTCCAGTTTCTGTGGAGTTAATTTATTTTACACTACTGTAACTGAGGTCCAGCCCTCTATTTCAAAAGTGTGTGTTACGTAGCTTCTTCCAAATGGTTGCCTTTGTATACTAATCTGAGCTTCATCTGTCTTAGGCTCTGCTTGTGATTATAGATGCAGATGAAATAAAATAGAGGCAGCCTTTTCCTCTTTGTAGAAGCAAGAGGACAGGAAATCTCCAAGACTCTCAGGACAACATTAGGAAAGACAGCTGGCCAATGCAGTAGCCTCTGCTCAAATTCCAGCAATCATGCAGTGTAGTAGGCATTGTTCCTCCTTGTCCAGCTACCTTTAAAGCTGGGGTCAGCAAAAGTGCTAAATATGAGCAAGCTGGAGGTGCCTTATTTTCACTCTGAGCCATAGCAAACTGTGCATCTTCCTCCATCCCAAAGAGATGGCACATTTTTCTGGTCTTATTTGGATACCCTGTCACTCAGGGCAGAATTTTCCCATTTAAGTGCTGTATTCTCTGAAGCCTACCTACATGTATACTAACATCTCTATTCACCCACTATTATTTACAAAAATAATCATCCTGTTATAGATAGAAAGTATTTCAGTCTCAAAATGCTGATGCTGAACATAACCTCCCAAATAATTGGGGCAAATGAATAACAATGGCCATTTAAATACCTTTTAGAAGGAGAAATATTTCTTCACAGCAACTGAAATTTGTCTCAGGAACAACAATCTGTTGAGTTAGTCTGATGTCTAAACCCCACTTTCTCCATCACCTCTTCATCAGATCACCTTCATCCTTGTATCATGAAGATGAAACATTTCAATAGAAACATAGATCCCATACCAACAAAGCCCTTGAGCACAGACATCTCCATTGATTTCATAGAAATAATCACAGGTCCA
This sequence comes from Rhea americana, assembly GCF_003343005.1. NCBI lineage: Eukaryota > Metazoa > Chordata > Aves > Rheiformes > Rheidae > Rhea > Rhea americana. The sequence continues at coordinate 1,229,856 of NW_028185417.1, read as the reverse complement.
ARTGCCTAGCAGATTGGGAATCCTAACTTGTTACTGCATATTACATCATTATTAACRTAATCACTTCTTTTTGACCACTGGACTGCTTCATGTCCTTAGGAACCTCTCTTTATATTCGTTTGAAAACAGTGTGTTCTTACATTACTTCTTTTAATTCACTCGTTTTCAATTTCACTTACATATCTTTCAGTTTTTATGACTCTGTTCCTAGGTGTCTGCAACTTCTTTCTTTGTATGTCACCATTAATTCTCTTTCAGTAGCTCCTTTCACCTGATGCTACTGCCACACAACCTCTCCTCATATACTGAGGCTCCCACAACAATAGAAGTCTGGGACATGTTAACTCAGCCGTAAACATAACAGCCTTGCCAGCAGTTAGAAGAGTCCTACTTCTATCTTAGCTTACTGTTATGTATTATTATTTGTGGTATTGCAATGTCTAAGGTACAGGAGCAGTCTGGGTAGCAGGAGGACTCAGTTATAGGTGCTTACATTCTTCTCTGCCTGGTGGAAGAATATACTCTTGGAGCTAGGTGTGAATGAGGTGATTTTGGAGKTAAGCACATACCTCCTTAGCTCTTGGCGTGGTCTAGGACCTTGTAGTGACAGATGCTAAACAAGTACAGAAAAAGAAAAGGTACCTGTCCCCTTGGAGCTTACCCTTGAAATAAAAGAAAAACACCTAATACTGACAGWTAATAGATATGAGGGGTCAGTGGCAGGGCTGAGGATGTTCATTGTGTTAAACTTTAGGAAGCTACGTGCTGAAGAAATAAGCATAGCTGCACTTGATAGTCCTTACTTTGAGACTCCTATTGGGGGTAGTCCAGAAGCCTACTACTGATCACTCAAAATATCCTGTGTCTTTTCATGGATTAAACAGAGAATTCAGATGGCTAACATGGTGACTTAAAGTTAGATGCTTAAAATTAGGCAATGTGAATCTTCTCATTCCTCTCCCCCCACCCTCAGGAATGATAGGCATGAGTCTTCAGGTGGTAATGCCAGAGTATTCTTCCTCAATTGCTGCCAAGCTTTATTTGAAGGAAAATGTTTTCAAGGTCAGATTTGAATACAGAGAAGAGTGTAGTTTTATAGCTGTGACAAGGGGCATAAGAAAAATCACAGAGATGGGTGCCAGTGAGTAGATGATGGAGGCTGGCACCATCACAGTTACCTGTGGAAGGAGCTAGCTTTTCCATACAGACATTGAGTAATGTGAGTCACATCTCAGGCATGCTTCCAACTCTTCTTTGATTAGGTGCTGTCAGAGGTCATTTAGAAAGCTTTGCCCTTGTTAGGGTTAATCTGCATTGGTATATACACATGGCTTCCCACTAGGATCCATTCTCAGATGTCTATTGGTATTAATAAAAATCATCATCTGTCAGAGAAAGACTTAGGGTGAAATCCTGAACTCCTTGTAAGCCACTAGTTTACTTCTGACTTCAGTGACATTAAATTCTAATCATTCARTTCCAAATATTTTCACCTTTTCACCTAGTCTGACATTCCAGTTCAAGTGGTGGTTGGGCATTTCCCTTCTCTCTCAAGTGGGAAGGGTGAATCTGTTTATTTTCTGTCAAGTCTTTTAGCTGCTAATGAAGRCTACTGTTAACCTCCTCCCAGTCCTTTCAGTTGTCTAGGTTACATTTTCCCTTTATATGCACAGTCACTGCCCTTCATTACCACTCCAGAGTTAGCATGTGTATTTAAAACCCTGCTAGCATTTTGAGTGCCAGCTGTGTCACAGTTCTGGAGTGAATCCGATGASTATGGTCTGAGGTGAGTTAGAACTTCTTGGATACTGCCTAGGAATTAATGATGGGAAGCAAAGCCATCACAAACATCTACTGTTAGTGCCGTCAGATCTTTGAGTTTTACTTCCATCTTGTATATGAATTTTATTCTGACATCTYCATCCCAGATTGTTACTTGTACTTTTGCCCCCAGGATCAACACCAGAATCTGTATTGAAAGTTAAGGGCAAGTATTATGTAGGCTTTGAGCCATACCTAAATGATCTTTGATCTCAATGCCATTCTCACAATATAGCTATCTCTTTCTCTTTCTCTTTCATTCATAYGGCTGCAGGACCTTTTAGTCATTGCTGTAATTTCCTTTGCAAGGTCTAAATCACCTTGCTATTTGGCAACTCTGATTCTGTCCTTCCTCTTTTGACTGTTAAATCTTAAAGAATTTCCTGAATAATAAAAATTGTGCTCATATATGTAAAAGTGGTCATAAGACCTCCCTCAGCACCTTTGCCCTATTTATCATATCTAATTTCTAGAGAATTTATATTAGTCCAAATGTGTTCTTTAGARGCCTGATCCAATTTCTGTTTAAGTCAATGGCACTTTCGTGATAGATCTCAAAGTAGTGGGATTTAGCTCAAAGCCTGGTGTATTTAAATCAGTGTTAATCTGAAGGGCCTTTAATAAAACTGATGACTTTGATCTTCTCTTCTGGGAATGCAACTGTGTCAGACACTTCCGTTTTTCTTTTTAAAGCCCAAGTAATTGCATGTTAGGTGGGTGGCTGTCAGGACAGTCCTCATCTACACAATTTGTTTTTCTTTAGAACAGTACTTCGGACTTTGGAGTAAAAAGAATGTTATTTCCGAAAGAGGTAAAATTGAGGACATGTTATTTAGAAACCTAAATATAAAAATAATTACCTTTTTCTATTAAGATCTAGAAATTATAGATATACATATATAAGCATACATACACATATAATTTGTATGTGTCTATATTATTGCATATATATTTATATCCACTATATTAATGAATCAAATACAATGATTCTTTTCTAACAGGACAGTAAACCAGCATTTGTCTTTTTTAGCCTCACAGGACTTTTTCTTGGGATGAGTCTTGATATGTGTTWAAATCTGAGCTACTCAAATAGCAGATGTGATGTGATTTTTTTCTGACATGCCCATCTATCCAGTATAAATTGAACTTAGATCACCAGTTACCAAGCAGTAACAACTTCGAAATGCTGTCAACATTGGCTTGATTTGAATTGGTGACCTAGAGGTGAAAGAATATCCTATTAACCATTCTTTCAAGCCATACATTCCCTAGAGTGACAATTTAACAGAATTGCCAAAAAGCTCGTCTATTACAATCACAAATCAGGTGGCCAACAACATCAATGTTTTAATCTTAATCCATTCTTGCTTCTCCCCTCACTTTCCCTTTCCCCTCTGCCCCTAATGCATACAAACAGAAAGACTTTCCCCTTCTATAAATACAATGGATGTTGTTGTCAGTTCAGATAAGAGCAAATGCCAGATAGGATGGCAATACTTTCAGTCCTGGCAAATGCAATCATAAGTTCAGTTTATTAATATTGCAACAGTTGCACTAAATGAGATCAGTTGGATAACAAAACATTTATCAACAAAACGCTGCCACCTACTGAAGTTTTGCAAACAGCCCAGATGATTGGATAAGATCACAAATTCACTCTGTCACAAGCTTATGGTCTTCGCTGAAATCGTTCTGGGGGAAAAAAAAGCAAGAATGATAACCAGCAGAACAAGACAAGACATCTCTTTCATGCAGTCTGTTCAGCAAGTGTCAGGGTAAATCCTGGAGAGCAACCTCCAAAGAGGAAAGGAGGTTTGGCTCTTTATACTCAATATGTTGTGGAGTTTTCAAGTATAGAGGCTAGGGAACACTTCCTATCAACTGCTGTAGCTTGCAGCTGCCTATTATAAACTTTGAGTTTTCTTGTCATGCTGATCTTCAAAGCTTCTGTTCAGCCTATAGTAAACTGACATTAAGTCCTCTTGCCAGCTTTTTGGATTCCTTCACTCCAAGTTATAAATGTTTTTGTAAATAAATATAAAAGAAGTCAGAATGGTAATAACACATCATATTTTGCATTTTCTGTTTCAGAATGTCAGTCAATTTACAATTATTCATAACCTAATGCCTGTGAAACCAGGGTAAGTCCTGCACATCATATRTAGGAAGAGCTTACCTACCCATATTCACTGCTTTGGTGGGATCAGCTAATGATCAGGCATACAGAGGCTGGCAAGGCTTTGAACAGGAATTCYGTGCCCATAAGAAACTGCAGATAGCATTTCTCCTGAGTGTCATAACCTAGACTGGCCCTTCRGTAGGAATCTAGATCTCACTTCCTAGTGTTTTATGAGAACTGCTTTGGAGTATTTATTTGTTAATTATTGGTAAGAGTGATTTAAGTGAAATGAAAACAAAATCATTCACAATGTAACTATTTATTTTAAACAATGAATAAAAAAATATTTATGCTAATCAAGAAAAGCAAACCCAAAGAGTCAATACAACATAGTTTAGGAATGACAACCTCATTGCAATTATTTCATGCAATGGATCACCCCTATTTTCCCTTGCAATACTATTCAGTTGCTTATTTGTAATGAAAAGAAAATTAATATTTACCCTGGAACATCCTTGGATGATAAAATTATAAATAACTCACAGAATATTAAAAATGTAACTGCTCTTTACAACTAGAATACAACAGATTGTTTAAATGCGCATAACTTTAAGCATGGGAGTAATTCCATTGAAATAAACAGGACTACTCAAACATTTCAAATGTTGCATGTGCTTCTGTGCTCTGCTAGCTTAGGGGCTAAGACTCGATATGCTTTTTTAATGCAGTGTTTATCTACTAAACCTACATTCAGCATTACTGATTCTTTCCCTTTCATCAGACAGAGACAAGGAGTTAGTTCTCCATTTTTATAGCCTCCTTCTGGACCAGTTTCAAACTTTGTTGTGCCTTCCCATGCATTTGCATTTTCTATCTGATGTAGAAAATAGCAGCTATGAAACTATATCCTGAGTCCTGAGGGAGTAAAGTAGATGACTTGAAAGGAAACACTCAGAGGTTTGTCTAGATTAGGGAACGTGATCGATATTAGGCTGGGGCTGGTTCTTCCTGACCTAATTCTGGTTCTTTCTGCACTGGAAAGCAAGATCTCCTTTCTTCTTTGRATTTAGCTGTGTGCAAATGTTCTCGGGCTCCCCTTCACGACTGTGACCACATGTATGACTAACCCTGGCCTCATTCTCTTGTCCTAACACTGGCACTGTCTTCACTGCCTGGGATGATGTACTTGTTTAGTGCAAGATGTGAACACACACTGGCTACAGTACTGGGAACCCCMAGCAGTGACAGGGCAGACTCAAAGCCTTTAACCTGCACTGGTGACTCTTCTGAACTGTTTTACAGTAAAATCTACAGTATGCTTTAGTCTTCAGTGCGTTTCTAAATCTGGATAGTTCATGGTGGGTTAGTTATGCTACTGTATGTGATATGTGCAGTATGCSACAATCCAACACCTTCCTTGCTCCAAAAGCAGAGGGAAAATCTAAATCCCTTTGTGGGCCACCTGGAGCTTACATTGCTGGATATAAGCCCTTACTAGTTTAGGTAGGCCTGGGCATTAAGCTGTGCTTTGCTGCAGCTGTTCTTCAACACAGAGGAACTTCAAAGGGCTTTGACTCCACTCGGGGACACTGGAGCCAACACATCTGCTAGCTCCTGTCAAGATGAAAGTGATTGTTTAATGCACACCATTGCTCTAACCAGTGTGCAGGTGCAATTGCTGGCTGGAGCTCTTCATACTGGCCTGACTATATTTAACTTTGTCTATGAAGATTCATGGTTATTTCTGAGCTCAGACCTTCTGGCCTGCCTCTCAGTGACATTGTTCCTCTAAAAGTGTCTGTTGTTTGCTTATTCCACTGGCACAATGGTGGTGGCTGCAGGCTTTCTAGGGTCAAGCTGACAGGGCAGGCTGCCCCAACCCATGATCCTAAGTGCAAGGCCAGCATAAATAGTGTATGCTGAGATTCACCTTCATTAGCTGAACTAGTAAAATAAGATTCTCGGCTACTCAGGCAGCATRCTATCTACAAATTTTCTCCTTCTTTGTAACCTCCCAGCCTGAAATAAAGATTTCTGAGAGACTGGAGAAAGCTTCCCTGTTGAATGGGCTTTGGCTGACATGGAGCAGGGTTCAAACACTGGTAAAGAAGAAAGGGCAACAAACACAATATGTGGCCTGGGATGTTGCTTAAGGAGAGCTAGTGGAGGGAAGGAGAGAAAGTGAAGGTCTTGGGTGGCCTGGAGCTTTCTTAGTCTGCTTCAGTTCTGCCTGAACTATCATTGTCCTCACTCTACATGGAATTCACTCTTCTGACAAAGGGGGTGGGCGGCTATGTCCYTTCATACTCCATCTGATGAGCTGACTGGAAGAAAAGGGCTATAGAGTAGTGGCTGTCTCTGTCTACATGGTGAGCTTGTGATTTCACAGGTATCTGGAGGATTTTCTAGTTAAAGCATATTGGAAAAGGAGGACTACATATTTATTTTTGGTGACTATCTCTTGCTTAGTCATGCATCTTGGTGTGTATCATGTCTTGCCTTGCACATTAGGGAGATGCTGTGAAATGGCACTCCTTTTGTGATGRAGAATGGCTCAGAGAAGAGCCAACAAAATACAAGTTTCTGAAAAGTATCTGTTGGTCAAGTTAAGAAAATAACTCTGTGGTTTAGGGCAGAGATCTCACTGCAAGCTGCTGAGGACATGCTTACCCAGCTTTGGGCAGAGCCATGTGAGCTGGCTGCCTGTAGCAAGGCCATTGTGCCAGTTGGACCTTCCAGCCTGGCTATTCAGCTCTTCCATGAAATGCTGCTCATTGAGACTGTGGCATACTTGCTAGATGCTCTTGGGTAAAATGCAAGCCACCCTGGGGTACATGTGCCCGCAAGGACACCTGGAAGCAAACAAATGTGTGTATAGGGTTTCATGTGGAGCTGATAAGTTTCATCCTCATAGATTTGCACGCACTGTACATCAGAGTGGGGACAGTTTTGACACAATCATTTTGTATTTGAGCCTGAGGAGGCACCTGGGTGATGTAATGAGCTCCTATGTACAGGGGAGAGAGATGTCTCCTATGCTGTTAGCAGAGCAGCTTCCACCCATAATTTTTATCCTCTCTTTAATCACTGTTCTAGTTTTCCAAACCACTGGTAGGGTGGAAGAAGCAACCTTGAGGAGCTCCTGATGAGGCAGTGCTGTCTATTTGGCTGGTGTCAAAATACACATCTATATGAACTGTTGACTTTTAGATCACAGAAATCACTGCTTCTGTATTACTACAGCAGCAGCTTTGATATTGGTAATGTGTGGGAACAGGCATAGTCTGGATTAACAGCTATAATTTGTGGGCTGTGTAGGCCTCARCGAGTATTCTTGGTACTATGCTTCTTTTGAATTATGGGATTGATGCAGTCTGTAAATAAATGACTCCAGTGTGTTGCTATTATTCCAGGTCTTGAATCCCTGTGAAGTTGTTCACTCAGCCCAGCTGCGAGCACACACTGAAACTGAAATCTCTGTATCTCTTASTGTTGGTCTGAGGTAAAGGAAATCTCTGGAAAAGTCACTACTGGCCACCTCTCACTGCACAATATGCAAACAAAATATAATGCCAAAWAGAATCATTTTGAGTTTTAGTAGCTAGTCAAGAGATGTTTTTATTTCTAGAGGACTGTTTTATTCCTCCTCAGGGGAAAGAGCTRTTTTACAGCTTAGTCCATCCAGAGACAATTTGAAGGTATTGTGCCCAGTCTCTTTTGCATCTAGCTATTTGGATGTTCTTTTACAAGTAAAACTTTCTGYATCTGTTAGATTTTTCTGGCCATTCCTATTAAAGGAATTGGCCACTGTGTGATTAGATTTGCAACACTTGTTAATTTGCAGTTTTTGTGGTCAATAGACTTGTATCAGTGCAGACCAGAACAGAATCTTGTCTTGTTTGTAGAGGTTTAGAGTAGAGCAAATATGTAAATACTGCATATCCATTTAGTTTAGGAAATCCTGAGCTTTTCCCATGTGGATGCAGAGTTTATGTTAGGCAGAGCTAGAACTGGAAGAGGTCTGCTAATCCTGGCTGGTGGGAATAGCCCCTTGGTGGCTCTTATCTGCACCCTGAGCAGAACAGCTTTGATGTACATATACATGCAAGCAGCTCCAGGTTCTCATAAGACTGACAAATAGGTAACAATGGCAGATGGGTTTGAAGTTCAAGAGCACTTTGACACTGCCCTGCTAAGAGGAACAGCATCTTCCCCTTAGTAGGGCTCCATTAGGGCATGCTGCACAATGTCTGGCTGCAGGAGATAAGGCACCTACAGAGAAAATTTTCAGAACAACTTGACTCATCTAGAAACAAAATACGTGGGCACAAACAATGTTTTGGTACCTAAGTTGGTGAACCTGATGAGAGGAAAGCTCCTAGGCAGGCCAGGCAACACATCCCTTTTGCCTGTCCCCCTGACATGTACTTTGGGAGGTAGGTGACTACATCATTAAAACTGCTCTGGTAATTCCAGACTGACTTGCTGTCTGTTTTTCAGAGAAACAGAAAAATAACCCAAAATAAACAATCATTGGTGACGACGACACTATTTGAGCGTGTGGTGTTCAATTCTCTTCTCTACTAGCCATCCTTTTCAGCTCCAAACCTCTGTGAAGCATCTGTGAAGAATGGCATCATTGCCTCAGCGTATGCGCACATGTCTGTCTATGTTCAGAAATATGTATATTTTTTAAATTAGGTGACAGTGAAGCAGCAGGTTTCATTCCTAAAAAACTGTCTCAAGGGTCTGAATAAGTAAATAAGCATAGGTACTAAAAAATCTAAATTCCATTGCATCTTCATGAAACATGGATGGAAACAGGTCCCTAAATTGCCTCAAGAATCTTACAGATTTTCCCTTTCCATTATTTCCATCCATCCTTCCTTCTTTTCTTCTTCTCTCTTTTTCTTTTTCTTTCTCTTTTTCTTTTCTTTTTTTTTCTCTTCTTAAAGGCACACAGAAGTACTTCTGAAATTGTTTGTAAATGAAATCTCAGTTTTCTTAAAAGTCTTAAAATTAAGAAATACGTAAAACTCCTTTTGATTTATTATCAGCAAAATGAACAACATTTGTACACCTTTATTCTCCTTTATACACGTTTATTTCTTTCTGAATGGAGAATTACAACAAACATAAAAATTGATAATCAAAAGCTATTAGAGGCAAGATGTATACCTTATTTCTAGAATCATATTACACATATTACATGTAAGTTAATTTCACATTTTCCCTAGAAAGAATAACCAATTTTAGCCTGGTCTACAGAACTGATTCAGTGTCACCCTGTAACAAAGTCATAAATACTCTTCTGCAGATTATATCAGGTTCTGTTTATTCAGATAGTTAATCCATAGCAGGTCAGGACTAAGTCTTACTGAGAACTTATGAAATAGCCTATATATGGGGTAAAAATACGTCTCTGTRAGTACTTGCAAGGAAACAGTGCAAAGCAAGGGGAGGGAGGGAGGCTTGGTACTGACTAGCAAATCTATGACTATGAGATCTCCCAGCTTTTATAATGCTAGGGAATGAGGACCTAGGGATGGCTAAAGAAAGCTGGCCACTTGGTAACCTAGAGATTTGCTATTCTGCTCTTTTCCTTGTGGAGCGTGCCAGTACCACCTTGTGATTCGAGGATGCAGGATTTACCCATAATGGCACAGGCAGCATCAGAGCTCCAAGCAAAGCAGCTTTGGGAGCTGACTGCAAAAGCCCTGGTTGGCATAAGTCAACACAGTCCCATTGGCACAACAATAATTTGCACTGTCAAACAGACTGTTCTGTGCATAGGATTGTACATGTATCAGTTACGAACTCAAACCTTTCAGCTGAATTTCCTGTCTCTTCTCATTATAAAATTTCCAGATTAACTATACCAACATTCATATTACTTTAGTGAGTTTTTTGTTTACATGGAGCCTCATTTTCTCTAGCTGGCCCCAAATGTGTTTGTTCGCATTTCATGAAGCTAGTGCCTGCGGATTCCATCAGGCAGGACAGCAACTTTCCTGCACTTTGGCATGTCTTTAAAAGTCACACTACACAGATTTAATGCTGGTGGACGATAAAGAGATTAAATTTTCAAGTGCCAGCTCATCACATCAGGATGACACAACTCCCACTGTATTGCTGAATTTACATGAGTCCTTTATTATGGGTGTGGGGGAGAGATGGTTGAGGAAAGTTTAAGAAAAATGGTTTATTTATCAAGACAACAAATAGGAAATAAGTGTTCAAAACTATAAACAGATTCTTTCAAAAGGCTTGGCATTGTGTCTTGTGTGCTGTCTGCATGTACTGCCTGAAAATTACATAACTAGGAATGTAATCTATGTATATGTGTGTGTATTTGTGGTTTTATTATGAACAGTTTGGAGTGATGTCTCGGAGAACTGCACGTCGGTGGAACCTGCTTGGGTGGAAATAGTGTTTGTCCATTTACTGGTTAATGAGCTATTAAGAACAAAATATCAAGAGCTCGTCAATGTGGCATTCTCCGTGTGGTTCATGAGGATGGGGCCAAGGATATGAACTACTGAAAATATGCCCCCTTCCTAAAATAATGGCTCATGGGACAGGATCAGCCTTGTAACCATTGAGCCCAACATTTCCAGGGGAGCAGTAGAGGATTTCTGCTGGCTTTTGCACTAGCAGATTGGAGGATAAACCCCCACCTCTCCCTCCATCTTCTGTCTTCACCTGCTAACAGCTCACAGTAGGGCTGGGGAGAGATGGTTAAAATGCTAATCTGGTCCCCACTGGGACTTAGCCAGAGGACATGATGTAGGGCTTTGACTGAGCAAAGTTGACAGTCTAGCCTGGGTTCACAACTTGCATGTGTTGAGGACAAGTATGCTAATAGATGCTCCAACACATGCTATACCATTTATAGTATTTGTAAACAATGAAATATAATGCATGTATGTCCTGATCTTTCATTAATTGGGAAAAAAACAACATTTGAGGAAGCATCAGGGGCCCAGTTCTGCTTTCCAATGTGTACGCACCATAACTCCCATTAATTTGAGATGGAGTCACATGGGTGTATCCTGAGGGGGTGATTGCATCCCACATCAGCTACAAGTGACCAAAAAAGGGAAAATAATCGGTCTGATACTGGTCATTTGGACAATGTGTATTTGATGTGTCAGAGTCGTTCCAACCTTCTAGTTACCAGATGTCCGTAAAAATTCATAGCAGGCTATTAAATTTAGCAGATCCTGTCTTAATTAGATTAGCTTCTGCTCAGCATGACAGCAGAGTATTTCACTGATGGAGGATTTATAAAGATTTCTGGTGGGAATTCTTTATGGAAGATGTAGTCTTTTATCCAGTGGGATTTACAAATGGAGAGGGGGAAGGGAGGAGAGGAAGCTCTGATAAGGACACACAAACATTGTCATGGCATGTTAAAACATAAATGAGAGCTTTTATTTTATGGATGTTCCCTTTTTATTTCTCTTTCAGAATATGGATAGGCGGTGTGAGTGTTTTTTGTGTCCTTGCATTATCAGGCCCAGCTAATATAATGGCATACGGGAAAACTACAAGCAAATTCTTGTTGTCAAATTCCCTCCTAAAACTAGCACCAAAGGAGTACTCAATGTTCAGTTGCCTGTCAGGTCATGAGTTATTTTTTCACCTACAGGAAACAGAACTGTACAATTTGTCTTGGACTGGTTTTATGTGCTGCAATCCAGCATCTATCCATCCATTGCCCTTCTTTCTTTAAGGTCACTGAAAAAGAACCCACCAAACCCACTTTCTTATTAATTCTGTCTCTGCCCCAATGCCAATGATTTTCTGTTTTTCTCTGCACAGGTTTTTATGAAGGATATATACCGTTAATGGTGACATTGGTGTCAGTAACAGAACGTGAACAGCAGCAACGCCTGCGCTCTATTCCCAGTGTGTAGATAACTTCGTAAAGAAAAAAAAAAGGTGGGTGGAGGGGAGGGGAGATCTGGATAATTTTTCTTGTCATTTGATTCACCATTGAAAAGGTCACTCCCTGCAAGAAGAGACAGTCTTCTCTCTGAGATGTCTGGAGGAGGAGCAGAGATTGGGGGCCCAAATGCATGTGTCTTTTGTGAGGTGGCAAAGCAGCCCTTCCAAGCACAAGGGCGTGCAACACCCAGGGTACGCATGCTGGCGGCTGATAAAAACAGAAAGGGACCATCCTTTGCTCACGCCGCGGGCTGATAGCATTCACATCATACACCGTTTGTTACTAGGCAACTGATTAAATATACGTGCCGGTCCTTCAAGCAATGCTTGCAATTAATTAACCAAACCATTTTCATTTTGACTGTCTTCTGCTCTCCCCTCCCCACCACCAACCACCTTCCAAATCCTGACATCTAACACAAGTGCAAGTGATTTGATGTCCTCGTGACCTGAGGTGTAATCAAATAAAGGATGGAGTCTTTGCATAGTAGATGTGGTCAACACCCAGGCAGAGGACACCTCTGAGCATCCCTGGTGGATCCAGTCAGCAGCTGGCACACACAATAGATATTTTGCTTTGCTTTTCCATGGCCAATGTAAATTGAACTGCAAAAACCAGAGGGCAAAGTCCAAAGGCAGATCTCCTGGCAAACCTTTTTGGAGTGTAGTTGTATTGAGGGATGAAGGATGGGTCGTATTTCTTGATTTTAAAACTGGCATTTTGCACTTTTAAAGTACTAGTTCTCAAATTTAAACTGCTATCAAGTATGTTTGTATTTGTACATATATATTTAAGTATATGTGTATAAGTATATACATGTATTGCAATAAATATAAATATTTATATCAACACTAGTGTATGTGCACATGGTGTTAATGTCCAGGGACACCAACTGTGACTGAACACTCTTCTATGCTAGCTATTACAAAGTGACCCAACAACAGACAGTCCCTGCCCTGCTCAGCTCACAATCTAAATAGCAAGGACAGGCAAAGTGGAAGAAGGGATTTAGACATCAAAGATTATTCAAGGTCATACAGAGGGTTAGTATCAGGGCTGGGAATAGAAAATGGATTTGTTTTGATATCAGATCCTATAATAAAAAAACAGTGAGTCATCTCACCCCAAATCCTCCCTCTAATTTTGTAATACAGTTGTCATATTAAAGTTGTATGAAATAGACTGGAATTACACATGGAAAATGGATAACTACAAGGATCCTGGAAGATCTGACTGTTCCTATTACACTTGATCAAATGCAACTGTCAGCTGCTTTGGCAGAGATCACCTTTGATGATTAAAAGGAGAGGACTACATTACAAGAGGGTTTGAGCATGAAACCACTCGCTGCAATCCACAATTAAACAGGAGAGGCTATTGTTCTGTTTCTGACTGGGAACAGAGTTACAAATTTATTGGAGTTCACAGGCTTGCTGCAGAGCTCATCTTTTAACAAAATTGTAGCCCCATTCGATATCGAAGCTACCTTGCTCAAAAACTTSAGTGTATTAAAGAAGCAATTTAGGGGTTATTTGAAGGGGAAAAATAGAACGCCGAGTTGTGTTTCTTTTTCTCCTTCCTCCCACTGGCTTTCTGCAGGGGGGTAGGGGTGATTTGAATCGGCAGATTCTCGATGGCATTGTCATGTACCGGAGCCGGGGACAGAATCACTAGAAATGTGTAAGAGGCAAATAATGAAGTTCAGACCAACCGACAATTCAGGGATTTTTTTTAGCATACTGGCCAGCAGCTGATTTGGTGTGAACTGTCTGTGGAGTCGTGCTGCTTTACACTGCCCGAGCACTATGCCTTTGATTCAGAACTGGAAGTTTCTCTGAAAAAAGCACTCTCTGTATTTGGCTTTCTTTGGTTTGTCATTTTTTTTGCCTATACTCCGGTATGACTAAAGAAGGATTCACGTTTTTTTCAAAAACTTGAGTGATTTGGGTGAATCCTCATCCTGGCACTCTGCTTGCCAGACACACTCATGGTCTGAGGTGGTGGCAACTGCTCTGCAGACTGAGGGACAGGTGCAGGTTCACCCTGTTGAGATATCAGAATAAGTCTCTCTTCACCAAAGGTGTCTGGCTGCCTTCAGCAGTCCCATTAGAGCCCCAMGCTCGTCTTTAACTTTCACTGTGGCTTTGCTAACCTTTGAATGAGGAAAAACATTAGTAAAAAGCAATTTTATGTCCTCATAAAGAGTTATGTGTCAGTAAGCAGTGATGGAAGCACAAACCAACCTAGCCAAAAGAGCCCAGTCTCCTGTAACTGCTTTTTTTTTTAGTGGTGCCACTGCATCATTAATCTACCTTGTGCATTTCAGTCCCACCCAGCAGATGTGAAGATTGTTCATCCTGCCAGTACAGACACTGCTCCCCAGCCTTGTTAATCCAAAGGGCGGGGGCAGAAAATCAAAGAACACCTGTATTTCTTACAGGTCTTTGCATGCTGTTCCTTTCCTCTTATCCCTGTAATGATTTATATTTAATTGACTTGTAATTATATCCACTTTCCTTTTTTTTTTTTTTTTCCTATTTCATCTTGGTTGTTCGATGCCCACATATGGTCTGTCACTAGCCTCGATTTTTTTCCACCGTAATGTTGCAGTAAATCCAGTGAGGCTGGACAGGAAACCTGGCTTGCCAAAGAGAGGCAGGATGAATATCTCCCGGAGACAGCCAGAGGTTTGATTGTGTGTTGTCCATATAATGCATTTCAAGGAGTGCCCAGGGCAAGCCTGGAAAAACTTTTATGTCTGCAACAGTATTTCTCTCTGGAAAAACAGATCTAAAAAAACCCCACTGTGTATTTTTTTGCTTTTTTTTTTTTTTTTTTTTTTTTTTTTTTTTTTTGTGTGTGTGTGTGTAGAATCCATGATATATAGAAGATGACTCGTTTTAAAATTTCAGCTAAGGCTATTTTTTAGAGGCAGAAGATTATCACACAGAAATGCCTCCTTTAGAAAATATCTATTTGCTGTCACTGATCTTCTCAGCTGACTCAACACGTCTGTGTGCTTATTCCTCAAGTAACAGACTTCTTCTAGGATCCTACTGTTCTGAATAACTTAATTAAAATATTTTATGAATACTTTCTTGTGCTTCTAAGCATGTCTAGGCTCATTCATATTTATGGTTCACCCCAAACCCTGGTGAACTCGCTGATCGCACATCCCCCTGAGCCATCTCTTCCTGTAAATGCAGGAGAGATCCAGACACATTGAGACACATTGCATCAAAACTCTGATAAACTCAGTAAAATGGTGATAGATGACACATTAATGTCACTGTGGCTGCTATACATATTCTGTACGAAAATACTCATTTTGGATTCTTTTTATGGGATCATTTTTGTTCTGCACATTTCAGGTAACACTTCCGTGGTATTTGTAGGCCTAGAAATCCACTTCAGGCCTTGTAAAAATATTACCTGGTTGTAAGAACAGTATGTTGTGCTGACACAATGTTATCTTAGCGCAATGTTATCTTAACGCAATGACAATAGATAGTATCTTGGCATACTGATGCAAAATCTCCATGCTTCAGAAAGAGTTTCTTGTTTCAGGCAAATGTAAAAGAGAGGTTACTTTTATTGCTGCTAAAGTGTAAGTGCATGGATATTCTCAGAGCAGAACTTTTTGTGCCCCACTACAGCTGCTTACATTAATGACTACGTCTTTCAAATTAAGAGACTTAATTTGAAAGAGACAGAGGAACCGTATCCTTGGTCATGAGTACACGGACAAATAAGATTCCCGGATATATACAGACCTGTGAGCACAGCAGCTCTTAACTGTGCTCTCTCTCTTGCACATATACACAACCATACTCCTTAAGGGTTTGCAAATGCATTGTATTGCTGACTCACACAGTTTTGCCCTACAAGCTAGCTCTACGCAGGAATGAGCTTGGAGACTGCAATAAGGGTAACAGCAGCAGCAGGACATACCAGCTTGCATGGCTGAGTTAGCCAGCCTGGCTACCGCAATGAGTAGATGGCTTCTGGTACCTAAATAAGCTCATGAGAACTATCTTGGGTCTTTCAACATGATACAGCAGACATTGACAGTCCCCTAATCCTTCCTCCCCTACTCTCCATCCAGAGCAGTGCACTTTGCAGACATGGGTTATACATACTTGCCTTCACAATCTGGGTTCTTAATGGAATAAACCAGCCTCGCTTCATCGCCGGAGTCAGTAGCATAGCTACACTGATTTACATTGACAGACTCCCAGCAGAGATGTTTCTGTCTGTCATTAGTACTTACCATGCTCTACCAGTCTGGGGGGTTGCTCGTACTCTTATTCCCTTTAATGATCATTCTGCTGCAGTCATCCTTTTTTGCTTTTTGCAGTTAAGGCCAGCAGGCACTATTATGGTCTTCCAGCCTGGTCTTGCAACAATTTTAGCTTTAAGGGATAGTTTTGAATAGGAGTGCAGAAGAAACAGCAGCTCCCTTCCCCTGGCAGCCATCAAGGCTGAATCCTTCACTCCACTTCCCCCATGTTTCAACCTGCAGAGTGTTATGCTAATTTTGCTTGCAGCTTCAAGACAGCTGAATTTCTGCCTGGCTTCAACTTAAGCTGTTTTTATTTCAAATAAGGTAAATTACTAGCTTCAGTCCAGGGCTCAGTTTCCAAGCTTCCGTTCTGCCGATTTTCAAGCTTCGCTTCCAGCACTCTGCATAATCCCCGTGGAACGCCTGTCCTCCATTCCTCCTGCGCCAGGGACACGCTGCTCCGCTTGGCTGCTCCTGGGGCCTGCAGTCCTCCTCTTCCTCCTCCCTGTTCTCCTTGGATCTTTGATCTGAAGTCAACAGAAGTTATTTTCTACCTCTGCTGAAAAGACTTCCACCAAAAGCTGCTTGCCGGTTAGGGCCCAGGCCCTCCTTCCCATTTTTTTTTTCTGTATCTCTCAGCACCTTTCAACACAGAAGTGAAAACGAAAGTGTGCCTGTGACTGTGATTCCCTTTATTGGCTAGCAATAATTGTACAATATACCTGAAGTGACTGAGAGCTCCTTACAAGGCCAATGGTGGCCAATGTGTGTTTACCGAGACTTAGTGACTTTTAAAAAATTCAGGTTTAGTAATAGGGCCATGGTGCCGTGAAAGCTTCTGGGTAATCCTAATCCCAAATTGGATCCTAATCTCAAATAAAGGAAAGCCAGCAGCACCTGCAGAGGCCACCCTCACTGGTTTGCCAAGGGATGTAACCGCATGTCCCGTTAGACTCCTCCAGCCGTGGAGAGATAGGACCACGGGGAGGTCAACAGCTGTCAGGCTTCCACCTACCACAGGTCTTTACAGTCTACTCTGCGCGTGTCTCAGCAGCCAGCCATTCTCTAATATGTCAGAGAGGTTAGCCATCTGTGCCATAGTTCCTAAAAAAACAGTCTCCTAAAAAGACAGTCTTTGTCTGAAGAGATTATATTCAAATTAATAATCCAGATAGGTGAAGGAAAGGAAGAGAAAATAAAGTACAAAGAGGTCACTTGGCAGTCACATAGCAGAACAGAGCTGAGATATTGCTCTCCCTCACCACATTGCTCTCCATAAGTGTACTGCCCAAAGGGGCAAATTAATATACACTCTAGCTCCGAAAACTCCAGTAAGCCAAACACAAACCAAGAAACACCTTCTTCAAGAAAACTGCATGAGGCCTCATATTATAGCACAAAGGAATAACATTTCTTTTCTTGCCTTGTGGAAAGCTGACATTTTCTGTGCTGCACGTTGGCATTTCCTGTGATATTGCCACAGGCATAAGACTCAGATGGATTGCTCAGGAGCACATTAAATACTGCTTCATAGATATAACTTTGGACAGGAATCTGTTCTACGGGTGTGTGATAGATAGGCAAAATGTGGTCTGATACAGAATTAATCAAATATTTTTGAGGTGGTAGGGAGAAATCTCCACTCAGATAATCCAACCCTTATTTCTGTATGATTTATCCAACAGTTAGTATTTTGGAGTTGTTTTACTTTCACTTCAGAAGACGTACACCTGGCTTAGATCTTCTTTCATATATGCAACTGTTTCTTTTAGGAAGACTGGATGACTTGTTTAAGGTCTGATTCAGAAAAAGTTGCAAGTAAGTGTTTCAGAATCAATAGACCGATAAGACTGGGTAATAAAGTTAAGGTGGGATTCACACGCAACTCCAGAGGACAGTCCCTTGGATGTGTGTTTGGTTTCTGCTTTTCACCAGGGCCATTTTCATGCCTAACCTAGCTGAAGTGAGATGAATGTTATTTAGTGATCAGCCCTATGTCTTCCTGCTGTTCTGTGTAGGTTATTATGCTATACCTACCAGCATGGCTGTTATTTGTCCCATAAGAGGTTCAGTGTAGCTTATCATTTCATGTTTAAATACTATAATTATAAATCAGTTTTTAAATCTTTCTTTTTCATGATTCTCCTTGGTGCTAGGCCCCAGAAGTCAATCAGAGACAGTCTATGTCAGTCATAATTTGTCCTAATACTGTATATTTTTACTCAGTGAGTCTTGATATTTRGATACTTCCTTTCTCTGGATCCTGCTTTCCTAGATGCAGGACAAAGCTTCTCTGTCTACTGTTAAAAATGACCCTAAGATTGAGACTGACTAAAACCTCTCACCTGTGATAACTATTGGCCCCAAATAAACGTCAATTTTAACTGTCAATTTTCAGTAAATATAGATGTAAAACCCCACAAATTATGCAATAAAATGTGTTTCGTAACTCTAGTTTAAATGTATGCCAATGCTTTTGTAGCATCACATGGAAAGACAGAAAATCCACCTGTCTTTCTCTGTACAATATACCTGGGGATATGTATTATATTAAATTTATCTGATATATATCGTATCAATATAGCCAAGTATATTGTATTTCTGCCATAGTTTACTTCACTCTTTACCTTTCTGGCTGTTTTTAGTGAACTTTTAATGTTGCTTTTTTCAGCTTGGCTCAGAAAATGCTGTCTCTACATGTGTTTGTGTGTCTGTTCCTGTTTTCAATGCAGCCCGTAACCTTTGAACTAGCTGGCCATTTCTAACCTGGTTGGAAGCAAAAATGTCTCAAATACGCTAAGTTCCCAGAAGCTTAATCAAACCAGGCAGCTGTTGGTGCCCTGCTGACAGGAAATGCTGTGATATGAGCTCATCTCTTTTAGATAACAGAGAATCCACAGACGAGAGTGCTGCTGTGAATACCCTCACCTCAGAAAAAAACTTCCACTGGAGCCTGCACTTTTCTAGACACCTGAGAGTCTGAGCACAAGAGGCAAAGCYAGAAGAAACCAAGCCTCGCTGAGTCCTTGAGCAGCGTTTCCTTGTTTCTTGTTCGTGACATGGTGTGCTGAAACGCACTGTGAAGACTGAGGCAAAAATAGATCAGACCGCCTAGTAATATAGGATTATAGTATTTTTTTTAATTGTTTTTAAACTATTTTTTCACAAAGACTGATGCTTTATTACTTTTTTCTTTTTTTCTTTTTTTTTCTTTTTTTTTTTTTTCCCAAACACTACTGCACAGTCAGCAGCCAGTTTCCTTGAGTTGTCCCTACTGGTGCCTGATGTGTTCTGATATGTTTAAAAGTAATTCAAAACCTACCCATACGCAGGAGTAGTCTGTAGTGTTCTCTACATATCATTTTTCTCCTGCTTGTGTTGAATTTCATCCACTATCTCAATTATCTTCATTTCTTTCACCCCCTGCAATTCCTCATGCCTCGCCATTTGAGCAACCTACCTAATTTTGTATGGCACAAACTTTGTCACTTTTGCTATTCACCCTGGTCTTCAAATTATTAACAAATATCCCAACATATGTCTTACTTCTAATCCCTGGGGCACCCTGCCTGTAACCCCTTCTGTGCTGAGATGGACCGTTTGTTCCTGCTCTTTGTTTTCACTCTCCCAAATGTGTGTGGGTTTTTTTTTTCTATCTGTGCAGGACTTTACCTCTCACCTTGTGGTTACTAAGTTTCCTTTATTGCCTCTTCTCAGTAACTTTATCAAAAGCCTTTTGAAAGTCTAAATAAAAAAATAGCCATTGGTTCTCCTTTATCCACTGTTTTGTTAACTCTTTCAAAGAGCTTGAACAGGTTAGAGACACGCAGTTTCTTCTTACGCAGAAATCTTGCTGGTTTGATGCTATCATATCATCCTCATCTACTACTCCTGCTTTATAACAATCTTTAATGATTTCCCTACACCAGGAGTGTGTTGCCTAAGAACAGAAAGCAGAGGGAGATACTTGTCTGTGGAGACTTTCCCTAACAGCCTTCTAGCTGGTTGGTTTATGTAGCCTTTAAGCCCTGAGGTAAGGAAACAGGAAAACAGATTAATAGACATAGCAATCTCCCCCAAGATACTTTTAGATAAACACAGCCTTGGGCATTTAGAAAGTCGGATTTACTACACCTTAAAAGAGGTTTCTGAAAACCACGGCTGTTTTATTTTAAAGTATGCAGCTGAAGGCATGCTCTTCTTTAATCTTTGCCACTCTTCCCCGGTAGACAACCAAAAGTACAGGTCCCAGGGTTTAGAAACAGTTGTGTATAAACTGGAAACAATCTCAGCAAGGCTTTATAACAATGAAGATCTCTTTGGGGGCACTGAAGTGGATTTGAACAGAAGCCAAAACCCATTTCCAGTGCACAAGCTGTACAGAAACAGACACAAATGCACAACTGATATTGGTAGGGTAATATAATTACTGATATTTTCCTGGAAAAATGAGAATGCAGACAGTGATGTTTGAAGGTAGGTGTTCTTTATGCTCAAAATAGCACTGAAGAGCAAACCCAGGCCTCAGCATTTGGCTAATGCTGCAACATCTGAGATCACAGTAATGACCCATCTTGCCTACAAAGTGACKTTATCAGTGTGCCCACTTCCTTATCTTCACTGGTTGTCTATATCACAGGGTCTAATACCTAGTCCCTACTGGTAGTGGGTAAATTGCATGTGCCCAGTTCAAATAATTCCATAAATATTTACTTTTGGGAGCTATCAGATTTCTTCATTTTCCTCATTTGGGCTAAAAATGTTTGAAAAAGAAGGCTTTGCCACTCAGCATTCGTTTCTTTCTTTACCTTTGCAAAGATGGGAAAGAAGGACTTCATTACAGACTACTTTCATGTTGTCACTTTTGTTTGCTCCCAAGTGATCCTGTTTACTCACTGCTCTTGTTTCTGCATAATATGAACTTCTTTGACACCCCGAAAGGCTTCTTTTTCTTAGAATTTGTTTCTATGGTGTTTTTTACATACAGAGGTAGCACCATAATGGGATTAGTTCTTTATCTGGGAAAAGAAGCAAGACTAAACTCACCTCTCTGTGTTGCTGTGTGTGATTTTTTTTTTTTTTCAGCGCTACAATATCCTTCAGAGTGGTCTCAGTTCTGCAAGGAACTGCTGAGGGCTGCTGGAGTAATGGTCACCAAAACTCCAAGACAGAGAACAAACCAGCATCACATGCAGTCTGGATGCTAAGAGGAGCACATAGTTAATGGGCTGAAGCTTTTGGTGGTGATTTGTAGGATTCTCTTTTTGGGAGCTGGTTCCTGCCTTAGATGCACCCACCTGCACACAGAAAGGGGACCCACACATGCGGAGGCAAAGTGCTGGTCCTGGATGCTGGGAACTGGAGCTAGCACTTTATTTTTAGTCTTCCCTTTGCAGTGTGCCTATATAAGCTTTCCCTGGTACGCCTTGTCCCCGGCATCTGGAGCTGTCTGTTTCTGCTCTGCCTGGAGCGCAGTTTGCCTCATGCGTAGGTGATTTACGAAAAGGCTGCATACCGCTTGGAAATACGTGAGGCCCTTTTGGCAGCACTCGGCATAGGTATTTCAGTGCCCTGCCTCAGATTGATAGTGTTACTCATGCAAGGGAAGGCAGCTCTGGAAAATGTTTGAGTTCAAAAGGAAGGAGTGTCTCTTTAATCATGCAAGCTCTCAGGAAACCCAAGACCCAGTGGGACAGCCCCCTCGTATTCGAGCCTGTCCCAGAAAACCAGCGGTATTTGAAAGCAAGATCACAGCCAAGGAAGGCTCTGCAGTGCTGGAGAGGGCCCCAGCTAGTGTGAATGAAATGGTTGCTGCCTCTGCTGCAGCTAAAATCTAGCGGGAGACTTGGGGTTCAGTATTTCAGAAAGGAACTTCATATTTAGCACATATTTTTACTTTTTTTGTTTGAAATATCTGGGTCAGTTTGGATTAAATAATCAGTCTCTGAAAATCAGTGTAGCTCTAGAATGTATTTCAAGTCTCCTCAAGTTATATTTAGGGCCTGATCCTGCAAGCTTTCTTTCTTTTTCTCACTCTCTCTCTATCTATATGTATATGGCGTACACCTCTCTTAACTGACTCCTATGAGATTAATTGAAACAGAACAACTGCTAGATTAGACCTTTCCCCCTTTTCATCCATTTAAATCATCCTGGATGGTTAGGGATTGCAATGTGTTCTAGTGCTGGCCTAAAATTCATTTTGTTCTGGCATCTTTTTCATCTTTTTGTTGTTTTGCATGTGTTTTCTGTCATTCCAACCCCCCCCCTCCTTTGCCATTCTCTGGCTTCAGCTGTATGTGTAACTTGCAATCTTACCAATACGGTTTAGCAATGACATCTGTCTTGAGGAGATCACATTTCCCCCCATCTTGTTCACTGCAACAGGCAGTCAATACTTATCAGACATCCTTCTCCCCATCTACTCGGCTTTGCTTTGCAGGTTGGTGTGGTGTGAACTTTGAAAGAGCCACCTCAGATTACTCACATTTAGCACTGTTTCAGCAGCATCTCGTCACACCAGTCACTGGACTCCCATGTACAATGAAAAGACAGCACTGCCTCCAAACATGGAGAGTAGGCTGTGATCTAGAGGAAACCTGTGCAAAAAAATCCTCTTTGATATGGGAGTTTTCTCAAGAAAGGCAGAGATCACCTCCCAGAGACCAAAGTCCTCTTGTCTATCAGCCCCTAGTCTGGGACACAAGCTTATTATAGAGCATCTCTCGAAATAACCTACAAACCAGTGATTTTTGGGACATGCATATACTAACAGCATGTGCACATAACAGTGTAACAGCATATAATCAGCATATAATTGGCGCCATGCATTACACAGGAGTATAATCCCAGCCACTGGTGGCTTCTGGCTGCTGTCTGAAACCCCAAGAAGATGCAGGACCGACATCAGGCCAGGAAGGGCTGGAGGCAGCTCCGTGGAGAGCACGATGGCAGGGAGCTCCTGAGTGAGCGCCCTCCGTCCCCGTGTCGCCGAGAAGGGCAGCGAGCCTGGAGGAAGGTCTCGCGGTACCCTAYGGAGGGTGAAGGGCCTGCTGCAAGGAACGGCTGGTCGAGTCGCCAAACTGGGGTCCAAGTTTCATGCTGAGACGGATATACATGCAGACACACAAATGCACATAGTACAGGCACATCAACGTAAATATGCTCATGGTATAGCGAACATAGGGTCTAACGATCAGGTGGGGCCACGTCTCTGGCGCGGCGCCGCCCGAACGCGGGGTCGCGACGCCCTCTG